>NC_083603.1:1040590-1364766 GCF_029168945.1 Cannabis sativa | reverse complement strand
GATCGAGAGCAAAGATTATTTCTAATAAAATCTTTAATGAAAGACTCTATTTAATAATAACCTCGATAATTAGTTATACATTTTATAAATCTAGTATTAAGAAAGTATAGAATAATTATATCTTCATAAAATATATATAATTTATAAATTTATTTAGGCTAATTAGTAATTTTTCATGACAGAATGCACAACTCTTTGACTAGGATGACCTAATCGATTGTGCCACAAGTCAAAACTAGACAAAGAAGTGTCATTACAGGGAGAAGTTGTGCTACTGGTAGACTCTTTGTGACAATCAACAGAAGTGGCAATATAGGCATGGTTCGATCTTGGAGATGGAGCCAATGGACGGATTGAGGGAGGTTGGGGAAGCACTTGGGCGACGAATCAAAAGTATATAGGCCATTGTGGAGTGTCCCGGTCGGGAGTAAAGTTTTGGTCCTCGGATCCTTAACATAGCAAACAAGAGGGTGAAATTCAAAGAAAACATTATTGTCCATAGCAAACTTTGACACACTTAACGGATTCTTAGTTATTTACGGTATATGCGGTAAATTTTTGAGAATGAAAGGCTTATCGAGTGTGGAGATTTAAACAAAGTAGAGCCGGTGTGTTGAATGGTCAAACTCGATCCATTGCCAACATAGAGTCTCTCGACCATTATAATCACTGCTTCCGCACCGGATTAGTCACATCACATGCAATGATTGGTAGCACCCGAATCGGGATACCATCTTGTGTCGGCACGAAGCCGTTTTGGTGAGTGTGCTTGCATGGTTTTGGTGCCATCGAAGTGGGAAGAACCCCGGTATAGCTCTTATCAAATCGGTAGAAGCATTCAAAGCTAAATGGCCATGTGTGCTGAAATTTTCCCGTATGCAGGCGGTGAAATTCCCTCGTCAATATTAATATATGATCCACCTCGAGAATTGAATCCGGTGTTAGCTCTCTATTATACCGGTATCCGGAAAATTGAATGAAGAGTAAGGAGGAGAATTGAAGAGGAAATCGAGAGGGATTTGGCCCTCCGAAATTTCGATTGTAGTGTGCAAGAAGGGCTTCATATGAGGGATGAGTTTCAGTATCCGGATTAAGTGGAGATCAACTTCGATTCTCGATCTCGACTCGGATGCCCCTTGGATGAGATGATGAATGTATCGTACTCGCTTTGATCCCTTAAACTTTGATCATGTTAGAATTTTTTTACTAAAATTAGACAAAAGTCCTTAAATTTAACAATCTTAATAGTTCAGAGGAATTTTTAACGGCCAAAAAAGTTCAGGGGCACAATACATGTCAAAGTTATTAGAATGTTAAAAACAACGATTATAACTAACTGTCCTGACCATATTGTTCCATATAAATAATAATGGTACGTATGTCAATAATAATACTAAATTGATTGTTGTGTCAAACTAGAATAGAGGAAAAAATGGATGCATGCATTGAGAATATTCATCATGCCAATAAAAAATCATAGCAATTGAGTGAATGATCGAAACTGGTTTCATATTAAAATGTAGATTAAGGATCCAAATGATCGAGAGCAAAGATTATTGAGCAAATTACACCATATATCCTTTTTCTTTTCTTTTCTTATATTGGTTCATTCACTTTTGAAAGGCCTTAACAAGTAGTGATCAAAGGGTGAACTAGACAATTGTCTATTATTGTTACTTTGAGAGATCCAATGATGACAATTGTCTCAACTTATTAGATTACAAGACCTCAAAAGCTGGACTCTCACTCATAGCACTGAGAATTTGAGATCACAAAAACTAGTAGAATTTGGGTCATTAAAATGAACATAAAGTGAAATAGCTCAATTCTCAAGCTAAGAAACTTTTTTTATTATTAATTTTCTAACATTAATCACAGTCAAAGCTTTTTAGTTTTTCTGATATAACCAATGACTAAGCCAGAGAAAAACGTTAAGGGGGGCAAAAATACAACTGATGAAAAAGAAAAAAAAAACAGAGCAAAGAGGCCACTAAATCATATAGATAATCTTCACATTATTTATTTATAACTAACCAAATAAACAAAAGTCAACAATATAACAAAAGTCAACAATAAAACTAAACAAAACATGCTTAATTAATTGATCAATTAACTAATCAAAGCTCATAAGTCATTCCTACTTTGACCATTCTTTTGTGAGGAATATCAAAAGAATGATTACTACTCTGCCTCAAATTTCTCACCAAAAAATCATAAGCATAATCAATCAATATTTTCTTACCCAAATTAGCTCCTTCACCAGCAAACACTTGGCTTTCTCCCATCAAATGAACAACACCATGATCATTAAAAGCTTTGTCAATCCTTTCAATCTCATCCTCATTATCACTACTTATGATTCCTTCACTATTCTTAATCATTATAAACTCTTTTAATTTTTCAACCAACATTTTCTCAAAGGGTTCACTTTCCTTATGCGAATCCCTATAACCATACCTCGCGACACAACGAAACATGTTCAACTCCTTAGGCTCAAGTCTGCGAAACAAAAATCGCTCCTCTGGTGAAACTTTACTAATTGGTAACGATTTTCTTGAGACGAAAATGAGTGTTGAGTGTAACGCGGGCATATTTTGCACGTAATGCTTGAAAATTGGAGGAATTCCTTGAACGAGCTCTGAATAGAATAGGGCGATTCCGGGCATTCGAGTAATTCTTATGTTGTTCATGATATCTTTGACCATTTGTGGTGAAACTTTATTGTTTGATTCGTACTTGTACTTTCTTAAGTACACATTGTGCCAAACAAACATGATTGTGACTAATATTGTGGCAAAAGCAAGAGGAAGGTAACCTCCTTGGTCAAATTTGTAGAGAACTGAGGTTAAGTACATAAATTCCATTGTACCAATTGTAACAATGTATAAGAGTATGAGAAGTATGTGAGTTTTCCATATCATTGTCATGATGATCACTAGGAAAGATGATGTTATTATCATTACAAACACCACTGCTAACCCTGCATATATAAATGGTATGAGATATTATAATAATAATGTTGTGATTATTAATACAAACTAATGAGAAACATATACAATCATATATAGTATATAAATATTATGTAATTTTTTTTAGAATAATTAATTAGCAATTTTGCTTCTTGAATTTATTGTATTAACTTGGTCATTCCATCATATTATATTTAATTTTTTTGTAAAATAAGTGATACACATGATAGTAGTTTTTATTTTGTTATAATAATTAATAATTTTTATTTTTAGTTTTTTAATTATTAAGGTATAAAAGTTGAAAAGTACATAATTTGCATCTATTTATCAACTACTACTTATTGTATTACTCATTTCACAAAAAAAAAAATTAAATAGAATGTAATGAAAAAGACTATGTTAATATAAAAATTACATTTCAAAAGATATTATTAACAAGCCCTAAAAATATAGCTTACAAAAACTAATTATTAGAAGCACAACTTAATAGTGTAAAAAATTTACGGAACAAAAATATTAATTATTTATTTAATTTTTCTTTTAATTAGCAACCCTAAAAATAGCTTACAAAAACTAAGTTAAACTATACAAATTTGTGTCAATCAAATATATACTATGTATAAAATTGTGTTAGACACTCACTACTCTTATCTCTTAGCAATGTTCAAATATATTTTAGAGTAGGGTAAATACTATTTTGGACCCTGTGTTTTGTAAAAGTTACAGATTAGACCCTGTGTTTTGTTAAATGACAAAATGGACCCTGTAATTTCTAAAATAGTAAAAATAGGATGAGCTTAATTTTTGACAACTTTTTTTTTAATACAACCAACTTGAAGATAATGCTTAATACGAAAAAAATGTAAACAGTTTTGTCATAGCACTTTTAGATCGGATTATAATTAAACTTTATTTTGACAAAAAATCAATTCAGGGTCCTATTTGTACTATTTTAGAAAATACAGGGTCCATTTTGTCATTTAACAAAACACAAGGTCCAATTGGTAACTTTTGTGAAACAGGAGGTCCAAAATGGTATTTACCCTTTAAAGTACTAATAGAAAATATATATATTGTGCATTAATAATAGAGCATTTATAAGTAGTACCGTATGCATTGCCGAGTTGTACACCAGTTTTGAAGCCTAAAGTAACAGCAACACAAGCCAGCATGAGAAGATAATTAACTTCTGGAATATAAACTTGTCCTTTATGAGTAGCTGAAGTATGAACAATCTTCACACGTGGAAAACATCCCATAGAAAGTGATTGTTGTACTATAGAAAATGTTCCAGAAATCAATGATTGACTAGCTATGATTGCTGCTAATATAGCTGTTACAAACATTGGCCAATACATAGGACCTAACAAAAACATATCATTATTAATAAAATTATAGAATATTATATATGTACAACACAATTTTAATTATTAATTGTTCAGTAGTAAAATTAAGAAAGAAAAAAAAACCTGGGATTGACTTGAAAAAAATATCTGAAACAAGATCTGGATTCTTTCGAAGAAAAGCAGATTGTCCAGCATAGGCTAAAATTATAGCTGGGTAAGTTATAAAACAAGTGCTTAATCGAATGGACCTCACTGTGAAATGTCCCACATCGGCAAATAAAGCTTCAGCTCCTGCATTTATATATGGTAAAATATTATATTAAATGATTCTAATGTTAAAACTATTAACAATAATTTTTTAGTTAATTTTTTCGCGTTAAAAAACACATTGTAGAATATATTTTTTTCAATTTTTTTCTTCATATCCTCCCTCTAAATTTTTTAAAAATTCTAAGTAGTAGTTTACAGTAATGAAAACAAAGTTCTTAATATTCTAGTTTACCATACCATTTTAAAAAATTTTAAATTTATTTTCGACACTTTTAAAAGACTGTTTGGTTGTGTTTTTAGTTTTTAGTTTTTAGTTTTTAGAATTGTGTTTTCAAAAGTGAGAACAGAAAACTATCTTTTATTATTTTAAAAATTTAATGGTGTTTGACCCAGGCTTTTTAAAACTATTTTTAGATATTTTCAAAAAATCAGTATTCTACACTATACCATGATATGAACCCATCCAACCTCGAACCTAGACCCGAACCCAAACCCCGACTTGAACCCAGACCCGAACTCTCTAGGTCCTGGGCCAAGGTTTAGGTCTGATTTCGAGGTCCAAGTAGAGGGTTGAGGTTCGGCGTCCACAACCTGGTCTGAGTCGGGCCGAGGTCCGGTCGGAGTCTGGGTCGGGTAACAAAAATTGACTAAAAAATTATAATAGGAAGTTGACAATAAGAATCTATTTTATTTTATAATTTTTTTTGATAATTATTATAATTTTTAATATGTGTACCTGTAATGGATAGTACTGTGCCACAAAGAGATAGCCAAGCATCTTTTTTATTTCTGATGAAATAAGTTACTATGTAAGCTGGATTAATGGCTCTGATGACTGTCCAATCAAACTTGATGAAATTATAGAGTCCAATGCTACTAATAAGTGCAAACCATAGTAAGAGTAATGGAGAAAATGTGTAACCCACTTTGTCAGTTCCAAATCTTTGAACCATAAATAGCATAATCAAGATTGCTACTGAGAACCAAACAATTTTATCTGTTAAGAAACAAAAAAAAGATTGAATCAATTAATCCTACTATATATTATTAATTGAGATTATTATGATATTATATTTACTTAATTACCTTGTGTCATACTAGGTGCAGCTTCCTTAATACCTCCAACAGCTGATAAAACTGCCATTAACAAAAGGTGAATTTAATCTTGATTAGTGTGTTGTATTATACCAATTAATTAATTTTCATCTATATTTGGATAATTATTATTTTTGAATTTTTATATACTTAAAAAGGAAAAAAAATATTGGGAGTCAAGGTCGTCTCTCAACTAAGTAACCTTGCCTCGGTTAACAAGGGTAAAATGCAAGCAAGTCAAACCTGCCTTATTTCTAAAGGCATTATAAAAAATTTTACTTTTAATCACAATAAAATTTGTGACTAAAAGTGAAAAAATTGTGACTAATTATAAATCATCATTCTTATGTTGTAGTAAAATCACAATTTGTTGTGACTAAATATATTTTTAGTCACAGTACTTGTTGTGAGTAAAACTAAATCAGTGACAATGTGTATCTAAATATTATGTTTTATGTTATCAAAAAAAAAATATTATGTTTTAGTCACAAGTAATTTTTTGTTGTTACTAAAAGTCAAATTTAGTCAAAAAAAAAATTATTTCTAGGTTAATAAGGGTGAGTCAAACCTGACTTATTTCCAGGCCTAGTCTTGGACTAAGGTGGGTTAGGCCCGTACTTAGGATCCACTCAAACCGCCCAAAATTTTTATATAGTACATACTTTTTTACATTTTTGTAAAAAGAGACTCAAAATACTCACATTTTACTTTAGAGCCGGCCCTGCTTATTTCTAAAGGTTCAGGGTAAGGTACCTTGTCCCTTCCCCACCACAAAATTTGGTTGAGTACTGAATGGAATGAGTCAAATTAACTTGTTGTATTTATATCTCGGTACCTGAAATGCATGGAGTGAAGATACCGTCGCCAATCAACATGGAAGTTCCAAGAAAGGTGACAATTAATAGGAAGTATTTGGAGATGTCGCTTTTCTCTAGACGAGATTTAACCCATGTTGCTAGTTTCATGCGTTTAGTGGGCAACTCAAGCTTAAAATTTGAGATGTTGGTGTCCTCAGCTTGCTCACTTGGGGTCAATCCAACTTTAGCATATCGACATATTAGAGAATACAATGCAAATGTCCCTCCTACATACATTACAACAATTAATATTCATACATAAGATATAAAACCCAAATGTCTATTTAAAATAGATAACAGAAAAAGAATTAATCTCCAAATTAGAAGTTAAATCTACCAATATTGAAAACCTAATTAATTTACTTTTAACACTTAAAACAATGGAAACACTAAAGTTGTATTAATTTTAAAATATTAGAATGTCATTTTAATATGAAAAATGCTAAAATACAATACTGGTATAACTAAATGCATCACTTATAAAAAGTACTGGTACCCAATAACAATGCTCTTTTAATATTCTCGGTAACCCTTTTTCCATTATTTTAATACAATAACTATTCCATGTTGAAAATAAAAGGAAGACCATTCAATTTTTTTATTAATTATTATACAATTTAAATATTTTCTATTCTATTTTTATTCGTGTTTTTATAGTTCTCATTATTATTGGGGTTTCATTCTTCCAAACTAAACATATATACCATATTATACATATATACATACGCATCAATCATATTGACTAATTAATTTCTTATTCGTACACACTGATATGTAATCCAAATATATCTAAACATATAATATAGAAATTAATAAGGTAATATTTTATACAATGTAGTTAATTAGGGTTAGAGAAAATTAATGAATAAAGAAAATGGAGAATATATACATATAAATTAAATATAAATAATGTATATATACATACCATCACCATTGTCAGTTGCCCTTAAAACGATGAAGACATACTTAACCAAAGTGCTTAATGTGATTGTATAAAAGATAATTGAAAAAGCACCCAAAATATCATCTTCATGTTTGATCCCATTTGGAAATGTACTTGCATACACATACAATGGTGATGTTCCAATATCACCATAAACAATTCCAATGCTTTGAAATGCTAAGTGTAATACCGTTGACCATTTCATAACCTAATTCATAATCATATCCATCCAACAAAAATAAATTATTATTTTTATTTAATAGTAAAATATCGAAATAAAAAGAAGAAGAGAAAATAATTTTAATGTACCTTCGAGCTGCCATGGCTTCCGTGACCTAAATAGGTACGAGATTCGATATCGAAAGAGTCGAATCTCTTTATAGTTTTATGTGAAGAAGATTGTTCTTCTGCCATTGTTGTAACATTTGCTGTTGTGGAATCTTGTTCTTCTTCTTCGGCCATTATTACTAGAGATCTTTTTCAATTACTATACTATATATCTTTTTATTTTGTTGTTTTTACATTTCAAAATTAAATTTTACTAAGTCTTTTTATGTACTAGAATTTGTGAATAAGAAAAAATTGAAGCAAATTGGTTGTTACACGTATGTTATTTTTTTATTTATTTTTTTTTAAAAAAAATCTCTATACGCGTTATTACTGGACCAATATTATAGCTTGGCTGTAACAAACTTTCCTATAAAAACTTATTATATATATAATTACTATGTAATTATTATCTCATTTTTTGTAACTTGATTTATAACTAATTTTATTAATTTATGTAACATTCTTTCCATATATTTTGACTAAAAAGAGTACTGTTTGGTATTCATGTTTTTTATGGCTAATGTGACTTTTTGATTTTTGTAAGGTAATATATCTCTATTCTATAGTTTTGTAAATGTTTGTAATGGCTAGTTTTGTTTTGTATGACTTATATGTGGCTAATTAGTTTTGTAAGGACAAATATAACTAATTTTGATTTTGTATGGCTAAATTTTACATCAAAAAATTTTATTATGTGACAATATTTATATAAAATTTCATATTTTATATATTAAATATTTGTTATATATATTAATTTTTTTTTTATTTTGTAAGTATTTTATTGGTGGGTCAATTTTTATATATAGCTAGATGGAAAAAAAATCTTCGTTTCATAATTTTGTTCCTCTGTTATTTTCCTTAAAAAAATACAGCAGAAGAAGAAATTTCGATTTTTATTCTTTTTTAACTTAATAATAAAAGAGTAGTAGACTTTGCCACAGTCAAATAGTATCAAAATCAATGTTAATGCAGCACTATTTAACCATGGTGATAGCTACGGTTTTGGTTTGGTTGCTAGGGACGAGAATGGTTTCTTGGTTGAAGGGTGCACGTTTTTCTACAATGGCATAGTTGAGCCTTTGCTAGCTGAAGCGCTTTGAGTGTAAGGGAAGCTTTAAATTGGATCAAAGACTGACAATGAAGCCAAGTAACTGTTGAAATAGATTGTTTTGGTATTGTTCAAGCTTCACGTTAAAGCTTTGATTTCTATTTTGAGAAGTGTTTTTGTTGTCTTTGTTAAACGATCAGTTAATAAAGTAGCTCATAGTTTTGCTAGAGTCTATATTTTTATATCATGGTCATCATTTCAATACGGAGTCTGCTCCAACTGATTTGTTACGGTAACCAAAATGAATGGTTAATAAAGTGTAATTTTTCATAAAAAAACTTAATTATAATACTATGAAAATAACAAACGTAATTAAACTGGTGTTATTTACAAGTTTTTACTATTCTTGTTATTTTTTAATAAATTTATGAATTTGATTATATGTGTTACTAATATTATACCTGTCTAGCAACTAAGTTGGCGGAAGTATTTTTTTTTTTTACTTTTATTTATTATATATATTTATTAATAATAAAAACACTTTAGTGACATGTCTTTTAGTCATGAACATAATTTTTTTGTGACTAAATGTGACTTTTAGTAACAATAAAAAGTTACGTGACTAAAATATAATATTTAGATACAAGTTTGTTACTAATTTAGTTTTAGCCATAACAAGTATTGTGAATTGTAATTTTTATAACTAATACCTTTAGTCACGAACTATTTAGCCACAACATAAGAATGATATTTATAATTAGTGACAATTTTTTTACTTTTAGTCATAAATTTTATTGTGATAAAAAGTAAAAAAAATTTAAAGTAGCACCAAATTAACTGTTTTAGGACAATACAACAAGTTTGCCTATTTAAACAGTTTGTAAAACGAACCAAAATTATTTAAAATCAGCCCTAAGAGAAATCCAACAAGTATACGACATTGGTTGCCAGCACATCTGAAAGCCAAAGCTAGTGTGATTATTAGTGTTCCTATTGGGTGTGATTCTATAATATATAAAATAAAAATTACTATTACCATTATAATTACATTCTATTAAACCAAACACTATCTTTCTACTTATCTATATGTATTGAAAATATCAAAAATACCCATATATATTTTTAATTGCATATATATAAGAGCAAAAAGATCTATGGTGTAAGGGTCTTGAGTACTCTTGAGTTGTGAGTTTTTAAGATATTGAGAAAATAATGAGTAGTGAAGGAAATAAGGTAGTGTGTGTAAGTGGAGCAACAGGTTTCATAGCTTCATGGCTTGTGAAACTCTTATTACAACATGGATACACTGTCAAAGCCTCGATTCGTAACCCAAGTTAGTCTATATACTTTGTTTTTTTTCTTTATATATTCTTTCACTAATAAATTATATCATATAGTTTTCATTTGTAGTTATAAATTCTATAACATATACATATATTGGGTGAAGTAGATGATTCAAAGAAGATAGAACACTTGGTTTCATTAGATGGAGCTAAAGAAAGACTTCATCTAATTAAAGCAAATTTAATAGAAGATGGATCTTTTGATGAAGTGGTTGATGGATGTGAAGGTGTTTTTCACACAGCTTCACCTGTTTTGTTTTCATCTACTGACCCAAAGGTAAAAATACGAGCATTGTTATTAGGTATCTTAAAATATAATATTATACTGATGTGATACGTTATGGATAGTTAGAGGTTTTTCATATTGTTCATCAAATCAAAATGTGCGAAGAGAAGTTCTACTGTCAACCTCCTACTACAATCTTTGAGTCAATCTCTGTGCCCGAAAACGTACATACTGGAATGTTTTTTTTCAACTTTTTTTCATAGAGGTGTTCGTTATACTCACAACATTATCTCTGTAAATTTTTCAAAAATTTCAAATAGTTTACAGTGTTGAAAATAAGTTTGAAGTTTTTTGAACACGTGTGGTAAACTGGAATATCAAAAGTTCTGTTTTCGGTATTGTAAACTATATATTCAGATTTTTCAAAAATTTATAGAGAGATATTATAACTATAACGAATACACCACCATAAAAAAATTTGAAAAAAATATTCCAATATGTGATTTCGAACGTAAAAGTCGACTAAGAAGTTATAATAGGTGGTTATATATATAATTAGCACTCCTCAATGTGCAAAATCTAATATTATTGAATTACAGACCTCTTATATATACTCCATATGTGTGTGTTCAGAAAGAACTACTTGATCCAGCAGTGAAGGGAACACTTAACATTCTGAGATCATGTGTGAAACTTGGATGTGTGAAGAGGGTGGTTCTAACATCTTCCATGGCTGCAGTTATGTATAATGGAAAATCTTTGAATAACCCTAATGTAGTTCTTGATGAAACATGGTTTTCAGATCCTCTCTATTGTGAGGAGTTGAAGGTATGTACATCAATTATTACCCTAAAGAAAATGTCTTTACATTATTGACAACATAGTCAAAGTGGGGTAGCTTAATTTATACCTACTACTGATTTTCTTTGAATTAGAAGAGGAAAAACAAATTGAAGAAATTTTTACATATAATATAATATAATATAAAATTTTGTAATATTTTATATATTGTACATTATTATATATATTATATCATTACCCTTTTACTCATTTTTGTCATTTATAAAAGTGAAATTTTGGGTCCCTCTTTCTGTACATTTTGTCATTATATATGTTACATATCCTCTTAAGTTGTGCTAAATAATTAGTTGTGTGTATTATATTTTAATTTTTTTTATTTCTATGATTATGTGCTAAAATTAGTACCAGATTTACAAAAAATAAATAATTAATCATTTTTTATTTATATTTTTGCAATAAATTAGTATAAACCAGTTATCTCTTAAGGTATCCAGTTATCTTACTTGTATTATAAAACTTTTTTTTAAAAAAAATACATAATAATGCCATAAAATAATTTATTTTTGAAAAAAAAAATTGAAAACTTATACTTTAAAAACCATAAATATGAAAATTCCCCCAATTTTATTTTCTTAAATAAATTTACATACACATTATTAGAACACAATTAAAATAATGTATCAAATATATAATTTATCTATTTTTGTGCTAATAATTTGTCACTTAATTAGTTGTATCTTCCATTAAGGATGGTGTTAAATTTATATGTATATTTTTTTATTATTTCTTTTCGATAGAGTTGGTATGCTCTTTCAAAAATATTGGCAGAAAAGGCTGCTTGGGAATTTGCAAAGGAAAACAAAATTGACTTGGTCACATTACTTCCAACCTTTGTTATTGGTCCAGCCTTATCACCCACTCTTTGTCAAAGTGTAGAGATGATTTTGAATCAAATAAAGGGTAGGTTTATTATAATCCTGTGTTATAGTTAATTATTAGGATATTTTGTAAAATTTAAAAAAAAAATAAATAAAAAATTAACACACTAAAAGCATAATTCAAAAAGTCTATTATATGCATGTAAAATAGTTATTAGAACACAACTTTCTATATTGTAAATTATTATAAATTTCTTAAAGTCTTACAAAATATTTTAAATAATTATAACGACTATAAAAAAAAAAATTAGACTACAAATTTTTTCAAGATGCCGAACAAATAGAGAGTGCATTGTAGAAGCACTCGATGATTTTAATTTAGGTTAATTAGTAATTTTTTCCCCCCGAATTTTGACATGTACTAAATCGTGCCCCTTGAATTTTTTTGGCCGTTAGAAATTCCCCCGAACTATTGAGATTGTTAAATTTAAGGACTTTTGTCTAATTTCATTTAATTTTACTTTTTCAGTGATTGTTTATGTACTAAATCATGCTCCTCAGACTTTGATATCTACCAAATCATGTCCCTCAAACTTTGATATGTACTAAATCAAGCCCCTTGAACTTTCATCTATGTTAGAATTTTTTTACTAAAATTAGACAAAAGTCCTTAAATTTAACAATCTCAATAGTTCGGAGAGAATTTTTAACGGCGAAAAAAATTCAAGGGGCACGATTTAGTACATGTCAAAGTTCGGGAGAAAAAATTACTAATTAGCCTTTAATTGTATATATGTTATCCAAAAAAAAAATAAGTAGTTGAGTGAGACTTTTCATTTTGTGTATTGGAGCAGCTCAAACATTCCCCAATAGAGTTTATAGCTATGTTGATGTGAGAGATGTTGCATTGGCACATCTTCAAGCATTTGAAGTTGCTTCAGCTAATGGAAGATACTGTTTAGTTGGACATACTCTCCACATTTCTAAGGTTATGAAGATTTTAAAAGAGCTCTATCCGGCTTTAACCATTCCCGAAAAGTAAGTTTTCGTTACCAAAAATTTCGGCTATTTTGATATTATTTTCTGTTATTGGTTTTTAAAATCGCGTTTTCAGCAATGATAACACAAAATAATTTTTATAGTTTTCACAATTTTAAATAATAATAATAAAGTTATTAGTGTTTTATTATCAAAAAGAAATAAAGTTAGTGTTTTTAATAATTGACAGATGTGAAGATGATATGCCTCTCATAACATCATGCCAAATATCAAATGAGAAAGTAATGAATTTGGTCAAAAATTTCATTCCTTTAGAAGTGAGTCTACATGACACTATTGAAGACCTCAAGGCAAAAGGATTATTTCATTAACTTAAGCTTTCCAAGTAATATTTAACAATGAAAAGGGATATCATATACATATGCATATAAATGTATATGTTTATATATAATTATATATATATATATATATATATATATTTATCTAGATTGAATAAAAGTTACTGAAAAATAAGGCATCCTTCTTCTCATCATTTTTCTTTATGAACACTTTTGACTTTTGTTAATACCTTCTTTGTGGCATTCAAATTAAGAAGCTTGATTAGCTATTGATGATTTTAAGTAGATTTGTTTTGAAGATGTGAAACCACCTTTTACTCAGCTATTCAAATTCACCTTTTACCCTACACTAGTATTAAAGTTTATCTCACATTGGTAATGTACGGAAATAAATTGTGATATATAAGATGAATGGACTACTCCTCTCATTGCCAATTAGTTTTGAGATGGAACCCCATTCATTTTATTTCCCAAATTGTAACAACTAGTATTGTTGCTTGTATAGTGTGCACCACACTAAGGGATTATTTCACAAATATATAAAAATAACAAAGAAATTATAAAAATATGGTGGTACGAAATTTTAAATATTTTTACGATTTTTGTAATTTTAATTACAAAAAATACGACTTTTTTATGTTATACTCTTATTAATTTATTGTTTATTTTTTTTGTTATATGTATCTTATTTTTTGTTGTTATTTTAATGTTATTTAGACGTTATCCCACATTGTAATGCAACCAAATGGATCACGATACTCTTACTATGTAGGTGATCTGGACACTAGAAGATCTCAATTTGAATTTACATTCCATGGATGTACCGACTAGAAATCAAAATTGCAATAATATTGGGGCGGGAGAGCAAAGTACCAAAAAAAAATTAAGGGGGGCTAAATGTAAATTTTCTAAAGAAAACTAATAAAAGTTTTGAAAAATACAATAAAAAAAAAAATTGGGAGGAGCCCAGACTCCTTTCCATTGCCATGGATTTGTGTCGACCTTTTTTACTACTAAAGAAGAATACATAGCATGTACAGAAATTGTGATCAAGGAAGCTTTATGGCTAGAAAGAATCACATGAGAGCGAGTTGATCAAGGTGCACACTTCAGGAACAAAGTATTTTATAATATTTCATGAAAGGACTAAGCATATCGATTTAAGAATTTACACATATATAATCTCAAGTGGCAAAGTTAGTCTCAACAGAAGAAAATGTTGCAAATATCCTCACCAAACTTTGCCATTGCCTCAAGATACTTAATGTAGCCGAAGATAATACTGTCATCTATAACTATAATATTCTACCTAGTATTCAAGTTAAGATGGAAAATTGTTATATGTTGATGACTAGGATTCTGCTTAAGTGTTATTTATATAAATATATACTGAATAAATTATGCAATTTTATATTACTAGCAATCAGTTAAAATAATAGCATACAATCCAATCAAAGTATTTCTCCGTTAGAGACACGACCAGGACTAGAATTAGAAAAACATATCAAATAATCACCCGCCTAAGTCCCAGATTGTTTGACAAAAAAAACTAAAAATAAAATAAGATAAAAAAGATTGCAGCATCACAATTAATCTTAAGAACACTTATTTTCAGTTTTATCTACCGCTCAGAAGACACAATAGTAGAAATTGTTGCAGCATATTCATTCAACCTTGTTGCTTGAGCACTCAATACTATTGTACTAGGTAAGTAACTATACTACTAACAACCCCTTCAGTCACATAAATTCTTTTTCAAATCACCTCATACTTCCACCTTTCTAGACTCGAAAGCTGAAAATTGGAACAAAAAGTGCAGTTATAGAGAAACTAAAGGCTTGAAAATCTATATGAGAATACACTTCTTTAATCTTAACTTTTGTTTGAACAACACTTTTCTAATACCAACTTGCATCAAGGTGGGACTTGATAATCCCACCAGTCTTGATACTTTATATAGACCTCATTCACCCATTTAACCCAAATATTGTCCTTTTTTCAAGAAATAGCCCATACATGTTTTCCAATAGTACACATGTACCATAAATCAATATCTATGAAGCCCAACCCCCCTTCTTTCTTGGACTTACAAGTATCACTCCAAGAGACACAACCAAGATCATTACTCATTTTTGTCCCTTTCCAAAGGAAGGCTTGACAAATTTGAGCCCAGTAAGAATTGATTGATAACAAAATCAAACTAATAAGAATAATTCTCCCTCCAAGGAAACTTGCTCTTTTAATAACCAAACATGTCTACCATTCTATCTACAGTAATAGAATCCATACCTATTCCATAAACGACTAATTTCCCTATAGGCATTCAATCTTGAAGTAATAAGGAACAATTTGAATCCCCTTAATAAAAGAGTTGGAGACTTGAAATCTCTTTGCAGAAGAGAAGTAAGTTATTAGCAAAACACAAACGAGTGACACTCAAACTCGTACACCTCGGATGGAATTGGAAGTCAGAAAGCTTACCAATAACAACAGAAAATAGTTTTTAAAAATTAATAGGGATCATTTGGCTAAATTTTTTAAAAATTGAGTTTGAAAAAATTAGAAAATAGAAAATATCAAAATGTTGTTTTCTATTTTCAAAAATTTTTTTTGTCTAACATATTATATTTTACATTTTTACTTACATACCCGAACCCGAACCCTAACCTCGACCCGAACTCGAACCTAGACTTGGACCTGAACCTAGACCAAGACCCGGACCCCAAACCCTAGACCCGGACCGAGACCCGAACTTGGACCTGGACCCTAATCCCGGACCTAGACTCAAACTCAGACCCAGACTAAGACCCAAACCCTGACCTAGACCCTGGAATCGGACCTTGACTTGGACCCGAACCAAGACCTGAACCCGAGCCCGAACTCAGACCAAGATCCCGAACCCGGACACGAACACGGACCCGAATTGAACCCCGAACAACGGACTAGGATCCTGGACTCAGACCTCGAACCCAAACCCGACCCAAGACCTCGGACCTAGCCCCGGGTCCACTATCAAGATTCGGGTCGAGTCCAGGTCCAAGTCAGGTCTGGTTCGGAATAGGATGGGTTCATGTCATGGTATGGTGTATAATATTGAATTTTTTTTTAGTAAAAAATATCTAAAAATAATTTTAAAAAATCTGACTCAAACACCATTGAATTTTTAAAATGATAAAAAAACTATTTTCTATTCTCACTTTTAAAAACATAATTTTGAAAACTGAAAAACAGAGCCAAACAACCTCTCTCTAATCTTTTCTCTGCATTCCTCTTTCCTTTGTCTTTGTTTGCTCTTTAATCCATGATTCATTTTCCGTTCCATTAGTGACTCAAAGATTCATCACTATCCAACAGTAAATATTCTGGTCCAATTCCAAAGAACATAATAGTGATTATCAACCAAACTTAGAAATCTACCAATCAATTAGATTTGGACTAAACCCAAATTTTCTACCGATAAATATGCGTAGTCTTGGAGTCATTGATCTCTTTAATAATAACTTAATAGGAAAAATACAGTAAGTCTTTTGTGGAGATCAAATAAAATTAAAGTCTTTGATCTGTTTTTGATCCACTCACATTTTATAATATATATTTTTATTTTTTAAGAAAATTAATAATTAATTTGATCGGTTGATTATTATTATTTTAAAAATCATTCTGAGATAAAAGATAAGCTACTATTTGATTTTTTATGCCTTAGGATTATATATTGTTCACATTTATAAAAGGCTAATTAGGATTTTTTCGCCCAAATTTTGACATATATCAAATCATACTCTTTGAACTTTTAAGGCTTTCAAAAATTTTCCATGAAATATTGAGATTATTAAATACTTTTATCAAATTTTAGTAAAGGATGTCTAACATAGATAAAAATTTAGGAGGCGTGATTAGGTACATGTCGAAGTTTGAGGAGCATAATTTGATAGATATCAAAATCTGTGAAGCATAATTTAGTACGTGGATAATCACCGAATTAGGTAAAATTAAATGAAATTGGATAAAAATCCTTAAATCTAGCAATCTCAATAGTTCAGGAAGAATTTTTAATGACTAAAAAAGTTCAGGGAACAAAATTTGATACATGTCAAACTTCAAAGAGCAAAAATCCTAATTAGCCTTTATAAAAATAGAACAATATTACCATAACATTGGTTAAAATAATTTTTTGTTAATTATATTTAATACTCATGACTTAAGTCAAAGACCGTGTAGTTTGGTGTTAAAAATTCATTTTTTTTTAAATTAAATTTTACTGCTCAAATTAATCATTATATAATAATAAGTTGAGATTTGTTGAATTTTCATTGCAAAAATAATACATTGTGTTTGTCAAGTGTGTTCAACTGATGAAACTCCTTACAATGTTATCATTAATTTTCATCTTATTACAAAGTGTTATCTTTTTCTTTGTATTTGGAGAGACTCTTCACAATCACATTCACATTGGTGGTGATGATCAATTGAATGTGACTTGTTCTGAGTATGAAAGAAATGCTCTTCTAGACTTCAAAACTGGTCTTGAGGATCCACTAAACCGGCTCACATCATGGAACAATGGCAGCAACAATTGTTGTCAATGGTATGGAATAGGCTGTAACAAGGCAGGAGAAGTCATTGCAGTTGATTTTCGAAACAGGTGGGACTTTGGTGGGGAAATAAGGCCTTCATTGATAAAACTCAAGTCCTTGAGATACTTGGATTTGAGTTTCATCGCATTCAACAACATCCCAATTCCTGGATTTTTTGGATCCTTAGAGAATTTGAGGTATCTAAATCTCTCTAATGGAGGGTTTGGTGGTTCCTTTCCTGTAAATACTGGAAATCTCTCTAGATTGCAGTACCTTGACTTAGATTCAAATACAGGTGATGTTGATAATCTTGAATGGATCACAAGTCTTGGTCTAGTCTCTCTAAAGCATCTTGTGATAAATGGAATCAACCTTTCAATGATGGGTTTAGATTTGTTTGGTATAATACTAAACAAGTTACCATCCTTGACAGAGTTGCATATGTCTTCTTGTCGCTTAAAAGGTCCTTTTCCCTCTGTTTCTTTTGTTAATTCAACAACATCACTTGCGGTTTTAGACCTCAGTGATAACAACTTCAACTCAAAAATACCAAATTGGTTGGCCAATATCAGCAGCCTTGTGAGTCTTGATTTAAGTTATGGTGGTCTGCATGGAAGGATTCCCCTTGGTTTCGCCGAGCTACCAAATTTGCAGACTTTGCATCTGCACTCCAATACTAATCTCAGTGCAAGTTGTTCTCAATTTTTCAGGGGAAGATGGAAAAGTATAAAAGTTGTCGATTTGAGTGATAATATGCTGCATGGGAAACTTCCTACTTCAATTGGCAACATGACATCTCTCACTTACTTAGATCTTTCTGAGAATAATGTTCAAGGAGGGATTCCAGGCTCCATTGGTAAGCTTTGCAATCTTAATTGGCTTGACATGTCATATAACAAATTGAATGGAACTTTACCTGAATTACTTGAAGGAACACATAGTTGTCATTCTAAGAGTCCTCTTCCTAGTCTAAACTACTTGTATTTGGACAATAATGAATTGGTTGGTATATTACCACAATGGTTGGGTCAACTTAGGAATCTTGTTGAGCTTAGTTTAGGAAATAATATGCTACATGGCCCAATTCCAAAATCTTTAGAGTCATGGCAGAACCTTTCATATTTAGATCTTGTTAAAAATAGATTAAATGGGACTCTCCCTGACAGTTTAGGCCAACTATCTGAATTGTTTTTTCTTGATATATCTTTCAACCAATTGACTGGTAATATCACTGAAACACATTTTCTAAAGTTGGACAAGTTGAACTGCTTACGCCTCTCTTCCAACTCTTTTACACTAACTGTCAGTTCAAATTGGACCCCTCCTTTCCATGTAGTAACGGAACTTCTCATGCGTTCATGCCATTTAGGCCCTTCATTTCCAACTTGGCTTAGATCACAAAATAATGTCATAAGCTTGGATTTGTCAAATGCTAGCATTTCAAGTTCCGTACCTGATTGGTTCTGGGAAAATTTCTCTAATCTTAGCTCGTTAAATGTTTCCTTCAATCAATTGAAAGGCCAGCTACCCAAAACATTCAACATAGCTCAACATGCAGCTGTTGATTTGAGCTCAAACCAATTTGAAGGGCCCATTCCTCTTCCAGAACCAACAATACAATTACTTGATCTCTCCAACAATAAATTTTCTGGTCCTATTCCAAAAAACATAGGTGATTTCCTAGAAAACATGCTGTTCTTCTCTCTTTCTACCAACCAAATAGATGGATCAATCCCAGATTCCATTGGCAACATGTATTCTCTTACTGTCCTTGATCTCTCAAGTAATAGCTTAATAGGAAAAATACCCCTTAGCTTTGGAAAATTTTCAGACCTACATGCATTGGACCTCAGTAAGAATCATTTGTCTGGTACAATTCCTAACTCGTTGGGTCAACTAATTTATCTCAAAACACTGCATTTAGGTGACAACAAGTTTTCTGGAAGCATCCCATCATCTTTAAAGTATTTGTCACGTTTGGAGACACTTGATCTTGGTAACAATAGATTTGTAGGTGAAATACCACACTTCCTATGCTCTTTAAAACAATTAAGAATTATTAAACTGAGGTCAAATGCATTTTTTGGTGAACTTCCATCCCTACTATCGAATTTGAGCTCATTACAAGTTTTAGACTTGGCTGATAATGTGCTTAATGGGAGCATTCCTGGTAGCTATGGATGTTTCAAAGGCATGATTCAAGTACAAAGGGAAAACTTTATTCGATCCTATGGTGGTGTCCTTGGAGAGTATGAAGAAAGCGTTGTTTTGAATTTGAATGGCCGAGAACTAACGTACACCAAGATTCTTTCCCTTGTTGTCAACTTAGACCTTTCTGACAATAACTTGAGCGGAGAACTTCCTTCAAATTTGACAAATTTGTTAGGTTTGGTGAATTTGAATTTGTCTAACAATCATATAAGTGGTTCAATTCCAGAGGATATTTCGAAATTGGGGCAGTTGCTATCTCTTGATCTCTCAAGCAATAGGCTCTCAAGTACTATTCCTAATAGCTTGTCATCACTTTCATTCTTGGGACATCTCAACTTGTCAAACAATGATTTCTCTGGTAAGATTCCTTACAATGGCCACATGACAACCTTTGAGGCTTCCTCTTTTGCTGGAAATAAAGGCCTTTGTGGCAAGCCCCTCGTTGTAAAATGTCCAGGCGATAATGGTACTGATTTCGATAAAAAACCAACTCCTAAAGATCACATTCATGATGATGACAATTTTATTGATAGGTGGTTTTATTTGAGTGTTGGATTAGGATTTGCAGCAGGACTTTTAGTTCCTTTCTTCATGATGGCAATGAAAAAATCTTGGAGCGAAACTTATTTCAGCTTTGTGGAGATTGTGGTAGAAGGAATTCCATTCTTTGAGCGAAGAACTAGAGCAAGACGACAATGGCCTAGGGGACTTCATCATTGAGAATGATACATTCATGTTGCTCAAATTCTGTTTTTTTTTAAGCAGTTATATATCTTTGTATTTCTTTGTTTTTTTCCTTTCTTTTAGTTCAGAGTTTTTATGTATACAAGTGAAGGTGTAACACATCTTTCTCAGCTGCAATAAAAGTGATGATTTGTGTGTGGTGTGTAGTTGGTAATAGTTACAGGATACTTAACCTGTAAAAATTGATCACAAACAAATTGGAAATATCTCTTTTGCAAAGCTATTAACATAAGTCTTCCCTCTGTTGCGTGCTTTGTTTCTTCAACTATTAAAGTTGGATTACATATTCTGGGAAAATTAGGACTAATGTGCAGAATGAAATCAACTAAAATTTAATCATCGAACAGTTAGCAATGACAAGATTGATAAATCACAAATAATAATCGGAGAAAAATAGGGATGCACAGAGTATTAAAATTCAGAAACGATTAAAGTAGTTAAACAATAAAATCTACACCAAGATATATACTGGTTCAAGTCCTATAGATCAATGTGATCTATGGCTCTACTCCAGTTCTGGAACACCGTCAAATCTTCTTTATTGATTGAGCAAGAATAGGGTATAATACAACTGAGATCGATTCTCTGTTGGGTTCACTCAAATTGTTTCAACTCTCACTCTCTTACCCGAAAATCTTTATCCTCTACAGCAGATTCTTTATACAACATTCAAACTCAATCTATCTATTTTCTCTGTACCTCTCTCTCTCTACCTCCCAATCTTTCGCTCTTTCTCTCTCAATCTCTCAATCTCCTCTTGAAACTCATCTCAACTTTGCATCCTTGAAATGATAAGTGTTTGTGGTATTTCTGGGCTTAGGATAAAGATCCTAAGTTAGTGGCTGCAACTGTTAGGTTGTTAAGTTAGTTGCGACTTAACAAACTTAACAAAACCCTTGTAACAGAATCTCCACGTCAGCACAAGACAAAGTGCTTCTGGACGAGACATATACTACTGGGACTAATGATCGAAGTGCATGCTGAAGGGACTTCCTGGGTAGGAAAGGCAACAGCTGGAGTCGACTATCCGAAACTCCATTCAGGAGGAACAGCTAGCCCTCCAACACTCTCTTCCGGAGGAGGACTAACTTTCTTGAAGACTACACCCAGAGTAGACATGATAGTCATTCGGATGGCAACCATCATTGCACGAGACTTCTTCCTGATAGACATGTTAGCTATCTGGGAACATACTTCCGAGAGACAACTAACTTTACATTACTAGAACAATCTATTAGAAATCTTTTCATTTGGAGGAACTATACCATACATACCAATTCTCTGTCTGGTTCTTATTATGAACACTATCATCAATCATAGTGCTTGGCTCTTTTGTGGAAAACAGGATTAATTGATATCCACAACTAAATTATATAAACCAGATAATAAGTGATCATTCTATTTCTAACATTTACTTATTTATTAGATACTTATGAATCAGCCGTAGTTTATTTAATCTGGTTCTTGGAGAAAAAGAAATCATGAAATTCCCATTTATTTCTTTCCTTCAGCAAGATATGTTGTTTTTTCGATACTAACTATGTCCGCAACTTCTTCCAACCAATTGGCTGGTAATATCATTCTAACACATTTTTCAAAGTTGCATAAGTTAAATTTTTTAACTCTTCTTTACAACTCTTTTACACTTACTGTTAGTTCAAATTGTACACCTCCTTTCCAAGTATCGAATATAGACTTGGGTTCATGTCATTTAGTTCTTCATCTCTAACTTGGCTTAGATCACAAAATAAGGACAAATTCTTGGATTTGTCAAATGCTAGCATTTCAAGTTCCATCTACCCAATCCATTCAATGTAACTCCATATATTGTTGATTTGAGCTCAAACCAATTTGATGGGTTCATTCCTATTCCAGATGTTGAGATAGATTTACTTAATCTATCCAACAATAAATTTCCTAGTCCTATTCCAAAAAACATAGGTGATTCCCTACATAACATGGTATTCTTTTCTCTTTCCAGCAACAAGATAGATGGACTTATCCCAAATTCAATTGACAACAACGAATCTCTCATTGCCCTTCATCTCTAACTTAATAGGAAAAACACCCCTTAGCTTTGGAAATTTGTCAAAACTAGATACACTAGATCTTGGTAAGAATAATTTGTCTGGAACTGTTCCTGACTCTTTGGGTAAACTGAAGGTGCATGTGATAACACTTTTTTAATAGGTTTTTTGTTGTTTTTTTTTAATTTAAAAAGTGAAAATATTGACAGAAAATGTGTTCTATAAAATTGTTTTTCACTTTTCAATTTTTTAAATGAAAATCAAAATTTTAAAAGTTTTGAAAACAAAAAAAAAATCACTTTCACAAATTTATTAAACATTTTTTTTTTCTTAATCATTATTTTAGACTCCGACTCCAACTTAAACCTTGGGATCCGGACTCCGGCCCCATCTCTAGACCTGAACTTGGACTCGACTTAAATAAATCAAAAAATAAAAAGTAAAAATAAAAATAATAGAACACACTTTTATTTTTTGTTTTTAATTACAATTAAAAAAAACAAAAGTGGTTATAGAACATATTTTATTTTTTAAAAACAAAATTTAAAAATACAAATTTTAGTTTTATTTTTGTGATTAAAAAATTAAAAAACATAAGCCTTATCAAACGCCCCACAAGTTTGCTTCAAACATTGCACTTGAGTGACAACAAGTTTTCAGGGAACATCCCCATCATCTTCCCAGAATTTGCCAAGGTAAGAGACACTTAGGTGGCGTTTGGTTGAGAGGAATGAAAATATAGGAATAAAAATAGGAATGAGAATAGAAATAGAAATGGAATAGAATAGAACAAAATTTAAAATGGATAAAAAAAATTGATAAAAAAATCATTAAATTTTTTCTCTTGTTACTTTAAAATGCAACGAAGCAAAAGAATTGAATAAAATAAATTGTTTCCTTTCCATTCCATTCTATTTTATTATCTCTAACCAAACGCCACGTTAGATCTTGGTAACAATATATGAGTAGGGAACATACCACATTAGCTTGGAAAAGGTTATTTAGAGAATATGAGAATACTTGAGTTGAGTTCGAACTCATTTGTTGGAGAACTTCCATCCATGCTATCTTGTTGATAATGGATTCAATGGAAGCAAACCTACTAGTTATAGATATTTCAAAGGCACGATTCAAGTCCGTAAGGAAAACTTTCATCTATCCTATGGTGTCGATATCAGCAGGAAGTATGAAGAAAGCATGGTTTAAAATATAGCTATTTGCATAGATGTAGAGGAATCAGTTGTCGTTCTTAATTTGCTTGTGAAATGAATGACAGATAGAGTAACTACCGCAGGTTATCTTTCGGCCCGCCCGGTTCATAACATAAAAGCATAAAGGAATGGGATGGGGCAGGCGGGGCGAAAAATAACAGGTGGGACTGACCCGTCCCATTTACATTTCTATCTGCATTATGAATTGTCTATTTTTTTTTGTTGATAATTTATCTGTGAGATTTTGGACAAATATGTGATGTTCCTAGGCTACAAAAGAGTACCTTTTTTTATATAATTTATATTGCAATACAAAACATCTAATATGTGTTCATAAAATTATAAAAATTATACCTATATAAAAGATATTAGTGTTAATGTGATGGAAAAAATATTAGTGTCAATGTGAATATCAATAAAGTATTATCAAATACAAAGTTTTAGTAATTCTACATTTCAAACTTAATTTAAAAAAAGGACACTTTAGAGAGAACTTGTAGAGAAAGGAGTTAAAACTATCATTCACCATTGACTAAGTTTTGAATATTAAGTATAGAATATAAGAATTCTACAACGCGCCCTCCTTTTGTGCACCTCTATCAGTTTCGGCATCCAAGATAATTTTTTAGTTCAAATGTTTTTTCATGGTCATGTATGTTGTAGTTGTTTAAGACATCCTTCAGAATTTTAAGAATTTCGGAAACATTTAACATGTTGAAAATAAGATTCAAACAGTCTGGTGCACTAGCACTATTTTATTTTATACACGTGCAAAATAAGCTATTTGAATCTTGTTGTCTATTTTGTAAACTATTACAAATTTTTTAAAATTTACAGGATATCTTAAATAACTATAACGTACGCGACTTTAAGACGTTGAAACAAATAGAGAATCCATCGGTACATCTCTTTTAGGAGGGTGCATTGTAGCATCGTAGATGTTAGGAATGCAGCTTCGAATTGTTGCTTCATGCAACCTGAGTTCTTGGACAGAACTCTAACTCAGTAATCAAAACCAGAAAACAGAGTAATCAACCAACACAAGTTGTAAAACTGTATGAATCTTATTGAATGAATCAAATTGTATTACATATATACAAGTGTCTTGATTAAGAGTAAGCTAACTAAACTAGGATTAACTAATGCCTTATATACTCGGCAGTTAGTTAGGTACAATTAGTTAGAGAGTTAACTAACTCATAAGACACCTAGACAGTTAGGAACTAGCTTGTCAATAACGATGAAGTGTCCGACTACTTCATGATTTCCACCTTAGTTGTCACTTAAAGTTGGCCTCACGGTAGTGATTAAGCGAGCTACGAAATTCCAAGTTGATCTCGAAATTTGTTGAACTTTCTTGTAGTCAACCTTTGTAAGTATGTCGATGGATTATCCTCGGATGCTATCTTCTCAAGCCTTACTTTGCCTTAAGTATGTCTACGATGAAGTGTGGCCAGAACATCAATGTGTTTGGTCCTCTCGTGATACATGCTGGTTCTTGCTTAAGTGCGAAGCACTTTAGGTACATCCTACCAGACGTGATACATCTTTGATCAATGTTCATTTCTACTGCTCGAACCTTTAAGCCAAATTGCTTCTTTTATTGCTTGCAAACAATATATTACGCCTTGATGTAGTTGACAATGCAACTATGGATTGCGGATTGGCTTTCGACTTATTGCACTGCTTGATTTAAGGTGAAGATGTAGCCAGTTTGTGACCTTCGAGTGTCTGTGTCTCCTGCATAATCAGAGTCGACAAAACCCTGCACTTCTTGCTTAGATGACACTGTATTGTATTTGAGTCCCATGCTTGATGTTCCCCTGAGATATCTCATAACCAATTTAAGCTTGCATTCCGGTGCTCGAGCTGGATTTCCCATGAACCTGCGATCACACTTGAGGCATGACAAAGGTCGGGCCTAGTACATACCATAATGTACATTAAACTTCCTTAGATTAGTGTATGGAATTGTTTCCATTTGTTTACGCTCCTCATACGTAGTAGGTAGTGAGTTTGTGATAGTTTGAAATGTTGTGCCAAGGGTGCCGCGGAGTTTAGCATCGGAGAACCCAGTATCGATGCAAAACCTTTGCGATGTAATCACTTTGAGATAGAATTAGGCTCTTATTATTTCTATCTCTTAGTATTTCAATCCCGAGAATTTTCTTAGGCTGTGGACCAAGATCTTTCATATCAAACTCAGAACTCAGTATCCCCTTTACTTTCTTAATTTCTTCACTGCTTTTGCTTGCTATTAGCATATCATCCACATATAGCAAAAGAAACACCACAAATCTAACGCCAACACTCTTGACATACACACAGCAATCATAGACACTTTTCTTAAAGCCAGATTTGGTGATGTATTCATCAAACCTTTTATACCATTGTCTAGGAGATTGCTTGAGACCATAGAGTGATTTCTTAAGTAAGCACACATGATCTTCCTTCCCTTTTACTTCATAACCCTACGCATTTGCTTCATGTGAATTTCCTCATCTAATTCTCCATGCAAGAAAATTTGTTTTTACATCCATTTTGTTCCAATTAAGTCATCATTTATCCAAAAGCTAATAACATTCGAATTGATGTGTGCTTTACCATGGTGAGAATATCTCGGTATAATCTATACCCTCTCTTTGTGTAAATCCCCTTACTACCAATCTAGCCTTAAATGCAGGTGAGTCACACCTGGAATCATGTCCTTATGCAGCAAACCCATTTGCAATGATAATTCTCCCATCTTTTGGTCTTAACACCGGAATCCATGTCTTTATTCTTCCTTAATGAATCCATTTCATTATCCATTGCGATGCCCATTTCTTGCTATTTGAACAACTCATAGCTTCATTGTAAGACTTTGGCTCATTCTCACTCATCTACTGCAACATTTAGAGCAAAGTGAACAATGCTTGCATAGCCAAATACTGGTAGGTGCCTTTGAAGTTCTTTTGGCTCATCACACAGCCAGCGGTAATGCTTTGCAACCACAGTAATAGGCATACGCCGATTTCACCAACTGGTTCATCTAGTTGTGTTCCAGATTCATCATCATCTTCTATCTCAGACTGATGATCTAGTTGTTGAGAACTTGAACCAAGTTCCACCTCAAATCTGGATCTCTCTGAACAGCTTTCATTTTCAGATCTTGTTGCGGGTTTTAGTGTATCCTTGTAAACGAACTTTCATCAAACACAACATCCTACTAACAAAATATCTCTGATGATTTCTGGTTCAATGCTCCACATCTTATAACCCTTAACACCCTACTTGGATAGCCCCGAGAAAACACAACTTTCGCTCTTTGTTCCAACTTGTCAAGTACGATATGGGCATATGCTATGCATCCAAAAGTTTTCAATTGATTGTAGTTAGCGGTATGCCTGTCCACACTTCAATTGGTGTCTTGAAATCTATTGCGAGATGATGGACACCTATTGATTAAATGGCAAGTTGTCATATTTGCCTACGCAGAAATCTTTTGGCAAAGCAGTTGAATTAGCGAGCATCAACTCTCTCAGAATGGTCACATTCATTCTCTCGGCAAGACCATTCTGTTGAGGGTTTCTAAAGGAACAGTTTTATGCCTTGCTATTCCATTCTTTACGCAAAAGTTAGTGAAATCATCACCTGAAACTCTAAGCCATTGTCAGTCCTTAACTTCTTAATTTTTCTTCCGGTTGTGTTTCAAGTAAAGTTCTCCAATCTTTAAAGGTATTGAAAGCATCATTCTTATTTTTGAGTATATGAACCCAAACATACCTAGAATGATCATCGATGAAAGTCGAAATATCTAGCTCCTCACTAGACATTGTTCTTGAGGGTCCCCACAAATACGAATGAATGTAATCTAGAGTAGATTTTGTGTTATGTAAACCAATTCCAAACTTAATCTTAGTAGATTTACCATAGACACATTGTTCACGAAATCTAAGTCTTTGATTACATTCTTTCCAAGTAAACCTCTGTGCTTAGAACTTCTAATCCCTTTTTACTTACATGACCAAGTCTTTTATGCCAAAGTGTAAAGGAATTATGCATTTCTCTAGAAACAGAAATTAGATTTGAGTGAGAATTACCTTTTAAGATGTAAACACCATTCATTATAGCACCTGTCATGATGATCTTTTCATCTCTTTTGACATTAAGAACACCATTTTCCACCTTGATTGAGCATCCATCTTTGTCTAGCATAGCCACTGAAATGAGGTTTTTCTTTATTTCTGGTACATGTACGACTTGTAACGACTCATTGTCGATTCCACGATGGTTGAACCTTTCTTGATCCAATTCCAACTATAGCACGGGATCTGTTGTCTCCCGATCTCCTTGTTCCTCCATCAATCTTTACGTAGTTGGAAAATTGATTTTGTTTGGACAAACATGAAATGAACAACCGAATCAATAATCCAATCTACTCGAGTCTTCATTTGTAACAAGTAACACCCTGCACTTTCATATCCATCAACATCATCCGAGACACCGACAACATACGCACTTCCATGTTTTTGGTGATAGTTGTTTCTTTGATTCATATTCGAGTTCTTGAGTTCGGGACGGTCTTTCTTAAAATGAGTAGTCTTGTGACAAATGTAGCATTTCTTTTTGTACTTTCCTTTGTTTTTCCTTTCTTTTGGTTTTGATTGTCTTGGTTTTCCTTTGATCAGTCCTTCCTCGAACAATCAACAATCCTTCTCCAGGTTGTTCTTCTCTTAACTCAGATTTTCTTTTCAATTCCTTTGACATAAGAGCACTTTGAACCTCTTCCAAAGTCAAAGAATCTCTCCCATACATCATAGTATCTATGAAGTGTTCATAACTTTCCATGGGAAGTGAGTTAAGAACAATAATTGCTTGATCTTCATCCTCTATGCTGATATCAATATTTTCCAAATCAAGAATGATTTTATTGAAATCATCAAGATGACCTTCAATTCCCTTTCCAGGTTGCATCTTGAAGGAATACAACTTTTGTTTCAAGAACAATCGAGTTGCGAGGATTTAGTCATGTACGGACCTTCGAGTTTTGTCCAAAGACCCAGTTTGTAGTTTCCTTTGAAACTTCCCTCGAACTTTGTCACCAGACTCGAATTGTATGGCCTTGTGTGCTTTCTCCATGATCTCGATCTTTTCTTTCTCGGTCTTGTCTGCGATCTTCTCGGCTCGAGAAGAGCATCTTGAATTTTGTTGTACAAGTAATGCTCTCATCTTCACCCTCCATAATCCAAAGTCGTTCTTCCTGTGAATTTCTCCAAATCGAACTTAGCACTTTCCCATAATTTCCACAGATGTTCTTCACGTCTTGTCACGCTTGGCCTTTCTCGAATCGAGCACAAGGAGCCGTCCGGCTACGATACTGGCATTAGGAATGCGGCTTCGAATTGTTCTTCCATGCAACTGGCTTGAGTTCTTGGACAGAACTCTAACTCAGTAATCAAAACCAGAAAACAGAGTAATCAACCAACACAAGTTGTAAAACTGTATGAATCTTATTGAATGAATCAAATTGTATTACATATATACAAGTGTCTTGATTAAGAGTAAGCTAACTAAACTAGGATTAACTAATGCCTTATATACTCGGCAGTTAGTTAGGTACAATTAGTTAGAGAGTTAACTAACTCATAAGACACCTAGACAGTTAGGAACTAACTGTCAACCGCCAACAGTAAGTGTCAACTACTTCACAGTAGAATATATTAGTTATCATAAATGTTTTCAAAATATGTAAAACACACACCAGTTATATTTATCATGATCAAGAATGCAATGTATCATTTAATCATAATTTTATTTCTCTAGAAAAACACACCAATAATAAGCTAAAAGAAAAGAAAAACAAACAAAACAATTTTTTTTCCAAGTTAAGTCCATAAAATAATAAACATTTTACAACACTGAATTAGTAGAGATGAATGAGTAGAGTAGATTAGATAAACATATATCAATAAGAAAAGTGAAATCAAAATTTTCTTCATAGAAATGAATGTGAAAAGCAAATATATTTTTGAATATGGAAAAGCAAATAAAGTCCTTGATATATGCTTTTTGAATGTGGAAAAAGCAAATACAAAGACTTTGAACCAACCATCTTTCCAATAATTACATGGGAAATTTGTGGTTTCATATTAAGAAAAACAAAAAGAGGAGAGAAATCATTGATTCTTTGTCTTTTTAAATTCATTTTGCTGTCCAAGTTTACCATTATATTAAAGGGTTAAGATTTGTTTGTCAAGTGTGTTCAACTGATGACATTCTTTACAATGTGTCCATCAATGGTAATCTTATTACAAATTGTTATCTTTTTCTTTGTATTTGGAGAGTGTGTTGATCAATTGAGTGTGAGTTGTTTGGAGTACGAGAGAAATGCTCTTCTTGACTTCAAAACTGGCCTTGAAGATCCACGAAACCAGCTTGCATCATGGAATAATGGCAGCCGCGATTGTTGTCAATGGTGGGGAATCGGCTGTGACAAGGCGGGAGCAGTTATTACAGTTGATTTTCAAAACAGGTATGATCGCTCGTGGGGCATTAGTGGGGAAATAAGACCTTCATTGGCAAAGCTCAAGTCTTTGAGACACTTGGACTTGAGTTACAACTACTTCCTGAGCATCCCAATTCCTAAATTTTTTGGATCACTAAAGCATTTGAGGTATCTAAACCTCTCTAATGCAGGGTTTAGTGGTTTAGTTCCTCCAAATATAGGAAATCTCTCTAGATTGCACTACCTTAACATAGAATCAGTATACTTAGTATATGTTGATGATCTTGAATGGATCACAGGCATGATCTCTCTAAACCATCTTGTGATGACTAGCGTTGACCTTTCAAGGGCGGGTTTAGATTGGTTTGGTATAATACTAAACAAGTTACCATCCTTGACAGAGTTGCATATGTCAGGTTGTAACTTAAATGGTCCTTTTCCATCTGTTTCTTCTGTTAATTCAACAACATCACTTGCTGTTTTAGACCTTAGTGTTAACAACTTCAACTCAAAAATACCGGATTGGTTGGCTAATATCAGCAGCCTTGTGAGTGTTGATTTAAGTTATGGTGGTCTGCATGGTAGGATTCCACTTGGTCTCGCCGAGCTACCAAATTTGCAGACTTTGCATCTGCAATCCAATACTAATCTCAGTGCAAGTTGTTCTCAGTTTTTCAGGGGAAGATGGAAAAGTATAAAAGTTGTTGATTTGAGTGATAATATGCTGCATGGGAAACTTCCTACTTCAATTGGGAACATGACATCTCTCACTTACTTAGATCTTTCCAAGAATAATGTTCAAGGAGGGATTCCAGGCTCCATCGGTAAGCTTTGCAATCTTAAGCGGTTTCACATATCAGATAACAAATTGAATGGATTTTTACCTGAATTTCTTGAAGAAACACATGATAGTTGTCATTCTAAGAGTCCACTTCCTAGTCTAAACCGCTTGTATTTGAACAATAATGAGTTGAATGGTATATTACCAGATTGGTTGGGTCAACTTAGGAACCTTTTTGAGCTTGATTTGAGCTCTAACTTGCTACATGGTCCAATTCTAAAATCTTTAGAGTCATTGCAAAACCTTTCATCTTTTAGTCTTGCTAAAAATAGATTAAACGGGACTCTACCTGACAGTCTAGGCGAGTTATCAGAATTGTCTTCCTTTGATGTTTCTTTCAACCAATTGACTGGTAACATCACTGAAGCACATTTTCTAAAGTTGCATAAGTTGGAAAGCTTATTTCTCTCTTCCAACTTTTTAACACTAACTGTCAGTTCAAATTGGACCCCTCCTTTCCAAGTATGGTATCTCCACTTGGGTTCATGCCATTTAGGTCCTTCATTCCCAACTTGGCTAAGATCACAAAATGAGGTCAGAGACTTGGATTTGTCAAATGCTAGCATTTCAAGTTCCATACCTGATTGGTTCTGGGAATACCCTAATCTTAAATCGTTGAATGTTTCCTTCAATCAATTAAAAGGCCAGCTACCCAATCCATTCAACATAGCTTCATTTATTGTTGATTTGAGCTCAAACCAGTTTGATGGTCCCATTCCTATTCCAAAGGAATTGGGGCAGTTACTTGACCTATCCAACAACAAACTTTCTGGTCCTATTCCAGAAAACATAGGTGATTCCCTACAAAGCATGATATTCTTCTCTCTTTCTACCAACCAGATAGATGGACAAATCCCAAATTCAATTGGCAAGTTCCGATCTTCCATGAATGTCCTTGATCTCTCAAATAATAAGTTAATAGGAAAAATTCCCCTAAGCTTTGGAAATTTGTCAAAACTAGTTGCATTGGACCTCAGTAAGAATAATTTGTCTGGTACAATTCCTGACTCTTTGGGTCAACTAAGTTCTCTCCAAACATTGCACTTAAGTGACAACAAGCTTTCTGGAAGCATCCCATCATGTTTTCAATATTTGTCAAGTTTGGAGACACTTGATCTTGGTAACAATAGATTAGCGGGAAACATACCACATTGGCTTGGGAAAGGTTTGGAGAATTTAAGAATTCTAAAATTGAGATCCAATGCTTTTTTTGGAGAGCTTCCATCTTCGCTATCAAATTTAAGGTCATTACAAGTGCTAGACCTTGCTGATAATGGGCTCAATGGGAGCATCCCTGCTAGTTATGGATATTTCAAAGGCATGATTAAAGTACAAAAGGAAAACTTTCTTCTGTCCTATGGTGATGACTATCCCAAGTATTATGAAGAAAGAATTGTTTTGATTGTCAGTGGCCAAGAACTACAATACACCAAGATTCTTTCCCTTGTTGTCAGCTTAGACTTTTCTGCCAATAATTTGAGTGGAGAACTTCCTTCAAATTTCACAAATTTGTTGGGTTTGTTGAATTTGAATTTATCTAACAATCATATCAGCGGTTCAATTCCAGAGGATATTTCAAAATTGGGGCAGTTGCTATCTCTTGATCTCTCAAGCAATAGGCTCTTAGGTACTATTCCTAATAGCTTATCATCACTTTCATTCTTAGGACATCTCAACTTGTCAAACAATGACTTCTCTGGTAAGATTCCTTACAGTGGCCAAATGACAACCTTTGAAGCTTCCTCTTTTGGTGGAAATCAAGGCCTTTGTGGTGAGCCCCTCGATGTAAAATGTCCAGGCGATAATCCAGACGACAATGGTTATCTTAAGGATCATAATGATGATGACAATGTTATCGATAAATGGTTTTACCTTAGTGTTGGATTGGGATTTGCAGCAGGACTTTAGTTCCTTTCTTCATAATGGCAATGAAAAAATCTTGGAGGGAAACTTATTTCAGCTTTGTGGAGATTGTGGTAGAAAGAATTCCATTCTTCGAGCAAAGAATGAGAGCAAGACAACAATGGCCTAGGGGACTTCCTCACTGAGAAAAATACATTCACATGTTGCAGCTATTTTATTTTTAGCAAGTTTGTGTGTTGTGTAACAATAATGCAATTATATATCTTTGTATTTCTGTTTTTCTTTTTCTTTGTTTTAGTTCAGAGTTCTTATGTATTCAAGTGAAAGTGTAACCTATCTTTCTTAGCTGCAATAAAAGTCATGATTTGTGTGTGGTGTGTGTATTTTGGTAATAGCTATAGGGTCATGGGATATGCATAATAGTAAGATGTGAGAATCATCCCATTACAGGCTGCCCTGCTGTGCTCATTTTCCTAACAGAATATATAAAAGTAATTACACCAAACTTGAATATTTTTAACTAAACCACAATACACCAGCCACTAATTACTTTAATTTTACCATTATACACATTTACTATACACTTACTTTTGAAATACTTTATTTTTATGTTGGGAGACTTTAGAACACACCCTCACTCTTTTGAAAACACTCTTGTTGGATGCACAACTTGAGGACTAAAGGTCCTTATTTATACTACTCAAAAGAAACCAACTTTAATATTTTAGACAATTCTAGCTAATTGTGTTACTAAAATATTTTTGAAGCTTTCTTAAAACTCAACCATCTCTAATTACTTTTATTGTAATGGCTTGGCCTAAAATGATAGATTTATCTAATTAATCTCTAAAAAAATTTAGAGAGTTGGTGATGATTCTTCATATTATCCCAGCCATGTTGCCAAAAATCACATGATAATAAGTGGTCATGTAATTTGCTGCACTTCAGTTCTAATTCCAATCATTATTTAAACAGGACAAATTTAAGGGAACAAAAGTTTCCTTAATTTGCTTAATGAATTTCAAATGCTTAATCAATTAGTAAAAATTATATTGTACCATTGATATGATTTATGTAGTACTATTCTTCACAAAACAAAATAGAATTTTGACAATCATATTAATCAGCTTACAACCATAATTATTTCTGGTTCATATTCATATTAAATATTTACAAGATAAGAATAACTTACAGAGATAAAAGGATCTAATTAAATCCATACATAGCTACTCTTTTACATCTTACTCGATAGATTTTTAATTCATATTTATATCATGCACTGATTCCTGTTAGCAAATCAGGTCTCTTTATACTTTATGTGAAAATATATATAGGGCTCGTTTGGTAAGACGTATAAGGGCCGTATTGTATTAAATAATAAATAACACTATGTTTAAATAAAACAATGTATTGTATTAATTACTACGAACTAAAATTTGAATACAATGTAAGTTCTATTATTTAATACATAACAAATAGTTCGTATTAATTTGTATAATAATATTTACCAAAGATCTGCGATCAACCCCAATCTCGAACCTGGTTCACGATACCCGAACCGGACTGAGAGCCGGGACTAGATTTGGACATGGACCCGAACCAGGATGCAAGACCAGACCTGGATTCAGACTGGGACTTGGACGTAGGACCTGACCCGAGATCGGACTTTGGACTCGGGACCCAAACCCGGGCTCTGACCTGGACACGAAGCCCGGACTCAAACCCAAACCCCGGACCCGAACCCAAACTTCACCCCAAACTATATACCTGTGATGCGAGACTCAGACCCAACCTGAAATCGATGTTGGGATCGAGTTTATTAAAAATATATCATAACTTTACACAATCTATTAATACAAGTCAATACCAAACATAACATTGTATTACATAATATTAATACAATACAATACGACGTACCAAATGAGCCCTTAATCATTACTAATTGCTAATTATGCATATTAAAAACAATTACTAATTGCTAATTTAGAATGAAGTACATGCTAGAAAATGAAAAACATAAAATAAACTTATTACTGTGTAAGAAAAATGGCAAAGCAAAATTATTCTAGTGTCACAAAGCTTAATAAAACAGCTGCAGTCATCACAAATCTCAATGATGAAGTCCTTTGGACCATTTATGTATTGCTCTTCTGATTTTATGCTCAAAGAAGGGAATTCTTTCTACCACAGTCTCCACAAAGCCGAAATAAGATTCACTCCAAGATTTTTTCATTGCCAACATGAAAAAAGGAACTAAAAGGCCTGTTGCAAATCCCAATCCAACACTAACATAAAACCAATTATCAAGGAAACTGCCATCATCATCATCATTATGATTCTTAAGTGTTGGTTCTTTATCAAAATCAGTATCATTATCACTTGGACATTTTACATCGAGGGGTTTGCCACAAAGGCCTTGATTTCCAGCAAAAGATGAAGCTTCAAAGGTTGTCATGTGGCCATTGTAAGGAATCTTGCCAGAGAAGTTATTGTTTGACAAGTTGAGATGTCCCAAGAATGAAAGTGATGACAAGCTATTAGGAACGGTACCTGAAAGCCTATTGTTTGAGAGATCAAGAGATGACAATTGTTGCAACTTTGAAATAATTGGTGGAATGAAACCGCTGATATGATTTTTAGACAAATTCAAAATCTCTAAACCCAACAAATTTGTCAAATCTGAATGGAGTATTCCACTCAAATTATTGGCAGAAAGGTCTAAGCTCACAACAAGAGAAAGAGTCTTGGTGTACTTCTGTTCTTGGCCTTTAACATTCAACACCAAACTATCTTTATAATATGTGTCATACAAACTATTGCCATAGAATAGATAACGGTTTTCCCTTTGGACTCGAAACATTGCTTTGAAACATCCATAGCTAGTAGGAATGCTTCCATTGAATCCATTATCAGCCAAGTCCAACACTTGTAATGAGCTTAAATTTGAAAGCAAGGATGGAAGTTCACCGAAAAATGCATTTGATCTCAATTTAAGAATTCTTAAATTCTCCAAACCATTCCCTAGCCAATGTGGTATGTATCCTGCTAATCTGTTGTTACCAAGATCAAGTGTCTCCAAACTCGACAAATTCTGGAAAGACAGTGGGATGCTTCCTGAAAGCTTGTTGCCACTTAGATGCAAAGTTTGAAGAGAGCTTAGTTGACCTAAATTGTGAGGAATAGTACCAGACAAGCTATTCTTACTGAGGTCCAATGCTTTTAAGTTAGAAAAATTTCCAAAGGTAAGGGGTATTTTTCCAACCAACTTATTATTAGAGAGATCAATGACTCCAAGACTATGCATCTTTCCAATAGAATTTGGGATTGGTCCATCTATTTGGTTGGTAGAAAGAGAGAGAAGTCTCAAGTTTGGTTGGGAATCACCTATGTCATCTGGAATTGGACCAGAGAATTTATTGTTAGATAGAACAAGTAATTCTGTGTTACCATTTGGAATAGGAATGGGCCCTTCAAATTGGTTTGAGCTCAAATCAACAATAGATAAAGCTATGTTGAATGGATTTGGTAGATGACCTTTTAATTGATTGAAGGAAACATTTAACAATACAAGATTAGAGGAAATTTCCCAAAGCCAATCAGGAATGGAGCCTGAAATGGTAGAATTTGATAAATCTAAGAAATTGACTTCCTTTTGTGATCTTAGCCAAGTTGGAAATGAAGGACCTAAACGGCATGAACCCAAGAAAAGATACTTTGCCTGGAAAGGAGGGGTCCAATTTGAATTGAAAGCCATTGTAAAATAGTTGGAAGAGAGATGTACATATTTCAACTTATGCAGCTTTAGAAAATGTGTTTCAGTTATGACACCACTCAATTGATTGAATGAAACATCAAAGGAAGACAATTTAGATAGTTGGCCTAAACTATTAGGGAGAGTCCCATTTAGTTTATTCCCATCAAGTTTTAAATCTGTAAGGTTTTGTAATGACCATAAAGATTTTGGAATTGGACCATGTAGCAAGTTATAGCCCAAATTAAGCTCAACAAGATTCCTAAGTTGACCCAACCATTCTGGTAACATACCAACCAATTCATTATTGCTCAAATGCAAGGACTTTAGACTAGGAAGTGGACCCTTAGTATGACAAGTACCATGTGTTCCTTCAAGATAATTAGACAAACTCTCACTTAGATTATTGTTTGATATGTCACATGATTCCAAATTGCATAACATACCAATGGAGCTTGGAATCCCACCTTGAACATTATTGTAACTAAGATCTAAGTAAGTGAGAGATGACATGTTCCCAATTGAAGCAGGAATTTTCCCATACAACTTATTGTAAGCTAAATCAAGAATTTGTATACTTTCCCATCTTCCCTCAAAAAACTGAGAACAATTTGCTGTGAGATTGTGATTCCAGCCTAAGCGTAAAGTTTCCATATTCGGAAGCTGAGAAAAACCAAGTGGAATATTTCCACTCAAGCCAGCATAGCTTACATCAACAGTCACTAGGGTGCTGATATTAGCCAACCAATCAAGTAATTTCGAGTTGATGAAGCTATTTTCACTTAGGACTATAACAGCAAGTGATGATGTTGAATTAACAAAAGAAATAGATGGAATTGGACCAATCAAGTTGCAAGAAGACATATGCAACTCTGTCAAGGATGGGAGATTGTTTAGTATCTTAATCCAATCTAATCCCACCACTGAAAGATCAACTCTATTCATCACAAGATGTTTTAGAGAGACTAGACCCGTAATCCATTCGAGATTATCAACATATAACCCGAATGAATATTCTAATAAGTCAATGTAGGAACATTCTATGTCAAGATACTCCAATCTAGAGAGATTTCCTATACTTGAAGGAAATGAACCACTAAACCCTGCATTAGAGAGGTTTAGATACCTCAAATGCTTCAAGGATCCGAACCATTTAGGAACCGGGATGCCTTTGAATGTGTTGAAACTCAAATCCAAGTACCTCAAAGACTCGAGTTTTGTCAATGAAGGCCTTATTTCCCCACTAAGGTTGTAGAAGTCATACCTGTTTTGAAGATCAACTGTAATAACTGCTCCAGCCTTGTTACACCCTATTCCCCACCATTGACAACAATTGCTTCCTTTCCATGATTCAAGCTGGTTTAGTGGATCTTCAAGACCAGTTTTAAAGTCAAGAAGAGCATTTCTCTCATACTCAGAACAAGTCACATTCAACTGATTATTAGCATCACTACCATGAACATAAACTCCAAATATGAAGAAGAGAGTTTGTAACACCATTAATCCAAACCTTTTAACAGGTTGCATCATTTCAACACAACTTTGAGCTAGCAATAGTGATTATTCTATAATTGAACTGAGAGAAAAATTTTAAGGTTGAAAAGAAAATTCAGATACATTATTATTAAATATTAGCATACATGTGAACAGAAGTCAATGAGTTTTGCTTTATGGTCTTTCACAGGGTCCACTCTCCACTAATTATTCTCACCTTTGAAGAAATCAATTTGGAAACCACTTAGAAATTTTCTTGTCATATATGTTCAGTGTGTCGTTTATCCATTCCTAATGTTTCTGTATCTTTTGTCAAACGATCTGAGAACAAGGCAGCCAACTAATTACAAAATTAGTAAATATTATGGGTACGTTTAGTAAATATTAATTAAAAAAATTATTTAAAAAAATTTGAATGACTTTTTTTGTTTTACGATCTGAGAACAAGGCAGCCAACTAATTACAAAATTAGTAAATATTATGGGTACGTTTAGTAAATATTAATTAAAAAAATTATTTAAAAAAATTTGAATGACTTTTTTTGTTTTTAAATTTTTTAAAATTTAGATTTTTAATTAAAAAATTAAAACATTAAAACAATTTTATAAAATATGATTTTGAAAAATATTTTTATTTTTCTAATTTTAAAAATAAAAAACTAATTATACACTCTATATATTCTTAATTTATTATGCCTTAGGATTATATATTGATCACATTTAGAAAAATAGAACAGTTACAACATTACCAAGAAATACAGTAACTATTGTTAAATAATTTTGACTTGAGTCAAGTAAGTCAAAGAACGTGTAGTTTGGTATTAAAAAGTTTATTGACTTTTGTCTTCTTAAATTAAATTTTACTGTTCAAGTTTATCATTATATAATAATAAGTTGAGATTTGTTGATGGTTCATTGCTAAAATAAAATATTGTGTTTTGTTACAATGTCTCCATTAATGGTCATGTTACAAGTTATTGTCTTTTTCTTTGTATTAGGAGAGTGTATTCACAATCAATTGAATGTGACTTGTTCTGAGTATGAGAGAAATGCTCTTCTTGACTTCAAAACTGGTCTTGAAGATCCACTAAACAAGCTTGGATCATGGAACAATGGCAGCAGCAATTGTTGTCAATGGTGGGGAATAGGGTGTAACAAGGCAGGAACAGTTATTACAGTTGATCTTCGAAACAGGTATGATCACTTCTGGAGCTTTGGTGGGGAAATAAGGCCTTCATTGACAAAACTCAAGTCATTGAGACACTTGGACTTGAGTTACAACACATTCATGAACATCCCAATTCCTGGTTTTTTTGGATCCTTGAAGCATTTGAGGTATCTAAATCTCTCTTATGCAAGGTTTAGTGGTTGGTTTCCTTCAAATATAGGAAATCTCTCTAGATTGGAGTACCTTGACTTAGAGGCCTTGGAATTATTATATGTTGATAATCTTGAATGGATCACAGGTCTAGTCTCTCTAAAGCATCTTAAGATGGATGGAGTTGACCTTTCAATGGTGGGTTTAGATTGGTTTGGGATAATACTAAATAAGCTCCCATCCTTAGCAGAGTTGCATATGTCTTCTTGTAGCTTAAAGGGTCCTTTTCCCTCAGTTTCTTTTGTTAATTCAACAACATCACTTGCTGTTTTAGACCTTAGTTTTAACAATTTCAACTCAAAAATACCTGATTGGTTAGCCAATATCAGCAGCCTTCTGAGTGTCGATATAAGTGATGGTGGCTTGCATGGAAGGATTCCACTTGGTTTTGCAGAGCTACTTAATTTGCAGACTTTGCGTCTGCGAACCAATTATAATCTTAATGCAAGTTGTTTTGAAATTTTCAGGGGAAGATGGAAAAGTATAAATTTTGTAGATTTGAGTAATAATAAGCTGCAAGGGAGACTTCCTACTTCAATTGGGAACATGACATCTCTCACTTACTTAGATCTTTCCAAGAATAATGTTCAAGGAAGGATTCCAGGCTCCATTGGTAAGCTTTGCAATCTTAATTGGCTTGACATGTCATATAACAAATTGAATGGAACTTTACCTGAATTACTTGAAGGAACACATAGTTGTCATTCTGAGAGTCCACTTCCTAGTCTTGAGTACTTGTATTTGAAAAATAATGAATTGGTTGGTCTATTACCACAATGGTTGGGTCAACTTAGGAATCTTGTTAAGCTTATTTTGAACAAGAACTTGTTAAATGGTCCAATTCCAAAATCTTTAGGGTCATTGCAAAACATTACACATTTAGATCTTTCTAAAAATAGGCTAAATGGGACTCTACCTGAAAACTTAGGCAAGTTATCAGAATTGTCTTTCTTGGATGTTTCTTTCAACCAATTGACTGGTAACATCACTGAAACACATTTTCTAAAGTTGCATAAGTTGGACAACTTACGTCTCTCTTCCAACTTCTTTACACTAACTGTCAGTTCAAATTGGACCCCTCCTTTCCATGTTCGAAAGGGCCTTGTCTTGGGTTCATGCCATTTAGGTCCTTCATTTCCAAATTGGGTTAGATCACAAGATAAGGTCCAAGTCTTGGATTTTTCAAATGCTAGCATTTCAAGTTCCATACCTGATTGGTTTTGGGAAACTTTCTCTAATATTTTCTTGTTAAATATTTCTTTCAATCAATTAAAAGGCCAGCTACCCAATCCATTAAAAATAGCTCCATATTTTGTTGATTTGAGCTCAAACCAGTTTGAAGGACCTATTCCTCTTCCAAATGCTGAGATACAATATCTTGATCTATCCAGCAATAAATTTTCTGGTCCTATTCCAAAAAACATTGGTGATTCTCTACCATACTTGCGATTTCTATCTCTTTCTACCAACAGGATAGATGGACTAATCCCAAATTCTATTGGCAACATCCAATATCTCAATGTCCTTGATCTCTCAAGTAATAACATAATAGGAAAAATACCCCTTAGCTTTGGAAAATTGTCAAGCCTTAATGCATTGGACCTCAGCAAGAATAATTTGTCTGGCACAATTCCTAAATCGTTTGGTCAACTAAGTGCTCTTCAAACATTGCACCTTGGTGACAACAAGCTTTCAGGAAACATCCCATCATCTTTTCAGAATTTGTTAAGTTTGGAGACACTTGATCTTGGTAACAACAGATTAGCAGGAAACATACCACATTGGCTTGGGAAAAGTTGGAAGAATTTGAGAATTCTAAAATTGAGATCCAATGCTTTTCTGGGAGAGCTTCCATCAGTACTGTCGAATTTAAGCTCATTACAAGTATTGGACCTTGCAGATAATGGACTAAATGGAAGTATCCCTGCTAGTTTTGGATATTTCAGAGGCATGATTCACGTCGAAAGGGAAAAGTTTCTTATATCCTATGGTATCGATAATGGGACCAGAAAATTTTATGAAGAAAACATGGATTTGATTGTGAGTGGCAGGGAACTAAAGTACACCAAGATTCTTTCCCTTGTTGTCACCTTAGACCTTTCTTCCAATAATTTGAGTGGAGTACTTCCTTCAAACTTGACAAATTTGTTGGGTTTAGTGAATTTGAATTTGTCTAATAATCATATCAACGGCTCAGTTCGAGAGGATATTTCAAAGTTGAGGCATTTGCTATCTCTTGATCTCTCAAACAATAGGCTATCAGGTACTATTCCTAATAGCTTGTCATTACTCTCATTCCTAGGACGTCTCAATTTGTCAAACAATGACTTCTTTGGTAAGATTCCTTACAATGGCCACATGACAACCTTTGAGGCTTCCTCTTTTGTTGGTAATCAAGGCCTTTGTGGCGAGCCCCTCAATGTAAAATGTCCAGGCAATAATGGTACTGATTTCGATAAACAACCAACTCCAAAAGATCACAATGATGATGAAGACAATTTTATTGATAAGTGGTTTTATCTGAGTGTTGGATTGGGATTTGCAGCAGGGCTTTTAGTACCTTTCTTCATAATGGCAATGAAAAAATCTTGGAGTGAAACTTATTTTGGCTTTGTGGAGATTGTGGTAGAAAGAATTCCATTCTTTGAGCGAAGAATGAGAACGAAACGACAATGGCCTAAGGGACTTCATCATTGAGAATGATACATTCATGTTGCTCCTATTTTATTTTTAGCAAGTTTGTGTGTAATGCAACAATAATATGCCATTATATATCTTTGTATTTCTGTTCTTTTTTTCTTTGTTTTAGTTCAGAGTTCTTATGTATACAAGTGAAAGTGTAACCTATCTTTCTTAGCTGCAATAAAAGTCATGATTTGTGTGTGGTGTGTATTTTTACAATTTAATTTTTTGAATTCTTAATCTTAAAGACTATTCATCAGTTGCACAACATGATCAGTTTTTCATTACTCTACAATTATGAGCTCGTGTTAATCATGAAAAGATTTTGGTATTAATATTAAAATTCCAATTCTACAAGCATTACATAGTTGAGGATGAAGAAAAGCAAAATAAAAATAAATATATCACTAAATAAGAAAAAGAGTGAGAAAAGAACACAGCTACCTGCAACCATCATTTTCAGCATTGAATTCTCCCAGGCCTTTTATGTTCCAAGAATGGCATTCTTTCTAGTACGCTATCCACAACACCGAAATAAGATTCGCTCGAAGATTTTCTCATTGCCAACATGAAAAAAAGGAACTAGAAGTCCTGCTGCAAATCCCAATCCAACACTCAAATAAAACCACTTATCAATCAAATTTTCTTCATCATTATTATCTTCCTCATCAAGTGTTGTCTCTTTACCCAAATCACCATTATCATCATCTGAAAATTTTGTGTCAAGGAGTTGGCCACAAAGGCCTAGATTTCCAACAAAAGAAGATGCCTCTAAGGTTGCAGTGTGGCCATTGTAAGGAATCTTGCTGGACAACTTATTGTTTGACAAGTTGAGATGTCCCAAGAACAAAAGTGATGACAAACTATTAGGAATGACACCTGAGAGCTTATTGTTTGAGAGATCAAGAGAAGACAATTGTCCCAACTTTGAAATGTCCTCTAGAACTGAACCGCTAATATGATTGTTGGACAAATTCAAATTCACCAAACCCAACAAATTTGTTAATTATTTGCAGAAAGATCTAAGCTAACAACAAGGGAAAGTATCTTGGTGTACTTTTTATCCTGGCCTTTTACTTTCACAACCAAGTTATCTTCATAGTTCCTACGATTGAAATGGCCATAGAATAGATAATGATTTTCTCTCTGGACTTGTATCATAGCCTTGAAATATCTAAAACTAGCAGGGATGCTGCCATTGAATCCATTATCTGCTAAATCTAGCAGTTGTAATTTGCTTAAATTTGATAGCAACGATGGAAGAAAAATGCATTCGATCTCAATTTAAGTATCCTTAAATTCTCCAAATAGCCTTTCCCAAACCAATGTGGTATTTCACCTACTAATCTGTCGATGATGGGATGTTTCCTCAAAACTTGTTGTGACTTAGGTGCAAGGTTTGAAGAAAAATTAGTTTACCAAAATCATTAGGAATAGTTCCAAACAAATTGTTCTTTCTAAGGTCCGATGCTTCTAGGTGAGAACAATTTCCAATGCTAGGTAATGTTCCTTCTAAGCTATTATTAGAAAAATCAATGACTTTAATACTAAGCAAATTTCCAATGGATGCTGGGATTTTCCCTTGTATTTGGTTGTTTGAAATAGAAAGGAACATCAAGTTTGTTAAGGTAGAACCTATGGTTTTGGGGATAGGACCAGAAAGTTTATTGTTGGATAAATCAAGTAAGACTAAATCAACATTATTTGAGAAAGAAATAATGGACCCTTCAAAATTTTTTGAGCTTAAATCAAGAAGTGAAATTGAAAACTTATTGAATGTAATAGGTAGCTGACTTTTCAATTGATTAGAGGAAACATTTAACCATGAAAGATTAGAGAAAGTTTCCCAAAACCAATCAGGTATTGAGCCTGAAATGCTAGCATTTGATAAATCCAAGAATTGTACCACCTTTTGTGATCTAATCCAAGTTGGAAATGAAGGACGTAAATGGCTTGAACCCATGTAAAGAAACTTAACTTGGAAAGGAGGGATCCATGTTGAGTTTATATCCATTATAAAAGAGTTGGAAAATAGATCTGCATATTCTAATTTATGAAGCTTTAGAAAATGTGTTTCATTGACTATTTCAGTGAGTTGATTGAAGGAAAGATCTAAGAAAGACAATTCAGAGAGCTCTCCCAAACTATTAGGAAGATTCCCAGTTAATCTATTGTATGATTGTTCTAAATATGTTAGGTTTTGCAATGATCCTAATGATCTTGGAATTGGACCTTGTAACAAGTTATTGCTTATGCTAAGTCTAACAAGATTCTTAAGTTGGCCTAACGATTCGGGTAATTTTCCAACTAACTGATTTTCATTCAATCTCATGTAAGTAAGAGATGACACGTTACCAATCAAAGCAGGAAATTCTCCATCCAACTTATTGAAATCGAAATCGAAGACTCTTATACTCTTCCATCTTCCTCTGAAAAACTGAGAACAATTTGCACTAAGATTATTCCAAGAAAGTTTCAAGAATTGTAAATTTGGAAGATCAGCCAAACCAAGTGGAATCCCTCCATGCAAGCCACTATTATATCGACGGTCACAAGGCTGCTGATATTTACCAACCAATCTGGTATTTTCGAAATGAATTTGTTAAAACTAAGGTCTAAAACAGCAAGTGATGTTGTTGAATTAACAAAAGAAACATAGAGAAAAGGACCCTTTAAGTTACAAGAAGGCATATGCAACTCTGTTAAGGATGGTAGACATTGAAAGGTCAATTCCATCCATCACAAGATGCTTTAGAGAGACTAAACTTGCAATCCAATCAATGCTATTGACAGATAAGTAGTACAAATGATCTAAATCGAGGTATTGTAATCTAGAAAGATTTCCTATATTTCGAGGAATTAGACCACTAAACTCTGCATTAGAAAGGTTAAGATACTTCAAATCCTTCAAGGATCCAAAAAATTCAGGAATTGAAATACCCTTGAATGTGTTGAAACTCAAATCTAAATGTCTCAATGACTTGAGTTTTGTCAATGAAGGCCTTATTTCCCCACTAAGGTTCCAGAAGTCATACCTGTTGTTTGGATATCGGTTATGGAGATCAAGTGTAGTAACTGCTCCTACCTCGTTGCAACTTATTCCTCGCCATTGGCAATAGTTGTTGCCTTTCCATGATCCAAGCCGGTTTTGTGGATCTTCAAGACCAATTCTAAAGTCAAGAAGAGCATTTCTATCAGATTCCAAACAACTATAAACATAATAATCTCCTAATAATACAAAGAAGCAATTTTTAACAACAATCCAAACATTGTAAAGAGTTCCATGATGATCAGTTGAACACTTTACAAACACAAATTTTGAGCAATATATGAATTAATTAAGTCTCAACTTGTAATAATGATTCACTTATATAGAAAAAGAAATGAGTTGAAATGTAAAATTCAAATTCAAATTAGTTTTCGATATTAAATGAAATTTAGAAAAGTAAAATTCAAATGAAACTGTAGAACGACAAGGAATGATGATAAATCATTAGCATTTCTAAGTATACAAGTCAATGAAAAGTTGTTCATTATTTTCAACAGCAAATACATACATCTATACTTGTGTATGGAAGTCAATAATTTAGAGTGTCCAGCACCTTTTAGGTAGTGTCCCATGATAGGTTAGCAATATTCTCTAAAAATTATTTTGTTAAGTTATATGGAACTCAATTCTTAATTACATTTATAACAGTATGACACTGATAAATTGATAATACAACTTTTATTATTATTTTATTTCTAAAAAATTGCAAATGAACGGTCATGAACACAAGTGCGAAGAGTTAAAAATTTCAACTTATGAAACTTTAGAAAATGTGTTTTAAGTGATGTTACCTGTCAATTGGTTGGATAAAACATCAAATAAAAAACACTGAAATAGCTAGCCTAAACTTTTAGGGAGGCTCGTATTTGCATGCAGTCCCAATTAACTTTTAGGGAGGCTCGTATTTGCATCGACTCCCATCCCAACTTTTTGTAAGTGTTTACACTCAATCTATTTTTAACATGATCTAAATGTGTAAGTGTTTGCATTGACTCTCAAATTTTTATATGTTTTTCAAAAATAGAATATGATCGGCTAAGGGCATGTTTCGGGCAAAATTAATGGAACAAGGGATGTCTCTCGTTCGATTGTTCTCCTATTGCAGTGATTGCTTTTAGGTTTGTTCAAAAATTATTTCTGACGTACACTTTGAATTATTTAATGTAAATTATGTAATTAAGAATTTGAAGTTGTAATGTTCTCTTTATATTATTACTCTACGCATTGTTCTTACTATATTTGAATAATGTGGGATTTATATAAATCTTCATATATTTTCCTTTTTCTTTTAAGTTTTACACTAAAGAGTGAAAAAATTATTAAGTGAAGACCACACCAAACAAAACAATTGTCATTAGATAATATTATGAAATTAGGATCAACATAATTGTTTGATGTGATCTTTAGTGGTTACTCTGTCATTCTTTTCATTCTTATAGTGTCGTTTGTCTCTGTTTTTTACAAGCAAATAATTACGGCTGATTCTTAAGTATCTAATAAATAAGTAAAATGTTAGAAATAGAATGATGTTATAGATGCTACATTGATAAATTAACAGTGACAATCTTTAAATAATGATTGGAATTAGAACTAAATTACATGATCACTTATTATCTGGTTTATATATATATATATGATAATCTATAAGTTCTCCACTCAAGACTCAAACACTATAAGTTTATAATAAGAACCAAATGGAGAATTGGTATAAAATCCAACATTAATCATGCAACAGAGGGTAGACTAATGTTAATCAAGCTTCTTTGAATGAATTAAGTTATATTAATAGCTTTGCAAAAGAGATAGTTCCAATATGTTGGTCCTCTTTGAAAGTTTTTCCAACTAAATGAAAAGTGTGTAAATGTGATCACTTCTTACAGGTTCAGTATCACCACTACTAAATACACACCACACACAAAAACTTTGAACTAGAACAAAGAAGAAAAAAGAAATACAATGATATGTTACACAACACACAAACTTGCTGGAATTAAAATAGGTGCAACATGAATGTATCATTCTCAATGATGAAGTCCCTTAGGCCATTTTCGTCTTGCTCTCATTCTTCGCTCAAAGAATGGAATTCTTTCTACCACAATCTCTACAAAGCCGAAATAAGTTTCCCTCCAAGAAATTTTCATTGCCATCATGAAGAAAGGAACTAGAATTCCTGCTGCAAATCCCAATCCAACACTCACGAAAAACCATTGATCGATGAAATTGTCATCATCATTATGATCCATAAGATCTTCATTATTGACTGGATTACCGCTTGGACATTTTACATCGAGGGGCTCGCCACAAAGGGCTTGATTACTAGCAAAAGAGGAAGCCTCAAAGGTTGTCATGTGGCCATTGTAAGGAATCTTACCAGACAAGTCATTGTTTGACAAGTTGAGATGTCCCAAGAATGAAAGTGATGACAAGCTATTAGGAATAGTACCCGAGAGCCTATTGCTTGAAAGATCAAGAGATAGCAACTGCTCCAACTTTGAAATATCCTCTGGAATGGAACCGTGGATGTGATTGTTAGACAAATTCAGATTCACCAAACCCAACAAATTTGTTGTCAAACTTGAAGGAAGTTCTCCACTCAAATTATTGGCAGAAAGGTCTAAGCTAACAACAAGAGAAAGAATCCTTGTGTACTTTAGTTCTTGGCCTTTTACATTCAAAACCATGCTTTCTTCATAATACTTGCTCTTGTAAGTAGGGCCATAGGATAGATGAAAGTTATCCAATTGAACGTGAATCATGCCTTTGAAATATCCATAGCTTGTAGGAATGCTCCCATTGAGCCCATTATCAGCCAAGTCTAGCACTTGTAATGAGCTTAAATTTGATAGCAAGGATGGAAGCTCTCCATGAAAAGCATTGGATCTTAATTTTAGAATCCTTAAATTCTTCAACCTTTTCCCAAGCCAATGTGGTATGTTTCCCGCTAATCTGTTGTTACCAAGATCAAGTGTCTCCAAACTTGACAATTTTCGAAAACATGATGGGATGCTTCCAGAAAGCTTGTTGTCACTTAAGTGCAATGTTTGGAGAGAACTTAGTTGACCCAAAGAGTCAGGAATTGTACCAGACAAATTATTCTTTCTGAGGTCCAATGCAACTAGGTTTGACAAATTTCCAAAGCTTAGGGGAATTTTTCCTATTAACTTATTATTTGAGAGATCAAGGACACTCATGGAAGATTGGAAGTTGCCAATTGAATTCGGGATTTGTCCATCTATCTGGTTGGTAGAAAGAGAGAAGAATATCATGTTATGTAGGGAATCTCCTATGTTTTCTGGAATAGGACCAGAAAATTTATTGTTGGATAGATCAAGTAAATTTATCTCAACATTTGGAATAGGAATGGGCCCTTCAAACTGGTTTGAGCTCAAATCAATATCTAAAAATGGAACTATGTTGAATGTGTTAGGTAGCTGGCCTTTCAATTGATTGAAGGAAACATTTAACGACATAAGATTAGAGAAACTTTCCCAAAACCAATAAGGTATGGAACCTGAAATGCCAGCATTTGACAAATCCAAGGACTGGACCTTATTTTGTGATCTTAGCCAAGTTGGGAATGAAGGACCTAAGTGGCATGAACCCAAGAGAAGAGTATTTAGGTTGAAAGAAGGGGTCCAATTTGAACTCACAGTTACTGTAAAAGAGTTGGAAGAGAGAGAAATGTATTTTAACTTGTGCAACTTTAGAAAGTGTGTTTCAGTGATATTACCAGTCAGTTGGTTGGAAGAAACATCAAGGAAAGACAACTCAGATAGCTGGCCTAAAATGTCAGGGAGAGACCCGTTTAATCTATTTCCAGCTAGAGTTAAATATGAAAGGTTTTGCATTGACTCCAAAGATTTTGGAATTGGACCATGTAGCAAGTTATAGCTCAAATCAAGCTCACTAAGATTCCTAAGTTGACCCAACCATTGTGGTAATATGCCAATCAATTCATTATTGTTCAAATACAAGTATTCTAGACTAGGAAGTGGACTCTTAGAATGACAATTATCATGTGTTCTTTCAAGGAATTCAGGTAAAGTTCCATTCAATTTGTTACTTGATATGTAAAACCGATTAAGATTGCAAAGCTTACCAATGGAGCCTGGAATCTCACCTCCAACTTTGTTGAAGCTAAGATCATAGTAAGTGAGAGATGTCATGTTCCCAACTGAAGTAGGAAGATTCCCATGCAGCTTATTAACACTCAAATCAACAAATTTTATACTTTTCCATCTTGCCCCGAAAAATTGAGAACAATTTGCACCAAGATTAATATTGTACTGCAGACGAAAGGTCTGCAAATTCGGTAGCTCTGCGAAACCAAGTGGTATCTTTCCATGCAAAGAGGCAAAACTTAGATCCAAACTCACAAGGCTGCTGATATTAGCCAACCAATCAGGTATTTTTGAGTTGAAGTTGTTCAAACTTAGGTCTAAAACAGCAAGTGATGTTGTTGAATTAACAAAAGAAATAGATGGAAAAGGACCACTCAAGTTACAATGTGACATATGCAACTCTGTCAAGGATGGGAGCTTGTTTAGTATTATCTCAAACCAATCTAAACCCCCCATTGAAAGGTCAACTCCATCCATCACAAGACTCTTTAGAGAGACTAAACCTGTGATCCATTCAAGATTATCAACATACAATCCTGATGAATCTAAGTCAAGGTACTCTAATCTAGAGAGATTTCCTATATTTGGAGGACATAAACCACTAAACCCTGCATTATATAGACTTAGATACCTCAAATGCTTAAAGAATCCAAAGAAAACAGGAATTGGGATCCCCTTGAAGGAGTTGTTACTCAAGTCTAAGTGTCTCAATGACTCGAGTTTTGCCAATGAAGGCCTTATTTCCCCACTAAGGTTCGAATTATGATACCTGTTTCGAAGATCAACTGTAATAACTGCTCCTGCCTTGTTACAGCCTATTCCCCGCCATTGACAACAATTGTTGCTGCTGTCATTATTCCATGATCCAAGCTTGTTTAGTGGATCTATAAGACCAGTTTTGAAGTCAAGAAGAGCATTTCTTTCATACTCAGAACAAGTCACATTCAATTGGTGAATGTGATTGTGAACACACTCTCCAAATACAAAGGAAAAGATAATAATAATAATTTGTACTAAGATAACCATTGATGGATACATTGTGCAGACTGCAGAGTTTCATCAACAAATTTCAACTTATTATATATATAATGATAAAACATGGACTGCAAAATATATTACTTAATGTCTATATTCTTTCAAAAGGAAAGTCCCAAGAAATATTGACAAGCTTTAATTGATTACTTTTTTTAATTGTTAAAAGATTAATCAGCAAAAAGTAAGTATGAATCAAACGTCTAATACAAATAATAATCCTATAACACATAATTTAATTATTAAGAATATGCATTGTCATCGACAAAGTACTTCGAAAAGTGCACTTCACGTGGCAGTAATTAACTAACTAATTTACTTATATATTCCATAAGAATAATCCATATACTATTTCTTTTGTCTTCTTCTGCATAATTTACTTTTTCTTTTGTTTATTCATTACATATACAATATATTAGTATTATTATTATTTGTTTTTTTTTTTGATAGAAAGTATGTGGGCCTTTCATGGTTTATAACAATTTAAATGGTGTAAGTATTTTGAATATAATAATGGGATATTTATATAAATTCCAATTGTTTAAAAAAAAAAAAAAAATTTTTACGGTATTTTATAAAAATACAAAAAAACAATAAAAATTTACATGAAAGTAATAATAAAATAACATCAAAATAACAACAAAATAAAATCAAAACAACATAAAAAATAATATACAAATAATAAAAAATTAATAACAAAATAACAAGAGTACAACATAAAAATACCGTATTTTATATAAATAAAATATAAAAACTGTAAAAATATTAAAAAATTCCATACAAGCCGTATTTTTGTAATTTTTTTCTTTTTTTTGAAATTATCCCTATAGTATAATACGATTAAATATAAGATGTATTTTAAGGGCTCATTTGGTAAGTCATAGGCTTGTTTGGTAAGTCATTTCGAACCTGAATCTAAACCAAGACTCCCAACCCAAATTGGGACCCAGGACCTCAATCTTGAACCCAGACCTGACCCAGAGCCAAATCCTAGACCCGAACCCTGGACCAGGACTAAGACTCGAACCCAAACCTCGAACCCAGACCTGGCCCCGAACCTTGAAACCGAGACCCAAGACTTGGGACTAGACCCAAACCGTGGACTTGGACTGAGAATTGGACCTGGGACCCAGACCCCGAACTGGGACTCGGACCTGGATCCTAGAACTAGACCCGGACCTCGAACCCAGACCCAAACCCGAACCTGGATCCCAAACCCAAACACGGATCCTAGACCCGAACCCAAACTCGGACCCAGTCCTGGTCCTAGTTCGTTTTGGTTCAGGTATGGGGTCCGGCTTCAAGTTTGGGGTTTGGGGTCTCGGTCTCAGTGCGGGTCTAAGGTCTGGGTTCAAGTTTGAGGTTCGGGTTAAGGGACCGGAATCCGGGATCTGGGTCTGGGGTTCGGGACTAGGTCCGAGTTCGAGGTTTGGGTTTGGGTCCAGGTTTGAGGTTCATGTCTAGGGTCTAGGATTTAGGATCGGGGCTGGGATCGAGTTAATTGTAAAGAATTTATAATTTTATGCAAGGTATTATTACACGATCCCAATTCGGTTCTAGGGTTCAGGTCTCAATTCGAATATGGGGTCCGGCTTGGGGTCTGAGCTCCTGGTCCGATTTCAAGGTCTGTGTTCGGGTTTGGGGTTTGGGTTTCGGTCTTGGTGTAGGTCCAAGGTCCGGGTTCGGGTCCGAGGTCTGGGGTTTGGGTCCGAGTCCGAGGTTTGGGATCGGGTCCAGGTTTGAGGTTCAAGTCTGGAGTCCAATATTCTAGGTCGGGGTTAGGGTTGAGTTTATTGTAAAAAATTTATAATTTTACACAATTTATTGGTACAAGTAAATACCAAATATAATATTAATTAAATAATACTAATATAATACAATATAATTCAAGATAATATTATACTATATAATACAATACAATATATCACGGTGTACCTAATGAACCCAATATTATAATATATATTATTTTATTATATTTTATTTGAAAGAAAGACTGCCTTCATCAAAACGAGTAAACCTAATGAAAATATATAGAGGATTGGTATTGGGCACCCGATGTCTTGCACTTCTAGACATGTTGTCTTGCGATTGACTAGCGATACTTTTTAAAAATTATTACATTAAACTATATGGACCCGATACATAATTAAACTAATAGCGATATTAACATATAGGAGAGTGTTAAGCACCAAAGGTACGTTTTAGTATTTCTCAAGTATATAATTATATACTCTTTCAAGAAAAAAAGAGTGCTAAAAGGATAACATTAATAGTCTCTTACAAGTGTCAGTGTGTCACTTAATTAACACAAGATTAAATGTATAAAAAAATATTATAGATAAGAATTTATAAAGTATTAAAGTGCTCATGCACATGAAGATTATTCTCATCCTAAATATTATATATTATGTATGGATCAATGAAGCCTCAAGTTCCACATACCCTCACCTCACATAATAAATTTTGGATTCGAGCATCTTTTTAGACAACAAAAAAATCTATTTGAAACATTCTCACATCTTACTATTATAAATTTTGGACATTTAAAGGATTCGAGCATCTTTTTCCACAACCAAGAAATCTATTTGTATATTCTCACATCTTATTATTATAGTCATAGAAAGCTCTTATCAAAATACACACACCCCACACAAACTCTAAATTAAAACTTGCAGATTGTTAGAATTTAAAATAAAAATGACTAAGGTGCATGGAGTTTGATAACTACTCCAAGATATAGATTTATTTATTATTTGACTTTTAAATTTAATTTTTCAAAAAAAAAAAGGTGGTGAATTTAGTGTTTGTTTGTTAATATTAAGTTTTTGTCTGTATTTTTTATTTAGTTAATCTAATTTTGAAATCTATTAATATTTTAAGTTTTAAATAATATATTTTTTTTTTTTTGCATAAAAAGAAATTTAAGTAAATCATAAGAGGATTAAAAGAGAAATTTAGAAGTTCAAGTTAGAAACAAAAGCTGAAAAAATTCTTAGATTGTTAAAAGAATGTTGTATCAAGTAATACAATAATAAATAAAGATCCTTTCCTCATAGATTGTTAGTACTAACTACCAAAAATTAATTCCTATTTCTGCTTGATCAACAATTAATTGAGTTCAAGAAAAGCAACACAGGAAACTAAATAATAAAATTCACAATCTAAAAGAGATAATAAAATTGATAAATAATTCAATAGGTACAAACTAGGGCCTCTAATTTCATCATTTATCCACTCTAACATTTCATAACACAATTTTAATATTTCTTTTTCCTATTATGCTAGCAAATTTACTAAAAAAAAATTATATTCGGGTTAGAATATATAAATCCCAACTTATATGCAAACTTTCAACGTTTTCGTGATGAAATCTTCTAGGCCTTCTTCATTTTGTTCTTCTATGTTTCAAGAATGGCATTCTTTCTAGTACACTCTCCACAAAACCGAAATAAGATTCACTCCAAGATTTTCTCATTGCCAACATGAGAAAAGGACTTAGAAGTCCTGCTGCAAATCCCAATCCAACACTCAAATAAAACCACTTATCAATCAAATTGTCATCATCATTGTGATCCTCAATAGTTGATCCTTCATCGAAATCAGTACCATTATCGCCAGGACATTTTATGTCAAGTGGTTCACCACAAAGGCCTAGATTTCCAGCAAAAGAGGAAGCCTCAAAGGTTGTCATGTGGCCATTGTAAGGAATCTTACCAGAGAAGTCATTGTTTGACAAGTTGAGATGTCCCAAGAATGAAAGTGATGACAAGCTATTAGGAATAGTGCCTGAGAGCCTATTGCTTGAAAGATCAAGAGATAGCAATTGTGACAACTTTGAAATATCCTCTGCAACTAAACCACTGATATGATTGTTGGACAAATTCAAGACCACTAAACCCAACAAATTTGTCAAATTTGAAGGAAGTTCTCCACTCAAATCATTGGCCGAAAGGTCTAAGCTGACAACAAGAGAAAGAGTCTTGGTGTACTTTTGATCTTGGTTTTTTAAATTCACAACCAAGCTATCTTCAAAATAAATGCCCCTATAAAAGCCATAGAACAAATAATGGTTTATCCTTTGGTTTTCAATCATGGCTTTGAAATATCCAAAGCTAGCAGGAATGCTACCATTGAATCCATTATCAGCCAAATCCAACACTTGCAATGAGCTTAAATTTGATAGTAAGGATGGAAGTTCACCAAAAAATGCATTGGATCTCAACTTAAGAATTCTTAAATTCTCCAAACCTTTCCCAAGCCAATGTGGTATGTTTCCTGCTAATCTGTTGTTACCAAGATCAAGTGTCTCCAAACTCGACAAGTTCTGAAAAGATGATGGGATGTTTCCTGAAAATTTGTTGTCATTCAAGTGCAATGTTTGAAGCAAACTTAGTTTACCCAAAGAGTCAGGAATTGTACCAGACAAATTATTCTTACTTAGGTCCAATGCTTTTAGGTAAGAGAAGTTTCCAAAGCTAAAGGGTATTTTTCCTACTAAGTTATTACTTGAGAGATCAATGACTTGAAGAGATTGCATGATGCCAATAGAATTTGGGATTAGTCCATCTATTTGGTTGGTAGAAAGAGATAGAAATATCAAGTTTGGTAGGGAATCACCTATGTTTTCTGGTATAGGACCAGAAAAGTTATTTTTGGATAGATCAAGTAATTCAATCTCAACATTTGGAAGAGGAATAGGCCCTTCAAATTGGTTTGAGCTCAAATCAACATCTGCAAATGGAGCTATGTTGAATGGACTTGGCAATTGACCTTTCATTTGATTGGTGGAAACATTTAACAGTGAAAGATTAGATGAAATTTGCCAAAACCAATGAGGTATGGAACTTGAAATGCTAGCATTTGATATATCCAAGAATTTGATCTCCTTTTGTGATCTAAGCCAAGTTGGGAAAGAAGGACCTAAATGGCATGAACCCAAGTCAAGATTCCATACTTGAAAAGGAGGGGTCCAATTCAAACCGAAAACCAGTGTAAAAGAGTTGGAAGAGAGATGAACATATTTCAACTTATGCAACTTTAGAAAATGTGTTTCGGTTATGATACCACTCAATTGATTGAATGAAACATCAAAGGAAGACAATTTAGATAGTTGGCCTAAGCTATTAGGGAGTGTCCCATTTAGTCTATTTCCGGCTAGTCCTAAATTTGTAAGGTTTTGTAATGACCCTAAAGATTTTGGAATTGGACCATGTAACAAGTTATAGTCCAAACTAAGCTCAACAAGATTTTGAAGTTGGCCTAACCATTGTGGTAATGTACCAACCAATTGATTATTGCTCAAACTTAAGTTCTGCAGACTAGGAAGAGGACTATTCGAGTGGCAACTATTTGTTCCTTCAAGGAATTCAGGTAAAGTTCCAGTCAAGTTATTGCCTGATATACCAAAAAATTTCATATTGCAGAGTTTACCAATTGAGCTTGGAATCTCACCTTGAATTTCATTGAATCTGAGATCTAAGTAAGTGAGAGATGTCATGTTCCCAAGTGAAGCAGAAAGTTTCCCATGCAGATTGTTAGAAGCCAAATCAAGAACTTTAATACTTTCCCATCTTCCCCGAAAAAATTGAGAACAACTTGCACTAAGATTAGTATTCCCAGCCAAATGCAAGAACTGCAAATTTGGAAGATCGGCGAAACCAAGTGGAATCCTTCCATACAAGCCGCCATAACTTATATCAACACTCACAAGGCTGCTGATGTTGGCTAACCAATAAGGTATTTTCGAGTTGATGTTGTTAAAACTAAGGTCTAAAACAGCAAGTGATGATGTTGAATTAACAAAAGAAATAGAAGGAATTGGACCAATTAAGTTACATGAAGACATATGCAACTCTGTCAAGGATGGAAGATTGTTTAGTATTATCATAATCCAATCTGATCCCACCATTGAAAGGTCAACTCTGTTCATCACAAGATGTTTTAAAGAGACTAGACCTTTGATCCATTCAAGATTATCAACATATAATAATCCCAATGAATCTAAATCAAGGTACTCTAATCTAGAGAGATTTCCTATAATTATAGGAATGGAACCACTAAACCCTGCATTAGAGAGATTTAGATACCTCAAATGCTTAAAGGACCCAAAAAAATCAGGAATTGGGATTCCCTTAAATGAGTTGAAACTCAAGTCTAAGTGTCTCAATGACTTGAGTTTTGTCAATGAAGGCCTTATTTCCCCACTAAGGTTCCAAAAACCATACCTGTTGGGATATCGGTTATGAAGATCAACTGTAATAACCGCTCCCGCCTTGTTACAACCTATTCCCCTCCATTGACAACACTTGCTCCCTTTCCATGATCCAAGCCGGTTTTGTGGATCTTCTAGACCGGTTTTGAAGTCAAGAAGAGAACTTTTCTCAGACTCCAAACAAGCCACATTCAACTGAGTCCACTCTCCTAAAATGAACAAGAGAATTTGTAACATTAGTGGAAACATTGTAAACACTTCAAAAACAGAATTTTGTGCTATGATGAATTATTAAATCTCAACTTATAATGATTCACCTCCTTGGAGAACAAGAAAAAAGGTTCTTTTTTTAGCATAATTTAATGAAGTTGTCATGATAGGTTGAGGTTGGTGTGGACTGATTAGTGACTTTTGAAGCAAATCATGGGAAACCACATAGAAATTAACAAGTTCATGATAATGTAATATATTCATTTGATATTGATTGAGCAATAATTTTATTATTTTTTTCCTTAAAAAAATAAATATACATACAAGAAAGTCTTAATGGACTAATATAAATATGTAAATGGCTGTTCACTTTTCAACCTTATATGCTAATTTTATATAAATATGTAAATATGTAATGGAAAGAAAAGAAAAGGTTTTCATGTTTATGGGTTATGAAGACTTAAATTTGGATTGCTAAGCAGACAACACAACCACACCTAAAAGTTTATAATTTGAAAAAAGTTAAATTTTTTTAGATTATATTAATTTAAAATCTCTATCAATTATATGTATAATTAAGTATTATATAATCTATATATCCAATTCTTCAACCAATTTCTTTACTTTTCCAATGTGGGACTGTTATATTGCATCCTACACAACACGTGAAATCAAATTACCAATGAGTAATATTATTTATATTTTGGGTTCTCGGCCGATGCCTCGATTGACTGTGTTGTGGCTGCTTCATGGACTGACGACTGACCCTACAGACCAACACGAGTGTTTCCAGCATGCTTTGTCCTCACTCGCACGCTTCCTGGGAAAACTTCCCAGGAGGTCACCCATCCTTAAATTACCCTAAGCTAAGCACGCTTAACTGTGGAGTTCTTTCGAGATGGGCTACCGAAAAACAAGATGCACCTTGTTGATATAGGTAGTACCAATCAATCCATTTAAGCCCTCTTCAACTGTGTAGTCCCGTACACACGATCTCACGATCATCCCACTTGACTTCCCGGGCGGTGTGGGATTGCACGGCTACCGGTATTTCCACTTACGGATCACGGGACTGCGGCCCATCCGATCACCCCCCCGCACGGGGTCCCGACGTCCTCGTCGACCACACTTCCAAGGCCGGGTCGAGGCTGCGATACCATTTGTAACGTCCGCTTCAAGCCTCATTGAGTCCTTACACCCACGGAATGAATGGCTCTTATACACGAGTACGTCAGCTCCGCAGCTTCAACATGGAGTGACGGCCGACCTACTGCGGACCCAACACGAGTGTTTCCAGCATGCTTTGTCCTCACTCGCACGCTTCCTGGGAAAACTTCCCAGGAGGTCACCCATCCTTAAATTACCCCAAGCTAAGCACGCTTAACTATGGAGTTCTTTCGAGATGGGCTACCGAAAAACAAGATGCACCTTGTTGATATAGGTAGTACCAATCAATCCATTTAAGCCCTCTTCAACTGTGTAGTCCCATACCTACACAGTCTCACAATCATCCCACTTGACTTCCCCAGGCGGTGTGGGATTGCACAGCTTACCCGGTATTTCCCCTTACGGATCACGGGACTACTGACTGTCACAGATGGAGATAAGATGACCAGCGGCCATAGAGATAGAGAGGAAGAGATGATGTTCTGCAAAGTTGTTACCGGAAAAAGTTAAAGGAGTTTCATTTTCCGACGACGAGAGTGGTGGCGGAATAACCGAAGACATGATTTGGGTTGTTTTGTTTTAAGCTTTATTATTTTTAGGGTAAATAGCGGCATAAGTACCCAAAGTTTTGTGTTTGTAAGCGGCATAAACTCAATGATTTTTTTCAGTGGCATAAGTACCCAATGTTTATAAAACTGTAATTTTTCTCTATTTTCGTCAGTACAGACTCCGTTTTAAATTTATTAAAAAAAAAAATTGGAAGTAATTGATACTACATATTTTTCGTACAGACCAAATAATTTAAAATTTGGTGTCCTGTTTAAGACAATAACAGAGTCTATACTGATGAAACTGTAAGAAAATTACAGTTTTATAAACATTGGGTACTTATGCCACTAAAAAAAATCATTGGGTTTATGCCGCTTACAAACCTAAAACTTTGGGTACTTATGCCACTATTTTATATATTATATTTATTACATTTATTATTTTTATATATATTTATTACATTTATTATTATATTTATATAATTTTGACTTGATTCTTTTCATTTATTGAATCAGAAATTTCTAAATTTCTTTTTTTAATATTTTATTTTAATGAATTTTATTATTATTATTATTAATACAGATTTTTGCTTAATTTGTTGTATTTATTTTATTTTAATATCTTTAGAAATTGTTTTATTTTGATATTTTAAATAATTAAATAAATATTTTTTTTCTTTTAATTTATTTTCCTTGATTTAAGCTATTGTATTTCTACCTTATTGATAGTTTATAAATTTATATTTAGCAAATTATTATTACTTAGTTCGGTACCAATTTGATAGTTGAGTTATGCCATTGATAATGGTTTTGGTGCCTTTCAAGGCTTTGCGCCTATTATATGGCTGACCCTTAATTATTTAGGGTAATTTGGTTAAAATATCAGTATTTCATGAAATTTAAAATATATTAAAATTTTAAATAAGGAAATATTAAATCATAATACTCAAATTGGATTGTGAATATATTAATTAGTTCATTTTACTTCATTTTATGGGAATTTATATTGACAATAAATATAAGGTTCATTATATATAACATAATATTATTTTGGTGTAAAAATTATAAATGTGGAGATTTTATAATCAATGGGAGGTCGAGACATTAAAAGTGAATTGGGGATATTTTTAATTTTATTCTATTATTAGGAAGATACTAAAATAAATGGATAGTAAAGGTTAATGAGTATTGATTTTATTATTTTTTCGTTGTTCAGATAGATACCAATATAAATAATTTTTAGTAAATAGAATGACTAAAATAATTAGAAGGTTTAGTATTGGTTATGATGTTGGTATTCCAACCCATAGTTATAGATAATAAATAAGAATAATTAAGCTGAATTGAATTGTGATTATATTAGTTAATTTTAATTTATTTATATTGTCCATAAATATGATTTTTACCATAAATAGATATATAAAATAATATAATTTTACTGTATAAAGTATAAATGTGGGGATTTCGTCATCAATAAGAGAGAGGGGACATTAATAATGAATTGGAAAATTTTGTTTTATCCTATAAGATGCTGAAATAAATGGACAATTAAGCTTAATAAGTTTAAGTTTTATTTTTATTGTATTGAAAGATAATAATATAAAATAGCTATATATAGTATTAGGAAAGCATTAAGATATACATTACTTTTTCATTGACATCTATCTATCTTAATACTACTAATGGTATATTATAATTTATTTAAAAAGTAGTTAACTCCAATAGAATCAAATAATAGTTTTATCCTGTTGGAAATGTCAATCAAGAAAGCTTAAATTTTTCCAAGGTTGTTTTTGGAAGTTCTTTTTCAAACAAGGCAGTCAACTTCTATAATTGATATAAATAGAAATGGATCAAATTATAGTTTCATTATATATATATGGTAGGATTTAGGTTCATTGTTTTTTACTAAATTACATACTAAAATTTATTTTAGATGATATGATCTTAGTAAGGGATGGCGACTTTAAGAAGGTTATGAAGTAGAGTGCTATAATTCAGTTGCTACTAGCCAAAGGGTAATAATAATGTTTCCGATTATTCTATTTTAAACCGATATATTTCTTCCATTGATTATTCTGATTCCAATTATATTGAAATTTAACACTAAATCCAAAAATGCAAATTTAAGTTTGGCACTGACTCTTTTTTCATATAGAACTCTTCTTTTTTTTTAAGAACAAAAGTTCAAATTGATATAGAACTTGACTGATCAAATTTAGGTAGGAAAAACATTGGTAGCACGTGTGAAATGAATAGTGATTCCATACACGCACGTGTAAACCTTTTGTCTTTTTTACAAATTACCGGTATTACCGGTCAATTGAGTAGCAAAACAACACCAAAATGAGTATTGAATACATAAAAATATCTACACTCTCTTCTGAAAAAAATCCCATCTCTACTTTTTTTTTTTTTGTTGTTCCAATGGCTCTGTTCACTTCCATCTCCACCACCCCAAGACCACTCACCATCATCCATGGTGGTCTTTTCAAGAACCCCAGAAAAAACTTCTCCACCATTACCACTTTTTCACCCATTACAGCTTCTTCTCTTAGCCCTTCTTCTTCCCCTGAATCAAAATCAACAACCTCAAACACAAACTCAAGTCCAACTCATGTTGACCCCATTCATGTCTCCTCTACTTCTTCACACTCCTCTTCAACAAAACAGCCTAATTCCGGCTTCAATTACGCGTTACCTAACTCCGCGGCTAACCCTCTTTTTCGATTTGTTAGAGCAACTGAATCCAGCATTGAAAGGGTTAGTTTGATTAATTTTTTTAATCACTTGTGTAAAGTTGAGTTCTTTTGGGGTGTTGTAGTGAAGGGTTAATCTTAATTGTGGTAGAAATTGTTTGGGATTATGAGATTTAAGGAAATTTGTGATGAAAATGTTAAATTAGCAAAATAATCGCATTAATGGTCGCAAAACGATCTTAATGGTCATTTTTTGGTTGCATTAGTGCAACCAAACATGATTATTTTGTTAATAAATTTTGTTAGGAAGTTAGTTTTGCTAATAAAAATTTTCATAATACTCTATGGGTTTGGTGATTTTTGAAGTTGTTTTAATTTAGTTGATTGTTATGTTAGTTAAAGCTTTAATCTTTGGAAATTAAACTAGGAAATAGCAAATGGGTTGTAAATATCATAATATTAAAATATTACATATTTATACACACATAAAAGTCAAAACGGTCTATAATTTTACATAAAAAATATTATATCAAATGTAATTCAATGTAATACTATAAAATAAATACAGTCTAATACGGCGTACCAAACAAACCCTAGATTATTCTTTACTATTTTGTTGTTTGAACAGGTGATTTTCGACTTTCGGTTTTTGGCACTTTTTGCAGTTGCAGGTTCATTGGCTGGTTCCCTCTTGTGCTTTCTCAATGTAATTTCTCTCATCTACAAAATTAAAAATTCCATAGCCATTTTAGTTATACTTATGTACAAATTATAGTGATCATCAACAGAAGTGTAAAGATTAGATTCAATCTTTGCAGGGCTGCATTTACATTGTTGATGCTTATAGAGTTTACTGGAGTAGCTGTGTTAAAGGGATTCATACTGGTCAAATGGTTCTCAGACTAGTTGAAGCTATTGGTAACTTTTCAAGAATTATTTTCCTTCTCTCATTGTGTATGCAATTATGAATATGATTATGAATGAACTAGTGGAAAATGTTGGTAAAAACCAACACCAACACCAACTTGATGATCTGCACTAAAACACAGACACAAGTAAATGAAAATGCAAAGATGCTTGTTTCGAGTTTCACCTAAAGAATGGCCTAATTCCCCATGAACTCCCTTTGAACTAGTGGAAAATGTTGGCAAATACCAACACCAACACCAACTTGATGATCTTCACTAAAACACAGACCCAAGTAAATGAAATTGCAAAGATGTTTGTTTCAAGTTTCGCCTAAACATTGGCCTAATTCCCCATGAACTCCCTTCTGGCTCTTTCTCACTTTTACAACAATTCGAAGACTCGTTATATAAAGACTGATATTTCAACAGAAAACTGTCTTTCTGGTCTTAGCTTTTCCTTATTATGAGTTTCTTTGCTTTTGCTAATAATGACAACATAATGTAATGATCACATAACAGATGTTTATCTTGCTGGGACTGTGATGTTGATCTTTGGTATGGGCTTGTATGGATTGTTCATTAGTAATGTTCCTCCTGATGTGCCTTCTGATGTTGATCGCGCTCTTCGGGGTTCTTCCCTCTTTGGAATGTTTGCATTAAAGGTAATAACTTCTCAATTGTTGTCCCTTTCCATAGATTTTTCAAGTCTTTCATGTGAGCATTACCATTGTTAGCAAGACAAAAAACACTGCAAGAAACAACACCAATAGAAAAATCAAAGATGAAATGGAACTAAATCAAAGATCAAATCACACTAACAAAAATTGTCTAGTCCACAGTGTTGAGAATCATGGGGGGGTTCCATCTCAAAACTAATTGGCAATGAGTGGAGTAGCCCATGTTCTTATATATGGCTCAATTCTCTACTATTTATTCCATGTGGGACATTGTCCACAATATTCCCCCTCAAGATGATGGCTAGTCACTATCTGTATAGGTGCGGATCGGATATGATCACTTGCCCGCAAGGGATATGGCTCTGATACCATGTTGAGAATCATGGGGTTCCATCTCAAAACCAATTGGCAATGAGTGGAGTAGCCCATGTTCTTATATATGGCTCAATTCTCTACCATTTATTCCATGTGGGACATTGTCCACAATACACAGTTATTAGGAAAATTACAAAAGAAAAACTCTAGTTGCATCTACACAAGCCTTGATTCTCCAACAGGCCCGACTGTGGATACAGGCAGATCTGTGCCTGGGGCCCCACTTAACGAAGGCCTCCAAATATGAGAAAATTACCAAAAATTTTATTGAACTCGGCAGCCTTATTCTCGAACTTGAATGACACAACTCTACTTAACAAGCATCATTTAGGAACTTGTTTGGCTTCTCATCTCATATTATCTAAATACAGGCGAGTTAGAGCTATGCCTAGGGCGAAGGCCTCCAATTATTAGAAAAATAACAAAAATTGTATTGGACTCAGCCTTATTCTTGAACTTGAAAGACACAACTACTTAGCCAGCATCATTTGGAAACTTGTTTGGCTTTTCTCTTCTCATATTATCAAGACATTGGCGGGTCAGATCAGTGCTTCGAGCCCCATTTAACAAGAGCCTTCAAATATTTGTAAAAAAAATAACAAAAATTGTATTTGACTCAGCCTTATTCTCCAACTTGAAAAACACAGCTACTTAAGAAGCATCGGTTGGAACTTGTTTGGCTTCTCGTCTCATACTATCTAGATACAGGCGGGTCAAATCTGTGTTTAGGACCTATTTAACGAACGGGCCTCCAAATATTAAATAAACACCAAAAATTATATTGAACTCGACGGCCTTATTCTCCAACTTGAAAAACACAACTACTTAACAAGCATCATTTAGAAACATATTTTGGTTTATTATTTTGAATTGAATTGTTTTTCAGGAGAGGCCTAAATGGATGAAGATAAGCTCACTAGATGAGCTGAAAACCAAAGTGGGACATGTTATTGTAATGATTTTGCTAGTGAAGATGTTTGAGAGGAGCAAGATGGTGCAAATAACAACAGGATTGGATCTTCTCAGCTATTCTGTTTGTATTTTTTTGTCATCTGCTTCTTTGTATATCCTCCATAATCTTCACAAGGGAGATTTGGAGTAAATTAAATATAGTTTTACTTTTTTTTAGAGTAATTTGCGGCAAAACCCCTTCAACTATCAATTTACTTGCAAAAAACCATCCAACCTCATATTTTGGTGGGAAAACCCTCCAAAGTACTGTTTCGTTTACATTTTTAAGGTGTCGTCTATTCAGCCTCGTTAAGTCTTAATTTTGCCCACGTGGCAATGACAGGTCAATAAAAAATTATCCTACGTGGCCATATTTTACAAAATAAAAATTAAAATAAAAACAAAAAATTTAAGAGTAATTTGCGGCAAAACTCCCTCAACTATCAATTTACTTGCAAAAAACCATCCAACCTTAAAGTTTTTTAGATGGTTTTTTGCAAGTAAATTGATAGTTGGGGAATTTCAAATTACTCTTAAAGTTTTATTTTTATTTTGTAAAATATGGCCACATAGGATAATTTTTTAGTGACTTGTCATTGCCACGTGGGCAAAATTATGAGCTGGACAGACGACATCTTAAAATGTAAACAGAATAGTACTTTGGAGGGTTTTCCCACCAAAATATGAGGTTGGATGGTTTTTTGCAAGTAAATTGATAGTTAAGGGGGTTTTGCCGCAAATTACTCTTTTTTTTACTTGAGTTGTTTGTATTTGTTTTTGTATATATATATATATATATATATGTGTGTGTATACATATGGTTTTGTAACACTCAAATTTATAGAAACATTTTTTGAAAGTAAAATAGTTGATTGAGTGAGTATATATGAGAAAGTTTCCAAAAGCAATGAATTGAAAAGAAAAAAAGAGAAAGAATTGCGTCTGCCGGGAGTCGAACCCGGGTCTATTGCTTGGAAGGCAATTATCCTAACCGTTGGACTACAGACGCTTTCTGAAAGAAAATTCAATAAAACATTATATATAAGGGGGCGTTTGATATAAGGGATTCAAAATAATCTTAAACCCTTATAAAAACACACATCTTAAACTCTTCATTCAAATCAACCTACTAATAAATTTATAAATTTTCACTAAAAATATCTCATATTAATTTATTAAGTAAAAAATACAGCATTATATGTTTTTTTTAAAATAAATAAATCAATTTCATTATCAATCGGCTAATAAAAATGGCCCTTAATCCATTGGGAACAGGCTCTACAATGAAAGGACGATCACGATTAGAACATGAATAGCGAGCAAACTAATAAACTGCTTTTGCAGCATTATATTTTGATTAGTAGCAACCTGAAATATATAACAATAACAAAATGTTGAATAATGAATCTTAAACAATTTTTCTTTTATTATTTAAACCTTCATTTTTTTTCTTTACAAGTTTTCTATATGTACTCATTTTTTCTTAATTGTCTCTAACCAATTAATCAAGTATTATTAAACCCTATTCAATAAACAATCTCATATTCTTAACAAGGCTTGATTTTTGTAACTTTGTAAAGGCAATGCCATTAATCTGTCTAGCTCTTTCTCTTGAAAGTTTCAACACTCTTCCAATCTCTTCAAATGATTTGGGATACTCTCCATTCAATCCAAAATGGAGTCTCAACACATGAGCTTCCCTCTCACTCAATTCTGTCTCCAAAAGCTTCTTCATTTCTTGCTTCAAAAGCTCTCTTTTTACCATCTTTTCGGGTATTGTTTCTTCTGGCCCCGGCATAATCTCCTAAAACAAAACAAACAAAAAAACATGTACAAATGAGCTTCAATTTGTTTTGACTATGTTTGATTGAGTGTTTAGTGTTTTTCAAAGCAAGTAACCTGTAGTGTCATTCGCCCTCTATCGGTTATTGCGCGATCCAATGAAATCGGGGGGCGATTTCTTTGTGAAACTAGTCTCACTGTTGTGACATCTAGTTTGAGCTCTTTGGCAACTTCATCATAAGTTGGTGAACGGTTTAATCTTCTGTTTAAGACATTGTTTGCTTCTGTGATTTTTGCTATCATAGCACACTTGTTCCCCTGCATAACAAAAGCTATCCATACATTCACTAGTTACCAACTAACCAATAAAAACACCAAAATGTAATAATATATATTCTTCTTTTCAATTTTTTATGTAGAAAATGTATACTTTTCTAAAATTTGAAACTTCAACCTAAAAAAGAAAAGTAAATACATTTTTCGTATGAGAATTGCTAAAGGTATCACTTAAACAGATCGCTAACTAGTAGAATGTAATATCATTAAATTTTAATATTATTTTTTTAGGGAAGGCCCTAGATACAAAATTGACTTGCCTATACATAGGGTGGACCTTTATAAACTAATAGATAAGGGTGGCAATTTGTGTCGGTGTGTCATGTTCGGATTGTGTTAGGGTTTTAAATTTATTGTAAAATTGTTGACCCGAACACGATCCGCAATACGAAAAATTTATTAAACACGGGTACAAACACAACTCAAATAAATTTTATGTTGTGTCGAACCCGCAAAATCTCGTATCGTGTTTGTGTTTTGTTAGCGGATTATAAATTAAATTGTTGTTTTTAGTGTCATCGTGTCATTAAATATATTTGGATTGTTGACACGAACACGACATGTGACCCGAAAAATTTATAGACACAAACACGGCCCGTCTAATTTTTACATTGTATTGATCCCGTAAAATCTCGAATCGTGTTCGTATTAAATTCCCGAGTTGTGACTTGAACTGTCACCCTTACTAATAGTGATAGAGCTAGAACTAACATCTACATTTCCTTAGTGTAACAAATTTAAAATTGTATGGTAACTAAAGAGTAACATAAGCCAAAATCCAAAAAAAGGGTTGAATAGTAAATTCACAATGAGACAATGACTCACCGGCAACTTGACCATTCTAGATTTCTTTTGTATGGCTTTAATGATAGCTTGTCTAATCCACCAATATACATAAGTTGATAACTTGTACCCTTTATGTGGATCAAACTTGTGGGCCCCTCTAAGAAGTCCAATGCTACCTTCCTACTAAATGAGAATGATTTCATTATTGAGATAAATCAAACCCAATAGTTAGAATCAAAATATAGTAATATGGAATAATTAAGAACCTGAATAAGGTCTTGAAAGGTTAATCCTTTGCCTTGGTAACCAGAAGCAATTGAAGAAACTAGTCTCTTGTAACTCCTTGTAATCTTCTCTTGTGATTCTCTTTCTTTACATAATATCTTATCTATGCTCTTTATCTCCATCTTCATAGCCTTGGCCAACTCTTGTGAGGTTGGCTCATGATCTTTATCATTCTTCAATCTTTGCCTAGCTACTTCTAGTTTTGCTCCCTCCTTTAACAATCAATACAAATTTACCAATAAAGCTCAAATCTTTAGGGTATATATAATGTTTTTTTCACATTGGGTTTTGTAACATATGGGCAAACATGAGCTAAATCTAGTTTTGCTCTTTAATATGATTACAATAAAAACTTTACACTAAGCTAAATATTTATCTTACTCATAAACATAATTTGGGTTTATAATCCTTTTTCACATTGGGTTTTGTATTTAACATTAGGGGTTAAACTTAAAAAATCAAACTTTATAATATCTTAAAGTGAAATACTAATGGACGGACGTTGCTTAGTATTATAAGAAGTAACATATTATTATTGGTGTATTTTAATAATAGATCTCATACTTTTTTTTGAAAAAATTGTTAACTAATTATGAAGTGTCAGTGAATACTTTAAAATACTAAACAACAATATTCTAAAGTATACATGCATTATAAAGTATAAAAATTAATTAAAAAAATACCTTTAGGATGAAACAATACTCTGCCTCTTCTCTTGAACTCAAAAACCCGGTTGAGTTCTTCAAATTTTCATCACTTTTTTCTTTTCTCAAACTTTTACTTCTCTTTCTCCACGTAACCAATTTATTACTATTCACATTTGCATTCCAACTCCAAATCATATCACCACCACCACCACCTACCTCATCCACAGCTTCTTTAGCTGCTTGAGCTGCAGCTCGAGCCAGGGTTACTGCCTCAGCTGCAGCAGCTACAACTACCGCCTCATTTGATACCAAATTGAGGCCAAATTTGGAAGGTTGAATAGTGGAGAGTGAGAGTGTTGGAAGGTGTGAAGAATGGTTTGGCGAAGAACATAAACTTGTGTTAATAATGGCCATGCAAAAAGAAAAATGTTAAGTGAAGGTGGTAAGGTATTAAAGATTGTAGCTTTATTTTGATCCAATGAAGTTGGAGATTGTTATATAGCTTTTTAGATATTTTGTAATGGACTTTGACATGTGGGACACAAAATTGTTCTTGGTAAAGTGTTTTTGATATGGAGATTGAGGATAGAAAGAGTAAGCTTTTTGTGGATGATATTTATTTCATTTTTATGTTATTGGTATTTCATTGTCTTTATTATTTATAGTTTATATTCTACTCGAATATTATGTTACAGTTTCTTCATGAGGATTATATTTCCACGTGGCAAATTTTGGTTGGTTACAAGCGAAAGTGTCCGTGTGCTGCAATACAGGTTATAATTACCTCATACGACACAACACTCATTTTGGCGCCAATTCAAGCTCCATTGGGATTTGGGAACTGTCTCACTCCGACTTTCCCTTTTGATCTAATTTTTTCAAAACCCTAGCTTTCACTTCAATCTCCACTCTCCCAAAATCAATCACCATTGCTGGAATCTTGATGCTCGTACAGTTGTAATCCAGGCAAAATAGTCTTCGGCGATGAAGGAACCTCCCTCTAAGCGACCCAAAATCGTCAGGTCTGTCCAAATTCTCTGTTATTGATCAGTATTCGCCATTATCTTCGATTTCGTAACAATTGGGTTTAATCAGCGGTTTTAAGGTTTAGAACAAGCTCAAATGACTCTTTTTTATGCTATTTTAAGCTTTCGAAACTCGAAGAGGGATATTTTTTTTTTTTTGTGATCCTTTAGCTAAATCCAGTACGGGGGTTGTTTTTGTTACTTTTGGGTCTTATGGTTACGGTTTTGATAATCAATGGTAGACATTTTGTAGTACTAAAAATTTAAAAAGAGTGATTTTGATGGTAACATATATGAGAATATATTCTGTTGATTCTATTAAAATGGAAGCTCTTATTCTCTGTTTCAGAGGGGATGATGATTATATGCCAGGGAACATTATTGAGATACAACTCCATAATTTTATGACATTTAGTCATTTGACATGCAAACCTGGACCTCGGTTGAACCTTGTAATTGGACCAAATGGATCTGGGAAGAGCTCCCTTGTATGTGCTATAGCACTTGGACTTGCTGGTGATCCTAAGGTAAGTTAGTACCCGATAACTTTATTGTTTAAGAGTTTTCGGTAGAGAGTTTGTAAAGATGGGAAATCTGTGCTCTATTTTAGCTGCTTGGGCGGGCAAAAGATGTTGGTTCTTTTGTGAAGCGGGGAGAGGAATCTGGTTATACTCAAATTACCTTGCGAGGCTCCACTAAAGAGGAGCGAATTACCATTATGCGAAAAATGGATACGAGTAACAAGTCTGAGTGGTTGTTAAATGGTAATGTTGTAGTTTTCATCAAAATGTTACTTAACAGTTCTTGAGTTTGGGCAAATAATGGATACATATAAGATCATAGGCTTGCTTTTTCGGACCATAGTAATGTATAAATTTTATGTCAGGTTTTGTGAAATGTATCTTCTTTCTGGTTTGAGCTATATTATTAAGGGAAATGCAGTATTTAGCTATTACTATTGTGGGCAACAAGGAACATGTGTATTGAATTTTCTCATCTATTTGTTCTAGGAATAGTGGTACCTAAGAAGGAAATTGCTGAAATAACTGAAAGGTTCAACATCCAAGTCAGCAATTTGACTCAGGTGAGTCTCTATTTAGATCAGTGATTACAACTATGAAGTATTGCATGTACAACAAGCGATAAGTTCAATGAATGCATCTTTTTCTTATTATGAAATCTGCAATTATTTCAAAATAAAAAAAAAAAAATCTGCAATTATTTCGAAAAGAAAAAAAAATCTGCAATTAAACTCTACATGTTAAAATTCATGCATGGAATATATTTTTGTATATGTAACATGTGATATAATTTCAGTTTTCAGATCTACTTGACGTAACATTATAGAAGCTTGTGTAAAGATGTTTGTTAACCTTGCCCCTTAGTACAATGTATATATATATATATATGTATAAATATACATAAATTTATATTAGTTTATGTGAATCTGTCGGTTGAACTAATTTTGGTGAGATGTTTTACTTTGGGTTTAGGCCCTTTAGGGATATGGTTCACTATCATTTCATTTCAAGGCTAAATTCAACTTGTAAAGCTTGAATTTTTCGACATCCCTTAGTTTTTTATGTTATCATTTTCTATTTTCTTTTATATTCTGTTAAATTAAAATATCATAGCATATGATTGTTAAATCAGAGACTTTCTTTGAAATAATTAAGCTATATTACTTATTTTCCTTTTTTATTGGTGGTGGGTTGTGAGAATAGTTTCTGCCTCAAGACAGAGTCTGTGAATTTGCGAGGTTATCTCCTGTAAACCTTCTAAAAGAGACTCAAAAGGCTGTTGGTGATCCTCAACTTCCAATTTGGCGTGATGCACTAATAGAAAAAAGTCAGGAAGTGAAGACTTTAGAACGGGTAAGTTTCCAAAGTAACATTTTTTTTTCAAGATGAGGTTTAAATTTCTGAAACTCCCACCTTAAGAGCACATTGCAAATCCTCTTTCAGGCTATTGAATCAAATGAAAAAACTTTGGATCAGCATAAGGCATATATTGCTGAGCAACAAAGAGAGGTTGAGCGAGTTCGTCAAAGAGAAGAACTTCTAGCCAAGGTTTGTTTGTGGCTTTTTCTTTTTGTACTCATTATTTCCAGGCCCAGTTATGCTTGAAATTTTATGTTTGCTATTATTTGTAGGCTGAGACCATGAAAAAGAAAGTACCGTGGCTAAAGTATGACATGATAAAGGCTGAATATTTGGAATCCAAGGAAAACGAGAAAGAGGCAAAGAAAAAGCTGGATGAAGCTGCAAAAATACTGAATAATCTTAAAGAACCTATAGAGTATGATGTTTTGGTTTAACCTGATATTTATGTGTCTTGCATGAAGAAGTACTTATTAAGTGATAAATTCAAATCTCTATATATCTTAACAATCAGGCTATTCTGAAAGTCAGGAAGAGTTGTTTCAGGTGTTTATAAGGTTGAGTAATAAACCAAAGATAACACAAGTTATAATGAATGTCTGCTCATTTCATGGTAATCATAAGATGCATTCATAAAGACGCAGCAGGGTTAAATATTTGTGGAGTTCGTAGCATAAAAAATTATCTTATATGTTTGTTACCTTTGCTATGTCATTCTATTCAGTTTTAATTGATAATAGATGTGGTATAATATTTGTCCAATATGTTAGGTGTCGTGTCTGTGCTTGTTTCTTCTTGTCTACTATCAAATTGCTTGTTTAGAGTTTTTCTCTGATTCTTAACACATGGTTGCAGGAAAAAAAAGCGAGATAAAGATATTCTTAAAGAAAAAGTTAAAAAGATAGCTACTCGCATTGATGCTAATGCTGAAAAGCGTATCAGTACTCTGGAGGATGCAGAATCTTGTGTAGGTTTTAATGGCATACTTTTCCGTTTTTCTGTAATATTTTGCAATGACTTGTTTATTCTCCAATGTAATTATTGTAATATACCTGTAAAGGATAGGCTGAGTTGTCAGGCCCGTAAGTTGCTCCATGAAATCTGGGGCTCAATTTCTTGTATGGATTTATATAGCAATTTGCTAGAGTATTGTTGTGGAAGGACAACTCTGTGTGTGTTTAGTCTCTATTATTCTTAATTCTCTATAATCACCAAAGTGTTTATAGGGTGTGAAAGTGCAAGGGAGTTACAAAGAAATGGAAAACTTGAAGAGAAATGAAGAATCTCGTCAACAAAGGATCTTAAAAGCCAAGGAGGAGCTTGCTGCTGCTGAATTAGAATTAGAAAATATGCCTCCTTACGAACCTCCTAAGGCCAAAATTGTAAGTTGTTGTATGTATTGGGTAAAATGATATAATACTAGTTTCTTATTGTAGAAATGAACTACTTATTTAATCTTCATTAAAATTCAATCCAAGTAGTTCACTATGTTGTACATTCTGTTTCCCAAAAATGATTCTGTTGAAGTATCAAATATGTGAAACAACTCTTGCTCAATCGAAACAGCATAATCATCTGTATATATTTTAGTCATATATTTCAATCTTTTTTATTTTTATTTAGTTTCTCAGTTATTTGGCTATGTTAATCTTGTTATTCATTTATTTTTCTCATCAGGAAGAAATGCGCGGTCAACTATCAGAACTACGAGTATCCGCAACTGAAAAAATGCGTCAAAGACAAGAGAAGGAAAAACTTTTGTTTCAAAAGAGGAAAGCTCTTGGAGAGAACCAGGAGAGGTTAAATTTAGCAAGATCATGCTCTCCATATTCCCTATGCAATGTCCAGGATTTCATTTGACCCAATACTTCTTCGTACTATTTAGTTAATCCAACCTTACTATTTGCAGGTTAAAACAGATTCAGGGTAGAAATATGAAACTTCTGCAAGCATTGAAAAGATCTGGATGTCACAGAATAGTTGAAGCTTATGATTGGGTGCAGAGTCATCGCCAAGATTTTAAAAAGGAAGTTTATGGTCCGGTGCTGCTAGAGGTACACACATGAAAGCCTTGGCTGTATAGTTTACTGATTATTGTTTCTTCACAATAACTTCATTGAAGTCATTTTGAGCACAAACTCAGGTTAATGTACCAGAGCGACATCATGCCAACTACTTAGAAGGTCATGCTCCTAACTACGTCTGGAAGGTAGTTTCATTTAAATATTATTGTTTTTGTTTGTACTTCATATTTCAGTTTTGTTTGACACCGAGCGCTTGTTTCTGTCTACAATTCCATTTTACTTGTGGAGTTTTCTTCATAATTTCCTGTAATTTATCTTGAATGAGGCATTTGAAGTTTATTCTTTTTTAATAATTTCCTTGGCGAGGCATCCATTTTTAGTTTACTTTTGACTAAGCTATAATGTTATATTTGTAATGCACTTCATATCATCATATTCGAGTGACATGTCAGGAACAGGAATTTGTCCACTTATTTCCTACTTATAATAACTTGTTCATGAATCTGAATACTTCATTCTGAATTTATTTTTCACAAGCTTTATCTTTATCTTGGAATACAGATTCCAGTTTTGACATATTGTAAGCCACTTTAGGGGTCTAGTTTTCCTTTGGATCACTTTGCATCTTGATAGACTTCATAGATAATTTGTTATTATTATCTGGGTGATAGTGCAGTTTTAATTTCCTCCCCAAAATAGTCTCCCCTGTTTTGTTGGCTTATATTCTTTTGACATTTCTTAGGAGATACACAGTAATTAAAATTGTATCTAGGATTGACTTTGATAAGTTACCTGTTCAACAGTAATCTTGTAACTTTTGTGCTGATAATATTTTTATGCTATGTAGTCTTTCATAACTCAAGATCCTCATGACCGAGATCTTTTAGTCAAAAGCTTAAAACCATTTGATGTTCCAACTTTAAACTACGTGGCAAACCAACGTTTTTCTAGTGATCCATTTCAAATTACTGACCAGGTATATCTCCGTAGTCTTGAAGCTCTCTATTTTTAATATCACATCTGAGTGTTTCTGAATTCGTTTGTTTATATTTCATTTCTTCTTCTTTTGGTACATGGCAGATGAGGGCACTTGGGATAGATTCACGACTGGACCAAGTCTTTGATGCTCCTTTTGCTGTCAGGGAGGTTTTGGTTTCCCAATGCCATTTGGATAAATCGGTATGATTCATATGCTTTGCCCTTGATTATATTATAGATACTAGGACTGCATAAGTATTTTTTAGAATTTTGAGTAGTCTGTTGGGATGGTGATATGAAGTTGGCAATTGAAAATGGTTGTGTTTTGCTTCTTGGCTTTACTTTTCTCAGTATATTGGGTCAGAGAAAACTGATCACATGGCTGATGAGATCTCCAAACTGGGAATTCTCGATTGCTGGACTCCAGAAAATCACTACCGTTGGACTAAATCTAGATATGGGAATCATGTTTCTGCAACTGTAGATATGGTGTCACAGTCACGACTTTTTGAATGCAGTATGTTTCAACAATCTTTTTCTATACTGGTGTGATCCCAGCAGTTACAACTTTTGAGATACTCGGGATTTTTATTTTTGATTCTATGTTGCAGATATAGATGATAAGGAAATAGAGAGGCTCAATGCCAAGATTACGGAGCTAGAAGAAAATATTACTTCCTTAGAAAGAAGTGTTCGATCACTTCAGTCTGAGGGAAGTCTCATTGATGAGGAAGCTGCTAGACTTGAAAAAGAACGGGTATGCCTGAAAAATATTCACCTATGACCATAAGCATCCAATCATAGTTTTATTTGTTGACACATGAGAAATACTGTTCATCACATTGGTGAGGAATTTAAACTCTGGGTATACCTTGTAGGAAGAGATTATAAGAGTTGCACAACTTGAATCAAGGAAGCGGCGCGATATGCAAAACCGTATTGGTAAGTAGAAATTGTTTAGTCCTTTGCCATATTTTACACTTGAATGATTATTAGAAACTGAACATGTTCTGCTGTTCTAGAACAAAAGAAACGGAAAGTAGAATCGATAGAGAGGGAGGATGACTTGGATACCCTTATGGCGAAACTAATTGATGACTGTGCAAAATATAACCATGATCGTTTCCGACTATTAATGAAATTTAAGGTGGAGTTGCTTTCAGGATAACTTTTGCCTTTTTTTTAATGTTTTTGCATGGTAAATTCATAAGATTTATGGTAAACTTATCACTTTTTTTAATTATTTTATTCAATTAAATTCGTTTTTTTCTTTTTTTCATTTCACAGGATCTACTTGTTGAATCTGTTAAGCTCAAACAAACTCATGCTGAAAATCATATGGCCGCCATTGAATTTGATGCAAAGGTACTTTCTGATTAAGTCTTGAGCCGAAGTAACACGGTGTTTTTAAGATATTCCACTTGATTTTTTTTGATCCCTGAGTTTTTGATTTAAGTTTTAAAATTTGTTTGCTGGATGGGATGTTCAAATGACCTTTAATATTTTAGCCATACTAATTACTGATCCCTCATCTTTGTTAGATTTATTTCATCCACAAACCACCATGATCTACCTGACTAAAATCTCTAGGTTGCATAGTCACTCATTGGTTCATTCTGGATTTTGATTCAACTAATTTTATATTTTTGTTGGTAAATGGTCATATTGAAATGTATGTTTGTCAATGTTTAAAACTGCAGGCCTTGTTTCTTTTTGCTATGTTGTTTATGCTTCTGATTGGCTTGCTCTGATGTCTACGAGTTTATTATGTTTTTAGATAAGAGAAATGGAGATCAATATCAAGCAAAATGAAAAATCTGCTCATCAAGCAGCAATGCATCTTGAGGAGTGTGAGTAGTCATTTTGATGTGCTTCCATTTTTTTCTTTTGGTCTAAAATATTGGTAATCTAGCTGAAAATTTGTGCAGTTGTCTACATATTATTTTGTCAAAATTTGTGCTGTATTTATTTATTTATTTTTAAACAATATGTTTTTAGAGATAAATATTCTACATGAAAGGCTGACATTATTCCATTTCGCTTGTCAAGGTAAAGAAGCAGTTCGTTATTGTCAAGAGAAACTTTCAGCTGCCAAGAGGCACGCAGAGTCGGTTGCCGTGCTTACTCCTGAACTTGGAAAGAAATTTCTTGAGGTTTGTTTATGTTAAGGCAAATTTTTAAGTATGAAAATGATTATCGGTATTAGTTCCATGTTATGTGTAAACTCACAAGTTGCTCATGTGCAAGTATTTTGGTTCATTGTGTATAAACCTTAAAAACTGTTACAGTATAAAGTTATCTACATGAATTACACATACAATTAAGGTGAGTTTGCTTACAATTGGCTATACTTGTACTTTGCTTTTGGTAGTTACTGCATACTAACATTTCATGCCCTGTATTATTTCTTGGTACTGAATTATTTTCCTCTGGCCCGGCTCGTGGATGTATTAAAAACAACTTACACTTAATACTTGCTTTTAGATGCCAACTACAATTGAGGAATTGGAAGCTGCAATTCAAGATTATATTTCTCAAGCCAATGGTATTTTCTCCTTGAACCGCAATGTATTGGAGGAATACGAACACCGTCAACGTCAGGTATAATCTTCTTCTGTTATCTCCAACTTTTACTTATTATAAAACTGTTTATACCTTAATTAATTTTGATTGAATAACAGATTGCAGCTCTTTCAACAAAATTGGAAGACGACAAATTGAAGCTACAGATTCATAAAGAAGAAATAGATCAATTGAAGGCAAGTGATGTTTAATTTTTTTGTAGTTATCTTTCTCTATACAGTACATGTGCCCTCTTGGCAATGAGTCTTATGAAATTTCAGGGGATTCAATATGGAGTTCAATGAATTTTTTCTCCAAGATCTCGTGATTGCATTTCGTAATTTAAATAGATTGTTCCAAATATATTAAGTTGGAAATTATTCATGTGTACACTCAATAAGTGTAACATCTGAGACATCATAACATGGATTAGGAAAAAGTGTTTTTCCCGAGGCATTTCCTGCTAGGGCATCTTAATATAGAATGCTTCTTAATTTACTTGCAGGAGAGTTGGCTTCCTACTTTGAGAAACCTTGTTGCTCAGATTAATGAGACATTCGGTCGTAACTTCAAAGAAATGGCTGTTGCGGGCGAAGTTTCTTTGGGTATACATCGTTTAGTTCTTAGTTAAATATTTATTAATTGAGTTTCCTTTTGCGCACTAACCTCTTTATTTAATTTCATCTTCTTCTTCTTCCCAGAGGAGCATGGCATGGACTATGACCAATTTGGTATACTGATAAAAGTAAAATTCAGGTAGCCTGCAAATTTGAAGTTTTGTATACATGCAATCATGGGTATAATGAAAACCCTTTTATATTTGTGTCTTCCTTGCTTACAAATTTCTTATTAGTTGACATATTCGTTCGGTTTTGTGACAACAGACAAACGGGAGAGCTTAAAGTCCTAAGCGCACACCATCAGTCCGGAGGGGTATGCTTCTGACTAAATGTTGGAAATTTTATTAATGAAATGATAGCGCTTAATCTCACTGTAACTATTCAAATGTCCTTTTCAGGAACGCTCTGTTTCAACTATACTCTATCTTGTTTCTCTACAAGACCTTACACATTGCCCCTTTAGGGTGGTTGACGAGATAAATCAAGGTTGGTTTATGCATGTAGTAAGTAATATTGTCACATTTTCATATACACATAACCACATATAACACTATGATTTACTTCTTTTACAGGGATGGATCCCATTAATGAAAGAAAGATGTTCCAGCAGTTAGTTAGGGCTGCAAGCCAGCCAAATACGCCACAGTAAGTACCAATTACAATATCAAGACATAGAATAAATTTAGGAAATATAATATTTTAATACTATACTATATAATATTTTGTAAGTTGTCAAATCAATTTACAATTGTATCTTTCCACGAATTTTGATATAATTTTTGTTTTTTTTTCTTTACAAAAATTGCTGAGAATTTTGAACTGATTTACCATATTGTAATGTATTAAAATGGTGTTAATTAAGCAATAGAATATTGTATTGGTTTAAGAACAAATGATAAAGTACTAAAACAGTATATCCATTTACATATATGTTGTTGGACATACTTGTCTTAGTTTTTATTGCCATGAACTTTGAGTTGAACTTGTGTAATGACGATTATTCAGGTGTTTCTTGCTTACCCCTAAGTTGCTTCCGGAGCTAGAGTACAGTGAAGCATGCAGTATTCTAAATATAATGAATGGTCCCTGGATTGAACAGCCTGCTGAAGGTACTAATGCCTCACTCTAACACTAATTTTTACATAAAATATGGGAAAATTCTAAAAACATTTATAGTACGATCTACATTGTAGTCATAGTAGACATTAATAATTTAATTTAACTGTATAGAAAACAGGTTCAAACTCAGTTGCACGTGTGTTCTACAATTAACTATTTTGAATAATATTTTCGATATTATAAATTATTCAAATAAATTTTTATTATAACTATAATGTAGACTAGTATATGAAAAAAATTAGGATTATAATTTCTCTAAATGTAGACTATAGGCTAATAACTTAGCTATATTTGTTTATATACTCAGTTTGGAGTGGTGGAGAATGCTGGAGGAATGTGACCGGCGTTAAGGCGCAGTAGGAAAATGTTAATATCGAAACTTCTTACTCCCTTGTTCTTGTACTTCTCTACTGATAATTGTCTTAGAACATAATTTTGATACAAGAATGTATGTGAAATCATTTCTTGGCCTTTTTTGTAAGTAACCACTACAGGGTTTGATTGATTCGACCAAACTTTATCATTGTCATTATTTTGTACAGAAACTTCAAGTTTAGTATTCTGTTAGTTTATCAAAGAGTATTAAAATTTTAACTATTTTCACTTAATTATGGATCATATATGTATGTACAATGTTACCATTATAGATAAGCCTTTTAGCATTTCTCATAAGCTAATAATAGAAAAAATCCAAATCAGCATTATTCCCAAACTTGGATTGTAAAAGCTTTTTAAACTCAAGAAATAAATTAAAAAAAAAAAGGTCAGAAATTCACTACACACCCACCAATGCCATCATGAGGTTTTGATAAAGCCTATAACAGAAAAAACTGACTGATAAAATAAAAGTAAAATAGATAGATAATAATAATAAACTAAAAAAGAAAGTAATACAGGGGCATTTCTCATGCTGTGGAAGACCATTCTCTGTAAATTCTTCAAATCAAAATACAAAAATTTAAGGTCTTCTTCTCCACTGTCATCCTAGTTACCCTTCTACCATGTTTTTGTTTTTCCTTGTCTACTAATATCGGCATGATCCTTGGCGAGACGAGCAAACCAACCTTACGAGGCTTAATAAACAAATTGAAGGCCAACATTTACAGGTTTTGTTCTCTTCATTCATTCATCTGATGAAGGCTTGTAATCCAACATCTCCTTTATGTTTAACCGAATTGAAGGCCCCATTGATGAGCATACAAATGCACTCTTCCAGTAAACACCTTTGGCTCCTGATGGTTTATTTGTTTCTACCGATTTCTGTCATATTCAAGTGTCGAAAAACATGTTAGTTTCTTTTGTTAGCTGAAAGTGAGTGAATTCAATACAATGAATGAAACGAAGAAGACATACTATTGCAGCAAGCAAGTTTATAATAAGATCTTCCTCGGAAAAGTCAATCTTTCCAAAAGGCAAATGAACTATCCCGGTTTTGTCCGCTCTGAATTCAACCTTTCCTTGCTTGAATTCTGCAATAGCCTGAAGAAAAAAAAAGGTAAATGAAACCGAACTCAGTCAAAACTAAAACCAACTGCATATACAACAAACAAACATTTCGCTACATTGAAATAAGGTTTTCAACTTCTCCATTTTCCCTGTCAAGATTCATAGTTTAGATTTAGACAGACATGCATTTTTGTGAAAGTTTAGGAAAGACTTGACGTCCCACTTAAAGCGACTACACATTTATCGGAAAAGCTCTAGCAAGTTGCTAAGAGAAAGTGATATTCTTTAAATCATACCTGAGGGATATTAGGGGTCACTGTGCCAGCTTTGGGATTCGGCATGAGCCCTCTTGGTCCAAGAATTTTTCCCAGGCTAGCCACCTAAGACGAACATGGAAATCATTAAAATGTCTTAGTTATTCACCGATTATTGCATGTTATGTTTAAGCAGTTCATATATTTTAGTTAAGACAAGATATTCAGAGCAACACCTTAGGCATCATATCTGGTGAAGCAATCAACTTATCAAACTCCATAAATCCACCCTTAATCTGCTCTATCAAATCTTCTCCACCCACCAAATCAGCTCCAGCGTTCTTTGCTTCATCGAATCTTTCTCCTGTAGTTATAATAATAAGCAGTCAATACAGGCATGTGGAAGAAGAATAAAAGGAAAACTCAATCATAGCACAAAGAGTCCATGAACCTTTTAAAGAAAATTAACTTACACAAATAACTAGGTAAAACCGTTTTACATAAAATAAGCACTCAATTGTAGTCGAAAGAGAACTTTTACAAATGGATTCCTATGGAGAAATCATGAGCATTAGCCTTAACCGACACCAAGGTTGCTTGGAAATGCAGCCCATAAAACAAATCCACTTACGGGAAAATCATCAAGATTACAAGCACAAGCTCATAACCCGTTCTACTATACGCCAAACATACGAAAAATGGTACACTTGATAACCTAAGTGTCTTGTTTTCATTTTGCGGATATTGAAAATGGGGAAGGGCCGACTTAACATGGAAAATATATCATTGAAACATTACCTAAACTTACATCCGCCGAATATCATGTAAAAGGAGTCTAATTGGTTCTTTAATCTACTCATACTTACCCCACCATAAAACCTTAAGCTTGTAAATGAAATATGTATGTAAGTCAAAATAGAGAGAAGCAAATTAGCAACAACCTTGAGTAAGAACAGCCACTTTGACAGTCTGTCCAGTTCCCTTAGGAAGATTTACCTATTAAAGAAAATGCCCCAGATCAAAGGAGGAAATAAAAAGTAGAAAAACAAACATAAACACAATTGTCAATCAATCACCAATCAAGGATCATGAAACTTACAGTTGCCCTTAGCTGTTGATCATTATATTTCGGGTCAATGTTAAGGCGGAAATGCGCTTCAGCTGTTTCTGTGAATTTCGAACTTGCCATTTGCTTCATCAAAGAAATTGCTGTCTTCACATCATACTCTTGTTTAATTTCCCTCAACTTTTGAATTTCCAAGAATCTCTTAGACCTTGTCTGACAGTTGTTAAAACATAACAAAAATTGAGTGTTTGATCCATTAAACTAATCTTCACAGATTGTGAAAACTAATAATAAAGATTTTCTCTCTTATATGCCTCATTCATACCAATAAATTATGATTACACATAACAAACAAAAGCTATAAAAACTGTTGTATCCTTAATATGATCAACAAACTAACTCTAAATTTTTTCCATGACTACAAATTCTGATTATTCCCAACATCAACCAACAAACAAGCCCACTACTTTCTCACAAAAACCAATTCAGAAAACAAAATTCAACAATGATGAAACGAACTTCCTTCACTTTTTTCTTTTCATAACAAAATTGTTACTTTGTATGCATACTATTGTCAATCAAAACAAGCCAATTCCTCATAATACTAAAACAAAACCCAAAAAAAAATACTCAAAACAAACAAAAGCAAACACAGAATTCACCTAAAACATCAATATAATTTGACAAAAATTCAACAAATGAAACATAATTAACAAACTAAACCCAAACACAGAATTTCCTTAATACATCAATATAATCAACAACAATTCAACAATGATACATAATTAAGAATAAAAATCCAAACTTTATCATCACATACTCTATCCCTCTTCAAAAGCAAAGCAGCTTTTCCCTTTTTGGGTTTCTTAGGAGCAGTAACAGCAGCCGACCCAGCAGCTCCTTCTTCCTTCTCTTCCACCGCCTCAGCCACCTCAGCCTCAGCAGCCACAGCGGAAACAGCCACAAGTGGGTAATGCCCAGATGAGTTGTTGGAGTCTCTCCTCAAATACCCATCAACGAATTTACATGGTTTTCTCTCTCTACGCCTCAGAACAAGTGGGTAGAGAGAAAAAGTTCTTGAAAGGGGTTTTGGTTTGAAGGAGAGAAGAGAAGAGTGGATGTTGATGCTGATATCTTGTGGGTGTACAGAAGAGGTGGCGTATGATAGCACGAGCGAAGAAGATGTTGTTGTTGTTGTGATTGTAGTACAGGTCGCCATTGTTGAAAAAAAAGAGCTCTCTCTCTCTCTCTCTCTGTTGTGTTTAGTGTTTGTGAAAATGAAGAAGATGAAGATTTTGGTAGAAATGTTATCTATCCATAAAAAAAAATTGGAGATAAGAAGAGAGAGGCTTTTTTCTTGTCTATAGTACAGCACTCTTTCACTATTTAAGGTTTTATATACCATTTTTATGGTATATAGTACAATATTCTCAACAAATAAATCATTTTTAACATAAATAAATTCAATAAACAAAAAATTAAAAAAAAAAATACGACATAAGACCATCTCCAATAATATTTTTTAAACACACGACTTGAAAAATGAGATTTGGGTGTTTATAAAATACTCAATTTAATTCAATTCGCATTATTCAATTTAATATGCAAAGTGTGCACTTGTGCAGATTGGATTGGATTGAAAAATAAAAAATTTACACTTGTATAAATTAAATGTTGATTGACATATAAATATAACGATCAAATCTAATTCACACATATTTATATATATATATAAAAATTTATATATATATATAGTTGTGTTGTGGGAAAAATAATTATAGTTATGTTTGAGAAAAAACAGCTACAGTAGAACTATAGAAAAAAGTTGAACAGAGTGTTTGGTAAATTATAAATTTTAAAGTGTTGTGAGTTGTTAAGATTCTATTATATTGATCATTAATGTTATAATCTAATTGATTATAATAACAAACATATAAAAACAACTTATGTTATATAAAATTTTTAAATTTTTTTTTATATTTTTAATTATTTTCTTCTAAAAGAATAAATTCAGATGCATTTGATAAAATAAATTATATTATATTTTTATTACATGTAAAAAAATTAAAAATTCAAATATATGAAAAACTCTAAGTTGGTGTGGAATATTAATAATAAAATATAAAATATAAAATATTTTTTCAAAACAAAATAAAAAAAGAATATTTAAATATTATTTATTATATTATAACTTATTTGTTATATAATAAATAAATAAATATATTTTTAGTACAAATAAATTTATTATAGATTTTTTTTAATCAAACCAGTGTTTTTTTTAAAAGTTGAGTTGTAACAATTTTATCTTTTGGCGGTAGCTTTTCTATAATTTTTTTTTGAATGGTTTATCAAATATTTTTTTTTATCACAATTTATTTAACAAGTAGCTTTTAGTTTTTTTTAAAAGATGTGTCAAACGGGTCATATATGTGTGGATTGAGTTGATAGAATAATCATTAGTATGAAAGTGGTTGCTATATGTGTAGACATTTTTTAGTTATATTACTCATTTAGTATTCTGTTGTGGTATTTTTAACACGTAAATATACGTATTGTAGATAAGTTATAGACTCACAAAAGAGGAAAGTTAATCCCACAAAGATTGTAGTGAAATACTTTAAAATTAAACATTTACTTCTATTTGGTTATATCGAAATTAAGAGAAAATTAAAATTAGAAAACGATAAAGAAACAGTAAAAACAGAAAACAAGTAATTAATATGTAAACTAACGATGATTAAAAGTTAGGGTCTTCTATTTTAATTGCATCTATTGATTATGGTTTAATATGATTCTATTCCTATTACCAAATTCTATGTAATAGCAAATTTACTTAGGTAACTTATAGTCTTCTCAGATATATAAACCTCAATTACATGCAAACTTTCTACTCTTGTGATAAATTAAACATGTAAAAGGCATTAAACACAGAAACCCTATAAGCTATCCAAACCATATAGGTACTCTTGTCTTATATCAAAATTTGGTTCTATTTCACTATAACATAATCGACACTCACTTTTCAAATTTTGTATCAAAATCATAAACAATTAATTGATGGCTAGCCAATTAAAAAAAATTAAGTACGAATGAAATAGAATACATAGAAATTGAGAGGGAATTAAATTATATTAAAACTAAAAATTAATGTCAATCAATATCCATCTAAACCCTAATGAACTGTATTAGCTACTCATGTTCATCGTAGCAATTTCACACATATTAATTTAGAATAGAAGAAGAAAATAGAGAAGAAAAGAATGCTGAAAATCCTATTGAGAAAACCTTCAATATCGATTTTGCTCTCCAAAATTCGTACTCCTTGATTAATTCCTGAAAACTATGGAAGCCCACTTCTTTTATAGCTAAAAAATGATAAAAAAAGATAAAAGACACTGAAAACCTATTCTGCTTGGATTAGAAGGGGGCGGGCCGCGACATGCACTTCCTATGCCGCAGCCTGTGTTGCAAAATCCACACGCCTACAGGATGCAATCGACACGGACCTAGGCATGGGCTTGACCCCCTATTTTGTGTGCAGTGATCTTTTATTTGATCTTTTTTCATCATATTCCTTCCATATTTTCCATGTTTAATCTATTTTAAATCTGCAAAAATAAATGATAACAAAAAGCGTAAAATTACTTCAAACAAGAGTAAAACTAATTAAAAACACACTAAAATTAACCTAAAAAATATTACTAATAACACCCTAACAAATTCCCCCAAATTAATCATTACTCGTCCTCGAGTAAAACACTAAATCGAAAAACACAAGTTAAACAAGTCAATTCCCGGAACATGAGCAATTTTCAAGTAGACTCAATAACATGATTATGAAAAAATTTCACCTATGCATAACAATCCAGAATTTCAACTCAATTATGCCCTTGACACACTTCAACATTTGTTCTCATTCAACTCATGAAACCATAAAACACATTTAACTAACAATTGAAACAATTTCTGCATGCCAATTACAACTATCAATCCACTAACTCAAAATATTTCATATGCTTGCTATACTTACTATTATCCACTAATGTAAATCAATGCACAACCAAGAATCAAAAGGTCTTTCTAGGCTTGTAATGGTTCTATCTTAGTTATAATCGGTTTGAGTTATTTCGTGTTATTTATTTTTATTCATTATAAAATTGTTATAAAATCAGTTCTATTTTAATTATAAATGGTTTAAGTTATTTTGTATTAGTTATTTTTATTCATTATGTTACAGAACTGGTTATATTTCAATTATAACCGGTTTGAACTATTTATTTTTATTCATTATGCTATAGAACCGATTCTATTTTTATTTAAATCTGAGACATATACTTCTGGTGATTTTTCTAATGACTTTTTATTTTCTTGGCGACAATGACTTTTTCGGTATCTTTTCCAACAATGGTGACTTTTTCAATGACTTTTCGATGGCAATAACTTTCTGGCACAGTCAACTTTTCTGGCAAAACTTAATAAGTTTTATTAAATTCATTTATGATTTTTTTTTCCATATTTTAAACTTTAATTATTTTTTAATTTTATATTTTTTTGTATTATTTATTTATGCCATATAAAAATAAATTCTACTACATTTTCCCATACGAAAAATCTATATATATATGACCTAATGGCCTAATTATTAATTATAGATAGTTTTATAAGAAAAGATATATGTGTTGCCTTCTAGAATATGATGTATGTAAAAGTTTTTATCAAATGTCAATTTTACATTTAAGAAGTATATTAAATTTTGGAAAATTTACACAAACTATTGGTAAAAACTCTATATTTTTACATTCAAATATATATTTTTATTTTTATAGTATTTTAAAAAAATAACAGGAAATAATCACACGAAAGTTTGAGGAAAACAATGTCAAAATAATATTAAAATAATTAAAAAAAAAAACTAACAACAAATAACAAGAGTATAATATAAATATATATAATTTTTTTTTTATGTAAATGAAATCTTAAAAATCGTAAAATTATTTAAAATTTTGTACAACTATATATATATATATATTTTTATATATTTCTAAAATAATTTCTTAAATCTTCCTTTAACTATATATAAAATAGGTAGTGTAATTTGATTTGAACTGTTGATTAGAACTCTGTGACGTATGTAGAGAATCCTAAGCAGTTTAGATTTATCAAACTATTAATAATTAAGTGACGTTTAGGTAATGAAATGAAATGGAAAAGAAATAATTTTTATTTTATTATTTTATTTGGTTACATTTTAAAGTATTAGAATATCATTATAATATAATGACTATTTCATCATTTTTGGTGAAATGACTATTCCATTTTAAAATGAAAGGAATGACCATTCCAATACAAGATAAAAAAAAATATTTTTATTCATCCCAACTAAACGTCACATAAATTTATTTATGTAGTCTCAATTCTCAAATGATTTAGTTTAAATTGATTAGAGTTTGAAACCATGATTTCGGATGGTAAAAAAAACAACCACATTAGTGCAACTCTAATGGAAATTGCTATAAGTGTGGCTGTTAAAAATGTGAGTCCATATAACTTTAATAATTATTGACTTTTCAAATGTTTTACTGACAGGAGCACCGATATCTACTTTTTCTTTAATTGGTTACTGTGTAAATTTAATATTTAAGAAAATAAAAAAGAGCTCTACCAATTTTGCTCGCTTTGGAGATGCCCTTAAAATTCATTAAACATTAAATTAGTGTAAGGCTAATTAGCAATTTTTTTCCCCGAACTTTGACATGTACTAAATCATGCCCCCTAAATTTTTTTTGCCGTTAAAAATTCTCTCTGAACTATTAAGATTGTTAAATTTAAGGGCTTTTATCTAATTTTAGTAAAAAAATTCTAACATGTATGAAAGTTCAGGAGACATGATTTAATACATATAAAAGTTTGAGGGACATGATTTGGTAGACATCAAAGTCTGGGGAGTATGATTTAGCACTTGAAACAGTAAAATTGAATGAAATTAGACAAAAGTCTTTAAATTTAACAATCTCAATAGTTCAGGCGGATTTTTAACGGCCAAAAAAGTTCAGGGGACATAATTTGGTATATGTTAAAGTTCGGGGAGAAAAATTGCTAATGTGTAATTATATTTAATTTTTCTATTGCATAAAATTTAGGCACATTATAGCCTTTATTTAATAACAATAAATCTATATCTAAATACCTATTTCAAGAAAAGGAAAAGGAAAACAATGTTTTTGTCAAATGAAATTATAGAAGCATGAGTAGTTATTATTATCTAAATAGTGATATTGATATGTTAATTTGTTGTATGTAAAGCTATGCATTAGGATTTTCCCATGGAGATTTTGAACCATAAAAATCTTATTTAGTGCTACAAATCAATCAAAATCATCAACCTCGCGTGTGATGCACGTGCCTTCATTGGCCACTAATTTTGGTTGATCCAATCTCTTCTCTCTATTTTTCTGACACGTGTTCTTAAATAGTCAAGTTTTCCAAAGGTAATGGGGTCCCTATTAAAGACCCCACCACACTCTATTATATGGCCCTTGATGATTTAGCCTTATTTATTTTCTGTCTACAATATAAATGCATAATAATATAAGGTCTCAAATATTACTAAATAAAAAATACAATAAAATAAAACATTAAATGATTTTCACTTGTTGTATGGTTCATATTATTTTCTTTTAAAAAAATACCAATTTCAAGCTTTTATTGTCTTGTATTGTCAAAATTGAGCAAAAAATATTTACCAATTCAATTATTGAAAGTAAAAATTACAAAACACATGCAAACTTAATTATCATTTTTTTTAAAAAAAAAAATTGTATGAGTGGAAAATTAATCTGTTTGGATTAATTATAAATTATTGTAATAGTCCTTTACAGTCTATTTCATTTATTTTCATCCAATTTTTTTTTATAAGTAATTCGATAATCAAACGATCTATTATTTGGTACGTTATTCTAATTCACATTTTGGTACGATCTATTATTTGGTACGTTATTCTGATTAAGGACTATCATATTAGTCTATTTATCTTAATGAAGTCAGCAAACTTTTATTAAAAAAAATGTGTGAGTGCATAAATCTAGCTTAATTAACATCAACAAACCACTTATATCCATAATTATTAGAATTTGCTTCCTTAAACAAAAAAAAATCCAATTATAATTCAATACAAATTTGTCTTTTAAGTTGAAAATGGACAGATTTCAAAACAATTTGCTCATGTATTATTGACATGGTGCTAATTAACTTCAAATAATGTAATTATTATATTTAATATTAAAAAATAAATATAAATCATTACTCTTAATAACATTCTTAAAGAAAATAGTGGGGGAAGTATTCTTTTTTTTATTATTCTATATTTAACAAAATTCTTAGTTAAGACTTAAGAGAGAGTAATATTTGGCACTATTTTATCACAATATTATTCTAGTAACAAATGATTCTCTTCTCTTATTTATTATTATGGGTAAATACCATTTTGGACCCTCTGTTTTACAAAAGTTATCAATTGGACCTTGTATTTTGTTAAATAACAAAATGGACCCTGTATTTTCTAAAATAGTACAAATAGGACCCTGAATTGATTTTTTATCAAAATAAAGTTTAATTATCATTCGATCTAAAAGTGCTATATGACAAAACTGTTTATATTTTTTGTATCTGTTCGTATTAAGCATTGTCTTCAAGTTGATTGTATTAAAAAAAAAGTTATCAAAAATTAAGCTCAGGGTCTTATTTTTACTATTTTAGAAAATACAGGGTCCATTTTGTCATTTAACAAAACACAGGGTCTACTCTGTAACTTTTGCAAAACACAGGGTCCAAAATAGTATTTACCCTATTATTATTATTATTATAAAAAAAATAAGGTTGAATAAACCGTTAATATAGTTAACCCACCAAAGTAACTTCCAATAAACCAAAAACCAAATAACCAAAACAAACTCATCTTCTCAACCTTAGACAGAAGAGAAAACAGAGAAAAGCAAAGATCAACCGCCATAGCTATGGTGGTTGTAGCCACCTTCTCTCACCACATCCACACAACACTCTCTCTCCACAACAACACTTCCTCTTCCTCCTCCATTAATCCAATCTCTCATCACTCCTTTCCTCATCGTCTCACTCTCACCACCACCAATTCATCAATCTTTTTCACTCCTTCCTTCCCTAAAATCAAATTAACCGCCTCATCCGCCGCCCTAGGTGGCAGCGGAGGAGGAGGAGGAGGAGGAAATGATAGCGGTGGTGGCGGTGGAGATGGAGATGGAGATGAGAATAGGAAGAGAAATAGGGGAGAGGCAATCATGGCAATGGCGGAGGCAAATCGGTCCTTAGAGAGTTTACCTAAGGATATGGCGGCCGCGATTGAGGCCGGGAGGCTTCCGGGATCGATTGTGAAGAGGTATTTCGAGTTGGAGAAGTCGGCGGTATTCCGGTGGTTGCTTGGTTTTGGTGGGTTTAAGGAGAGGTTGCTTGCTGATGATTTGTTCTTGACTAAAGTTGGGATTGAGTGTGGTGTTGGAATATTCACTAAGGTAATTATTAAAGTAAAATAAGTACGATCTGATATGAAATTGCACCAATAACGATATTACTATAACATTTTTTTGTATGTGTTGTAGACTGCTGCAGAGTTGGAAAAGAGGAGAGAAAATTTCACTAAAGAGCTCGATTTTGTGTGTGCTGATGTGGTATGTATATATATATATATATTTATATGTATATATGTTTTTGGTAATCTTAGAGTATATGAAAGTTTGAGAAATAGTGAAATAATCTTATGCTTAAGATCATTTAGTATACTTTTTAATTGAAATATCACTTACTTAAAATTATGTAAAAGTAACCATTATAAATACATGTGACTCTGCTAGAATTTGATTAATTTTGTGTTGTTTTATCATGACAAATGATGATTAGTAGTAGTAATTAGTTAGTTAATTAAATAATAATAATAATAATGAGTGTTGTTATTAGGTGATGGCAATTATAGCAGATTTCATGCTAGTATGGCTTCCAGCTCCAACTGTATCTCTTAGGTCACCATTAGCAGTCAGTGCAGGAACTCTTGCCAACTTCTTCCATGCTTGCCCTGAAAATGCTTTTCAAGTAATTCATTTATTAACTCTTCTTTTCAATAATCTTTCATAATTAATACCATTTTTTTTAATTTAATTTGTTTTACTAAAATGTTGTAATTCATACTAAATTTTTGTGTATTTTAAATAGGTAGCTTTGGCTGGGTCATCTTATTCATTCTTACAAAGAGTAGGAGCCATTGTGGTATGTATATTTATTTATTTCGATTAATTTTTATTTTAAGTTATAATTAGGAGTTAGTCATGTTAAATAATTGTTCATAAATTTAATAATTTTAATTTTAATTTGTTTAAATTTAATCTATTTTTACAGAGAAATGGAGCTAAATTATTTGCAGTTGGAACCAGTGCTTCTCTGGTAACTTTAACATTTTTTTTATATTAATAGTTTTCTTCACTAATTGAGTTAGTAAATTTTATAGTGTAGTCTTTGTTTCATAGATTTAAACTTATTTTATAGTTTTTCATATATAAAAAAAGAAAAAAAACACCAAGAAAAGTCAGCAGAAGTAACAGAGTATACAAAAAATTTCAACAATTTACATACACTTTCATATATACTAAAGTTTTAAATAAAATTTTATGTATTAAAGGTTCCATAATTTTACCTTAGTTAAAATAGAAAAATCATAACGCAAAAGGTTGAAGAACTCAACGCTAATATTCTTGAACAACTTAAAATTGATCAGAGAATTTTTTTCTCCTAATTTTTACAATTTTTGAAATTGAAATATAATATTATAATTTTGTTTTCACAAGACTAATGAAACTATATTATATAATTCAGATTGGAACAGGAGTGACAAATGGATTGATCAATGTAAGAAAAGCATTAGACAAATCTTTTGCTGGTGAAGCTGAAGATGTTCCCATATTACCAACCAGTGTTGCCTATGGTGTTTACATGGCTGTTTCAAGTAACTTAAGGTATCTCATTTTTGACCTAATTAACTTCTCCAACAATACTATTGGTCTCGATTGAAACTAATAACCCGAGTCACGTGACTGTACATGAATAGTCCTCAATCACGTGACTCGTGTTATTGAATATTTCAATGGAGAGACCAAAGATTTTACTGTTAATTTTTCTATGAAAAAAATGTTCAGATCTCTATTTGTTTTGGTATATATAAATTTTTCTTAATATTTTTTCTTTTACAATGTTATAATTATTTAGAACAGTTCGTAAATTTTAGAAAAAAAAATCGAATAATATATCAAAAATAAAATTTATATATTTGGTAGAAGCACGACTGTTTTTTTATACGCGTGTTAAGTAACTGTTTAAGCTTTATTATCGGCATTGTAAATTATTCGGAATATTTTGAAAATTTACAAATGATCATAAATAGCTACAACTTACACAATCATAAAAAAAAAAAATTAAATTTTTTTTATGAATACCAAAATAAATAGGAGATCTACTAAAATTATCTTTTGAAGAATCTACTACAAAAATTTCCTATTTCCTATAATATATGTTTTGTTAATAATGTGTGTGAATAATTTATAACATAGGTACCAAGTACTGGCTGGAATCATTGAACAAAGATTTCTAGAACCTTTGTTACATCAACACAAGCTTGTACTTAGTGCAATTTGCTTTGCTGTTAGAACTGGCAACACTTTCTTAGGCTCACTAATGTAAGTGTCTCTATATTACTTTTCAATGTTTATGTTTCTTTTTGATTTGTTTTTTTGTTTATTATTATGATTTTTTTTGTTTAGGTGGGTGGATTATGCACGTTGGATTGGGATTCAGAAGACAAGAGACTAATTAAAGAATCTTGACAATTATTAAAAACATTCTTCATCATCTTCATCACTACTAAGTAGTGTTGAAAATTTGAGAAAAAAAGTAAATTTTTGGAATAGCTGAAAATTTTGGTATAAATAAATATCAATAATAATGTGTTTATGTTTGTTTTTAATTATGTGGCGGAAAACTAGTGAAGTGATTGTAAATTTCTTGAGCAAGTGAAATGGTATAATATGTAAACAAATAACACTTGTCATTTTTTTGGCCCCTAAAGAAAGCCAATATGTAATAGCAAATTTGGATTGAAATATTGTTTCTTTTGAGTTGTACAATATTTCAATGTTGGAACTTGGAATATTTTTATATAATTCGAAATGTAAAAATAAATAAATTAATGCATATGTATGGTTTTGTCTTAAAATTAAGAAAAATTAGTATTTTTTTTACACTATCCTTCGGTTAGCATCTATTTGATTTTATTGTTGAAATGACATGTGTCAATCTTTTATTGGTCCACAATTTTTTTAAAAAAATTATTTTAATTCAATATGAACTTTAAATTTATAATTTATAAATTAAAAATAATTACATTAAAACCAAAATTCACCCAGAAAAACCATCCCATCACCGATGCTTCCATAGATTAAAGATTCATATTAAAATTAAAAGGATATTAGCGGCTAAACCACTTGAATTTTACGGTTTGTAACACTTAACCACAAAAACTGAATTTTTGGCGGCTAAACTACCTAAACCTTAGTTCTGTTTAGCTAAGTGACACCTACGTCCAAAAATCACAATTAAGTGATACGGTAGACTGTCTACGCGTACACACTTGTACACGTGGCAAATTTTTAGTGGTTCACGTAATATTACGTGGACCACTAAAAATTATTAAAACTTATATTATGTGGACCACTAAAAATTTGCTATGTGTACAAGTGTGTACACGTGGACAGTCCACCGTGTCACTTAACTGTGATTTTTTGACGGAGGTGTGCAGAGCAAAACGGAACCAGGCTTTAGGTAGTTTAGCTGCCAAAAATTCAGTTGTTGTGGTTAAGTGTTATAAACCGTAATGTTCAAGTGGTTTAGCTGCCAATATCCCAAAATTAAAACGACATCTTTCAGTTACATAAAACGACATGTAGTTTTCTCCTTCTTGAAAGTTTATTACAACGACTTGTCGTTTAGAGAAATTTGAAGCTGAGTTAAAACCGCAGAAACAGAAGAAGAAGAAGAAGGCCATTCCTCTTAAACCGCCATGGAAATGAACACAATTCAGGTATGTTTACATTTCTCTTTCTCCTCTTCCCATTTTTTTTTTGGTTATGCATTGTTGATTATACATTTCTATTATCACACCAGTTTTTGCTTTTCTGGGTATCAAAATTCCAAGTTAATGAATTAGACTTTTAGTTCAAACTGTAGAAATTTTCATTTATCACTATGGATAACCTAAGATTGCAGTCATGGGTTTGAAAAAGTTGGGTTTTAACTTAAGTTGGGTTTTTATGTTCTTCTTGATATTGACTTTGAATTTTGATTTTAGGAATAGAGTATTTTTCAAGTTCTTCTGTAGCTTGGGAATAAAGCTGCGTTTTTTTACTTGGAAGCTATTTTAAGTGATGATCTTGCTTTGAAATATCAACCAAATATTGATTTTTTGGGTATGTCTCGTGTAATTTATGTTAGCAGGAGAAGAAACTTTGATTTTACTGAGATGGGAGTGATGTGTAGGAAAAGGTTTGGGTTTTCATCTACTGCATTTAATCTCTCTCTCTCAAAGTTGAGATTTTTAGGCTTTTGGGATTGGTATTCATGAAAAAGTGTTTGTTATTCTCCAGTTTGTGTGCAAGAACAATGTTTCTCTCAATCACTGTGGTTTGATTAAGCCTAACTGACTTTTTGCATTAGAATAGATTAGTTTTACAAGAATTCAAAATTGATTGCCATCTCCTTCTGCTTTTGCATTGTTTTTGGTTAATTTGTTAGTGTTTAATTGGATGATTGAATGTATATACCAGATGTTTTAAAGGAATCATTTGGTTCAACTCTCAACTTAGCCAATTGAGATCAATGATGATGATTATTAGACAAAGAAAAGCCTTCCCAAAATTTCTCCTTCTCAACTTCATTCGCCTCTCAACAACCGAATCAACTCGCCCACTACCACTTTCTAAGACCAGTCCGTCCCCAGTTAACCCAGCCCACCTCCTTCGAGTTTGCACCATCCTTTACCAACAACAAGACTCGCCCGAGTCACGCCTCCACTCTAACCTATCTGCCTCAGAGTTCCAACTCACCCACGAGTTCTTCCTTCAAGTCTGCAACAAGTTCCCTTACTCATGGAGACCTGTTTACAGGTTCTTTGAGTTTACTCAAACCGATCCACTTTTCAAACATTCATCGGTCTCCTTCAACAAGATGCTGGATGTCATTGGTCATTCCCGGAACATTGATCTCTTTTGGGAAGTCCTTCATGAGATGGGACGTCGTAGGTTGGTGAATGACAAGACTTTCAGGATTGCATTGAAGACCTTAGCTGGGGCGAGAGAGTTGAAGAAATGTGTCGAGTTTTTTCATGTTATGAATGATTATGGGTTTGAGTATAGTGTGGGGACTTTGAACAAAGTGGTGGAGACTCTTTGTGGGAGTAAGCTCGTTGATGAAGCTAAATTATTGGTTTTCAAGTTGAAAGATTGGATTAAGCTTGATGGATTTACCTACAAGAGTTTGATTGAGGGTTTTTGTCATGTGGGTAATTTGATAGAGGCTTCAAAGATGTGGAACTTGATGGTGGATGAAGGATTCGAGCCAGAAATTGATGCGGTTGAGAAAATGATGGAGACCTTTTTTAAGGCAAATCAATTTGATGAAGCGTTTAAGCTTTTCCAGGCAATGAGGTCTAAGAGGATGGAAGATTTGGGGCTCTCAACTTATAGGCTTGTGATATATTGGATGTGCAAAAGGGACAAGGTTTCTCAAGCCTATGCAATGTTTGAAGAGATGCTCGAACGAGGGATTCAAGTTGATAACTCGACTTTGGGATCACTAGTATGTGGGCTTTTAGCTAGAGGCAGAGTGAGTATGGCTTATAAGATTGTGGAAGCGATTGAGAGACCGGATATTAGTGTGTACCACGGTTTGATTAAGGGGTTTTTGAGATTGAAAAGAGCAAGTGAAGCTACTCAAGTGTTTAGATTAATGATAAATAGAGGTTGTGAGCCAATTATGCATACATATATAATGTTATTGCAGGGACATTTGGGAAAGAGAGGAAGGAAAGGATTGGATCCCCTTGTGAATTTCGATACGATTTTTGTTGGCGGTTTGGTTAAGGCCGGAAAGTTATTGGAAGCTACAAAATATGTTGAGAGAACAATGAAGAGAGGATTAGAGGTACCTAGATTTGATTATAATAAGTTTTTGCAGTATTATTCCAATGAGGATGGGATTGTAATGTTTGAAGAGGTGGGGAAGAAGTTGAGAGAGGTTGGTTTGGTTGATTTGGCTGATATTTTTCAGAGATATGGGGAGAACATGGCTACTAGGGATAGAAGAAGAAGAAGAAACAAAGCTATTGATTCATGATTCATGACATGAGTTGCATGAAAGGTCATTTTATTTGGTTTGTCAAAGTGTGTAGAATCTGTGTAAAACAATTGTATATGTATGAAATGAATTTAGATTTTTTTTATTTAGCATAACTTTGTGATTTATATATTGTGAATCAAAAAACTATTTATTGCAGTTTTGGTAAAAGACTTCTATCTTTATATACATACATATATATATATATAATTTTAAATAGGCTAATTAGTAATTTTTCCCCCCGAACTTTGACATGTACTAAATCGTGTTCTCTGAACTTTTTTGGCTGTTAAAAATTCCCCTTGAACTATTGAGATTGTTAAATTTAAGGACTTTTGTCTAATTACAATGTTTTAAAATAATAGTTGTATAAAATTGGTGCTATGACAAACAATAAGATACCAAAATGATATTAAATTTACAGTAATAATTAAAGTTGGAAAGCAATCCCCCACTAGACATTATTATTATTATGTATTTGTGATAATGTTGATTAATTCCATGATCTGATTTTCGAGCTTTATTCCAATTAACCTTTACATTTTATAAACAAATACTACAATGCTAGCTATATTTCTCTTACTTTATATAATCAAAGTTTCTCTTATCTTCATAGCCGTACGTGAAGGCACATGTAATGAGGTATTATTTTATTTCTTTATCTTAAATTTATGTAAACCATGCAGCTAGCACAGTCTACCACAATTAAATTAACATATAATTAGATTAGTGTAAATTAGCATTAGTTTACAGTAATTAAGAAGGTGCACTCATGTTTTGTTTTACACTGCTATCCATAAAACAAAACAAACTCATAATAAACTATGTTTAATGGACCCCATGACCTGCTTTTAGAGAAGTATGTTACTAATACTATGTACTCAAAATTTTAATGTGAACTCAAGCCATATTACTTCTGATTTTTCTCTTTCTCTCTCTCTCTTTCCTGTAATCCTTTTTGAGTTTTTGAAGATCTGATGGCTGCTGAAGTGGTTGGAGGAGCACTTCTGTCTGCTTTGCTTAATCCTTTGGTGAAAAAGTTAACTACTGAGGTGAAGGACTTCTTCAAAGGAAAAGATGCCATTCTCAAGCTCCTTAAGGAGTTCAAAACTCTGCTGTCCACGGCTGATCTGCTGCTCATTGATGCTGAGGAGAAGCTCATCAAAGACCCAAGAGTGCGGAAATGGCTTGATGATCTCAAGGATGCCATTTATGATGCTGATGACTTGGTTTACAAGATTGACACTGAAGCATGGCTGAATGAACTGGAACTGGAAGATGGTGGTCCTCATGAATCTCATAGGGGCTGCACTTGTACTAGTAAGGTACTAATGAATCAATGGATTGGATTTCTCTAATTAGTTATTATTAGGCTTTGTCACTAGATTAGTTAGAAATATTCTAGACTAATAACTATGCTTTAGACACTTGTACACTTGACTACTATATTAATTATATATTTCAACCAACCCAATTTAACCCATTTAATTAAGAAAATAAAAAAGTTTAACTCGCCTAGTAATTGTGGTGGTTTATTCGGGTTACGTTGGGTGATTTAGATCTCCATTGAGTTGCATTTTTCGCTTTGATTTAGGGGTTTATTTTGATTTGGCTGTTTGTAAACTTTTTTGTACACCCTATAGTATTAGTTATTGTATGAATCTTTTTCAATATATGAGAATTTAACACAATCTCTCACTCTTTCTCTATTGCATAATACTTGTCAGGTACTCATGAAATTCATCTCAACTCCTTTAACTTCTTTTGATAAGGCCATAAAACCCGAGATACAAGATGCACTTGAGAAATTGAAGGTTCTTCTAGACAACAAAGATCTTGGTCTGGAACGTGTGAAAAATCATAAGCTTCCAGAGAGGGTATGTGCTCCATCGCTAGAAGAATCTGATATTTATGGAAGAGATCATGAGAAAGAAGAGATCATTAAGTTGCTTACATCGGATGAAACAACCGGTGGTGACAAATTATCTGTGATTCCTATAGTTGGGATGGGCGGTATTGGAAAGACTACTCTTGCTCAACTTGTATACAAGGATGACAGAGTCAACAAAACGTTTGATACAAAAGTATGGATTACAGTGGGAGATGATAAAGTTGACTGCATGAAAGTGATGAAACTGATTGTTGAGAAGGTCACTTTACAAAAATGTGAAATTGAGGAGTCGTATGACCTTCAAGAAGAAGTAAAGAAGGCTCTGAGTGTGAAGAAGTTTCTGTTTGTTGTTGATGATGTTTGGGATGAGGATCGTGCCAAGTGGGATGTCTTAAACAATTGTTTCAAATCAGGAAAGTCTGGAAGCAAGATTATTGTGACAACACGGAGCACAGTTGTTGCATCGATTATGAAAACAGGGTCAACGTATCAACTAGGAAGAATAAATGAGGCTGCTGGCTGGCGATTATTTGCAAAACATGCTTCACTTGTTGTAGACTCAAATGATTACTTGGATCTCCAAGAAGTTGGGGAAAAAATAGTTGACAAGTGTAAGGGACTTCCATTAGCAATAAAGTCAATTGGTGATCTCTTACGAGGGAAGCAGAGAAAGGAGGAATGGGATAAAATTCTACAAAATGATATATGGGAGTTGTACGAAAGAAACGAAGTCAAAATTCTTCCAGCTTTGTGGTTGAGTTATTTTTATCTACCTTCAGAATTAAAGCAATGTTTTGCTTACTGCTCTTTATTCCCAAAAGATTATAAATTCCAAAAAGAAGAGATGATCTTGTTATGGAAGGCCGAAGGTCTTTTATATTCTAAAATTGAAAAGAGAGTTGAAGAAGTTGGAGAAGAGTATTTTGAAAGTCTAATTTCGAAGTCATTTTTCCAACCATCATGTGATGACGACAAGCTAAGTTTTCTCATGCACGACCTTATACATGATTTAGCAATATTTATCTCTGGTGAGTTTTGCTTAATGTTGAATAGCAATAAATCCTCTCACAAGATTCGTCATTTTTCATACATGCCGGATTGTGAAAAAGAATATGACCCTATGGAATTTGAGGAGTTATTAAAAGCTAAGTGCTTGCGCACCATATTGTGGCACCAAGATTCAAACGTTGATCATCTCAGTTTGTTAAAGATTGAGCACTTGCATAAGTCATTCCCAGGCTTGAGAGTACTATCCATAAAGGACAAGACAATCACAAAGTTTCCTGATTCAATAGGAAATTTGAAATATTTAAGATATTTGAAGTTAGATTGTGGTGAGATTGAAGAGATACCCAATTCAATTTGTAGTAAGTTGTATAATTTGGAGACTCTATTGTTGGAGGAATGTTATTCGATTACTCAACTACCAACTGATATAGGAAATTTAATCAAGCTGCGACATCTTAGAGTTCCCCCCGGTCGATTACAAGAAATGCCTTTGCAACTGGGTAAGCTACAAAATCTGAAAACACTTAATAAATTTCTTGTGGGGAAAAATAAAGATTCAGGCATTAAGCTATTGAAAAAGCTTCAAAATCTACATGGGAGTCTTCGTATTGAGGGACTACAAAATGTTAGTAGCCTTGAGGAAATTTCAGAAGCAGATGCACCATTAAAGAGTTTCAAGTTTCTTAGTCACCTACGTTTGAGTTGGGGTTATTGCTTTGAAACTGATTACTTGCATAAAGAGATACTTGGTGGTCTTGAACCTCATCCAAACTTGAAGGAACTTGAGATTTTCGATTACAAAGGAACCAGTTTCCCAAATTGGATGGGAGATTGTTGCTGCTTGTCTAATTTAGTAAGGCTGGAGATTTTATGTTGCTCTTATTGCAATGTCTTTCCATCGTTGGGACAGCTAAGTTCTCTTAAAGACCTTCGTTTTGACCGTTTATATGATATGGTTAGAATAGGCTCAGAATTTTATTATTCTACATCAAGTACTACTACTGCTGATTCTTCTTCTTCATCTGTTGCAATAACAAAGCCATTCTTTAGATCTTTGGAGACCTTGAAACTTGACTATTTGCCTAATCTAGAAGAGTGGTCATTTGTCGAAGGTGGAGTTTTTCCTCGTCTTAAGTATCTTCGTTTAAAGTGGTGCAGGAAACTCAAAGCATCATTTTTAGCAGATTATTTTCCGTCATTGACAAAGCTTGAAATAGAGGATTGTGATCAACTAATATCATTACTCCCAAGAGCTCAACTCATGCAGGCTTCATTGGGTTTAAAGAACATTGTGATTTACAACTGTAAAAACTTGATACACTTAGACGAGGAGGCCTTTCAGCACCTAACATCCCTTGAGAATTTGCGAATTGAATCTTGTTGGAACCTTCAATGCTTGCCAAAAGAACTTCCCAGTTTGCTTTCTGATCTTCATATCATCAATTGTCCATTGCTTGAACCACGAGTCCAGAGGGAGACAGGGGAGGACTGGCCAATTATTGCTCACATCCCCAATATATATGTCGATAACAAGAAGATCTAGTTCCTTGTAATTTTCCTCACCTTACTGTTATTTCTCTCATGTTTACAATCTTTTACAGCTTTATTCCAATTATTTTGACTATCATTCACTTTTTTGCTCTGCCTAATTCCTCATTTCATAGACAATCATTAACATCTAAATTTTATTTAATCTATAAAAACTTTTCAAATCAGACTTGAGCGCTTTGTGTTACAATCCACGCTCTCACTTAATAACAAATGCTTTTCTACCATATTTCATAACATTTCTATCATTTTTGAAATCTATGAACCATTTTTTCATTCTCTGTTACATTCTGCAGGATGATGAGAAATGAATCATCAACATTAGTTGTGGGAGGGATAGACGGTATACTGCGTGTTCTGAACCACAACACAGGTGAAGTTGTTTCTAGAACTGTTTTGGCTGGAAGCATTTCGAGCTCTCGAGACAAGAATGGAGTAGTTGCGAGAACAAGAGGAGCGAGGCTTGCGGAAGATATTCACATTGACAGTGTTCTGACAATTATTCGACCTCCCACCACTTGCTTGGCTGTTGGGATGAAAAGGGTTGTGACCACACATAATACAAAGTTCATCAGATTGTGGAAATTTAGCTAACTTTACATAGAGATTATTCCACAATTTAGGAATAGTTGAACTATGTATTTGTATGGTTTTTGTAAACACATATTGGATAACCAAATATGACAACAGATATAAACATAACAAAATTGAGATACCAAAATTCATGCATGTATTGTTGTTGATTATACTAATTAATTAATTATTCTTTTCACTAATGCCACAATCTATGAATTGTTGAATAATGGATTTTTGTGATATTCTTTTCATTTTTTAGTGTCTACTCAAAACTAGTATATTTCTGCTCGATCAAGTAAGAAAGAAAGAAGGGGTTTTGGGAGAAGATTTTCACAAATAATTTACAGAAAAGAAAAATATGAATGACAACTACTATATTATGTACCATATCCATAGCTCCAGTTTTGGATTTTTTTTAAAATATATATATATATGTTTTGTTTTGAATAATTTTGGGATGTATTTGCTTAAATCTTAAATATTGTTGGATTTTCAAATAATTCTATTATTTGTGCATGCTTTTGGTTTTGAGTGAAATTAATTACTCTGTTTTTGCAGGCTCCAACCATAAATGATTTGCATGTTTGTTGCTGAGGACTAATTGGATTCAGTTGAAGAATGCAACAACTAAGTAGTTACCACCAAATAAACACATATGATTTGCTTACTTTTAGTTTGAGTGTGGTGTGTGATTGTGAATAATACAGTAGCTTAAGTGATTAGAATACTGTTTTGAGATTTGGGGTTTTGTTTCGATTGTAGAAGAGGCCGATATGACACTTGTTATTGTTTTTGTACTTCTTTCATTTTCTTTTTAATATTACTCTTGGTCTCCATTTTCTCTTATATTTACCTTTCTTTTCTCAGAATGTTTTTTTTGTGTTTTTTATTTTATGTTTTTGTTGTCAGATTTAGTTTCATCATATGATTCCTTAATCTTAATAGTATTTCTATGTTTCTTGGTTGAAATATGAGTAATCCCAACTAATGTTCATAATTTTTTTAATCTCTTATAAAATTCAATTAACTTAAATGTCTCCCCATAGAATTTATTTATATAATTAGCTGATCAGATCTCAAACTTTGATATCTTCTATTTATATAATAATCAAAGACGTGAAGGCACATGTATTATATTTCTTTATGTTAAATTTATAATAAACCATGGAGTTAGCACCACTCATATTAAATTAACATATAATTAGTTATACCAATTAGCTGTGTGTACTCAAATATATGCTATTACAATCACTCATATTATCTCTCTCTTGAATTTATTTGTGCTTATCAATCAATTTTTTCTGTAATCCTTTCTGAGTTTCTGAAGATCTGATGGCTGAATTGGTTGGAGGAGCTCTTCTCTCTGCTTTGCTTAATCCATTGGTGAACAAGTTAACTGCTGAGGTTAAGGACTTCTTCAAAGGAAAAGATGCCATTCTCAAGCTGTTGAAGGAGTTCAAAACTTTGCTGTCCTCTGCTGATCTGCTGCTCATTGATGCTGAGGAGAAGCTCATCAAAGACCCAAGAGTAAGAAAATGGCTTGATGATCTCAAGGATGTCATTTATGATGCAGACGACTTGGTTTACAAGATCGACACTGAAGCATGGCGAAACGAACTTGAAGGTGGTGGTCCTTATGAATCTCATAGCAGCTGCAGTTGTGCTAGTAAGGTACTAATAAATCAATTATCTTAACGATAAAAAGTAATAATAGATTAAATGTAGTATATTTTCTAAAAGAAATCGTAACTCAGTTTATTCAGTGGCTTTGATTTTATTGGTTGATTTGTCAGTTTGGTTTATACATTTTATTTGGAATAGAGTGCCTATCCCTAATAGTTATTGTATGAATATTTTTCAATAGATAAGAATATAATGCAATTCCTCACTCTTTATCTGTCAATTGATCTATTGCATGCATGCATAATACTTGTCAGGCACTCATGAGACTCATCTCATCAACTCCTCTAACTTCATTTGATAAGAGCATAAAACCTGAGATAGAAGAGACACTTGAGAAATTGAAGCTTCTTCTAGACAACAAAGATCTTGGTTTGGAACGTGTGAAAAATCATAAGAAGCCAGAGAGGATATGTGGTCCTTTGGTGGAAGAATCTGATGTTTATGGAAGGGATGTTGATAAAGAAGCTATTGTTAAATTGCTTCTTTCGGGTGATACGAGTAGTGGTGACAAATTGTCAGTGATCCCTATAGTGGGGATGGGCGGTATTGGAAAGACTACTCTCATTCAGCTTGCATACAGTGATGATAGAGTCGTTAAAATGTTTAATACCAGAGTGTGGGTTACTGTGGGAGACGATGAAAAAGTGAACAGTTCTAAAGTTATGAAAGCAATTATTCTGAAGGTCACATCTGCCAAATGTGAAATTGAAGAGGAGTTTGAAGTTTTAAATGAAGTCAAGAAGGTTTTAACTGGGAAGACGTTTCTCATTGTTCTTGACGATATTTGGGACGAAGATAGCAACAGATGGGAGGTCATAAAAAGTACTTTTCAATCAGGATTCCCAGGAAGCAAAATCATTGTGACAACACGTAGCAATAAGGTTGCATCAATTATGGAAACTACATCATCAACTTATTTTCTAAGCACTATATCTTTTGACAAAGGTTGGCAATTATTTGTTAAATGTGCTGCACTCAATGTCAACTCACATGAGTACTCATATCTTCAAGTAATTGGTCAAAAAATTGTTGAAAAGTGTAATGGGCTTCCTTTAGCTATAAAATCACTTGGTGGTCTTTTACGTGGGAAACAGAATAAGGAGGATTGGGAGGACATATTAAACAACGATATATGGGGGTTGTATGAGAGTGAGAGTGTTGGTATTCTTCCAGCTTTATGGCTGAGCTATTTTTATTTACCTTCACATTTGAAGTCTTGTTTCTCTTATTGTGCTATATTTCCTAAAGATTATGAATACACTGAAGAAGAGATGATTTTATTGTGGATGGCTGAAGGTCTTTTACTTCCTAAGAAGGGAACAAGAATTGAAGAAATCGGAAAGAAGTACTTCAAAGATCTAATCTCAATGTCATTTTTTCAACCATCAAATAACAATGCGAAGGAGCCAACTTTTATCATGCATGATCTTATACATGATTTGGCAATCTTTATTTCTGGTGAGTTTTCTTTGACAATAAATAATATCAGACAATGTTCTCACAAGGTTCGTCATTTTTCATACCAGCAAGGATGTGCGAAAGGCAATGACCCTAAGGAATTTGAGGAGTTATTTAAAGCTAAGTACCTGCACACCATATTGTGGAAAGAACGTCTAACCATTGATCAGCTAATGATTGAGCAGTTGGACAAGTCATTTCCAAGCTTGAGGGTACTACACATATCTGATTATAACATCACCAAGTTTCCTTATTCAATAGGCAATTTGAAGTATTTAAGATATTTGAAGTTAGATTGTCGCAACATTGAAGAAATATCTAATACAATATGTAAGTTGTATAATTTGGAGACACTATTGTTGGAGGAATGTTATTCAGTTTCTCGACTACCAAATGATATAGGAAATTTAACCAAGTTGCGACATCTTAGTGTTCCCTTCGATTTAGTAGAGATGCCATTGCAGTTCGGGAAGCTACAAAATTTGCAAACACTAAATAGATTTGTTGTGGGAAGTAATAGAGATTCTGGTGGTATTGAATTGTTGAAAGAGTTTTCAGATCTACACGGTAGTCTTTCTATTAATGGACTAGAAAATGTGAGTAGCCTTGAGGAAGTTTCAGATGCACCATTATTAAAGAGTAAGAAGTCTCTTAGCCACCTATTTTTAATATGGGATAGTGAACCTAAACTTGATGAGTTGCACAAAGAAAGAGAGGTACTCAGTGCCTTCCAGCCTCATCCAAACTTGAAGAAACTAAAGATTGAGAACTATAATGGCAACGGTTTCCCAAATTGGATGGGAGATCCTCACTGCTTGTCTAATTTAGTAAGCATGGAGATGAGACGTTGTGGTAAATGCAGCTTCTTGCCGTCGTTGGGACAACTGCCTTCTCTAAAAGATCTTATCATTCAGGATTGTGGTGTGGTGAAAATAGATTCAAAGTTTTATTGCACTTCTAGTACTAGTGTTGATTCTTCTGTTGCAATACAAACAAAGCCATTCTTTAGATCTTTGGAAAACATGGTATTTCAGAAATTGTTTGAGTTGGAAGAGTGGTCATTTATGGAAGGTGGAGGTTTTCCTCGTCTTAAGAGTGTTCATTTTGAGTATTGTCATAAACTAAAAGTGACATTGTTAGGAGATTATTTTCCGTCATTGATAGAGCTTGTAGTAGATGGCTGTGAGGAACTAATACCATTATTACTTCCAAGAGCTCAACTCATGCAGGCCCCTTTGATAACTTTAAAGAAGATTAGAATTGACAATTGTTCAACTTTGACACACTTAGACGAGGCGGCCTTTCAGCACCTCACCTCCCTTGAAAAGTTACAAATTTATTTCTGTAGTAACCTCCGATGCTTGCCAAAAGAACTACCTACTTCTCTTTCTGAGCTAGTCATTTTCGATTGTCCATTGCTAAGACCACGAGTCCAGAGGGAGACAGGGGAGGACTGGCCAATAATTGCTCACATCCGAAATATAACTGTAAATGACAAGAAAATATAGGTAATACTCTTTTCTCTTCTCAGTCCTACTTGTTTGAAAGCTTTATTCAATAATGAATCAAAGTCTTCAATTCCTTTTTTGTTTTAGGTTATGTTGTGTAACTTGTGTTGTGTCTTCAATAACATCATAGTTTCTTGATTCATTACGCAATTTGAGATATTTAAGATATTTGAAATTAGATTGTGGTCGGATTTAATTCCAATTTTGTTTTATATATGTTTGCAGGTTTGGTATGCACTTTGAAATGTAGCTATAAAGGTTTGATATGTACTCTACTTGTTTGGTAGTGCCTTTCAAGTTGATAGCTTCCATTACATATATAGTTTGTGAGACATGTAAACACAAGCTATTACTCTCTTCTTCTTGCAATTTCCAACCATAAATGAGTACCGGTTTGCAGATTGGAAGTCCCAGATGCAGATTGGGCTACATACAAACTTGGATGAATCAGCTAGAGCAGTGGTATTTCTATGTTTCTTGCTGACTAATTGGAGCTCAAGAATGAATGAAAGAAGTCAGTCGCCAAATAATCACTCTAATAACTAATTCTGTTATTTTTTGTTACTTAATTTAAGCTGGGTATAAAAGGTTGTCACTTCTCTTAATTTGCTTAATGTTACTTACTACATGTCATTAATAGTATTGAAATGCAATCAAGACCAACAAAGTTTGAGTGTGGTGTGCAGTGTGATTGTGAATAATAATAACAATAGCTAGAGTGATCAGAGTGGTTTCATTGATGTTACTTCGTAGAAGAGGTTGAGACCATTGTTAGTGTTTTGTCTCTCCTTAGTTACCTAATTATGAATGTTGGTATCCATTTTCTGTAATTGTTATGTTACTTCCTTTTGAAGATTCAATTGCTTTGGGATGAAAAAGTTTGTCACCCCACATAATACGTGGAATTTTAGCTAATTTTACATAGGGATTATTCCACAATCTAAGAATAGTTGAAAAGTGTATTCTTATGATATTCTTTTCACTTTTTACTGGAAAAAAATCTTGGTGTTGTTTGGTCGAACCTCTATAAATCTTAAGGGGAGTTGAGTTCCGAATAGAATTAGACCTTTGTGTGGTTTGGTTTGGTTGAACCTCTATAAATCTTGGGCTTCGTTTTCAGTTATTCAATTCAATTAATACAATTCAATATTTATCCAAATTGTTGATTACTTAATTCCATGGTATGCTTTTTGAGTTGTATGTATTCCAATTAATCCTTTAAATTTAATTATAAAAGAAATGATCAGATTTCAAAGTTTGATAGCCGTTGCTGTGTTTGACTTTCAAACACGTGAAGGCACATGTAATTAGGTACTATGTTATTTCTTTTTTTCTAAATTTATCTAAACCATGATGCAACAGTACTAGCACAGTCTACCAAAATTATATTAACATATAATTAAGTTATAGTAAACCAAACTCGTAATAAACTATGTTCAATGGACCCCATGATGTTCTTTCAGAGCAGTGTGTACTCAAAATTTTATTGTAAACTATACAAATACATGCTATTACACTCACTCATATTATTTCTCTCTTTTGAATTACTACATTGTGTTCATCAATCAATATTTCCTGTAATCCTTTCTGAGTTTTTGAAGATCTGATGGCTGAATCGGTTGGAGGGGCGCTTCTCTCTGCTTTGCTTAATCCATTGGTGAACAAGTTAACTACAGAGGTCAAGGATTTCTTCAAAGGAAAAGATGCCATCTTGAAGCTGTTGAAGGAGTTGAAAACTTTGCTGTCCTCTGCTGATCTGTTGCTCATTGATGCCGAGGAGAAGCTCATCAAAGACCCGAGGGTGAGAAAATGGCTTGATGATCTCAAGGATGCCATTTATGATGCAGACGACTTGGTTTACAAGATTGACACTGAAGCATGGAGAAATGAACTGGAAGATGGTGGTCCTCATGAATCTCTTGGTGGCTGCACTTGTACTAGTAAGCTACTTCTAAAACTCATCTCATCAATTCCTTTAAATTCTTTCGATAAGGCTATAAAACCTGAGATAGAAGAGACACTTGGGAAATTGAAGCTTCTTCTAGACAATAAAGATCTTGGTTTGAAACGTATAGAAAAACAAGAACATCCAAAAAGAGTATGTGCTCCTTCGGTGGAAGAACCTGATGTTTATGGAAGGGATGATGATAAAGAAGCTATTATTAAGTTGCTCTTGTCGGATGACACAAGTGCCGGTGATAAATTGTTAGTGATCCCCATAGTGGGGATGGGCGGTATTGGAAAGACTACTCTTGCTCAACTTGTATACAAGGACAAAAGAGTTCACGAAACGTTCGATACTAAATTATGGATTACAGTGGGAGATGAAAAAGTTGACTACATGAAAGTGATGAAACTAATTGTGGAGAAGGTCACTTCTGAAAGATGTGAAATTCAAGAGCCATATGATCTTCAAGAAGAAGCAAAGAAGGCTCTGAGTACGAAGAAGTTTCTCTTTGTTGTTGATGATGTTTGGGATGAGGATCCTTCCAAGTGGGATGTCTTAAACAGTTGTTTCAAATCAGGGTTGCATGGAAGTAGGGTCATTGTGACAACACGTAGCAATAAGGTTGCATCAATTATGGAAACTAAGTCATCAACTTACTCCCTAAGCACTTTATCTTTTGACAAAGGTTGGCAGTTGTTTGTTAGATGTGCTACTATAGATGTCAACATGCACAAGTACGCTGATCTACAAGTAATTGGTCGAAAAATTGTTGAAAAGTGTAATGGGCTTCCTTTAGCTATTAAATCACTTGGGATTCTTTTACGTGGTAAACAAAATAAGGAGGATTGGGATGACATATTAAACAATGATATATGGGGATTGTACGAGAGTGAGAGTGTTGGTATTCTTCCAGCTTTATGGCTGAGCTATTTTTATTTACCTTCACATTTGAAGTCTTGTTTCTCTTATTGTGCTATATTTCCTAAAGATTATGGATACAAAGAAGAAGAGATGATCTTATTGTGGATGGCTGAAGGTCTTTTACTTCCTAAGAAGGGAATAAGAATTGAAGAAATCGGAAAGAAGTACTTCAAAGATCTAATCTCAATGTCATTTTTTCGACCATCATGGAATGAGTGGGAGGAGCCATGTTTTCTCATGCATGATCTTATTCATGATTTAGCAATGTTTGTTTCTGGTGAGTTTTGTTTAATGATGAGTAATATAAGTAATTGTTCTCACAAGGTTCGTCATTTTTCGTACATACAACAATGGGCAAAAGCCGATGACCCTAAGGAATTTGAGGAGTTATTTAAAGCTAAGTGCTTGCGCACCATATTGTGGGAACATGAATCTACGGAAGATTTTCTGAAGTTGTTTAAGATTGAGCACTTGAACAAGTCATTCCCAAGCTTGAGAGTACTATCCATATATGATGATTGTTATATCACAAAGATTCCAGATTCAATTGGCAATTTGAAGTATTTAAGATGTTTGAAGTTACATTGTTGCAGAATTGAAGAGATAACTAATACAATATGTAAGTTGTATAATTTGGAGACACTATTGTTGGAGGAATGTAAATATGTTATTAGACTACCAATTGATATAGGAAATTTAATCAAGTTGCGACATCTTAGTGTTCCTAAGAATTCATTACAAGAGATGCCATTGCAGTTGGGAAAGCTGCAAAACCTGCAAACACTTAATGCATTTGTTGTGGGAAGAAGTAGAGATTGTGGTGGCATTAAGTTGTTGAAAGAGTTTCAAAATCTGCACGGGAGTCTTTTTATTGGAGGACTACAAAATGTGAGTAGCCTTGAGGAAGTTTCAGATGTATCATTAAAAAGTAAGAAGTTTCTTAGTCAGCTATCTTTGGTATGGTATTATCACTATGAACCTGAATTTGATGAGTTGTATAAAGAAAGAGAGCTACTCAGTGCCCTCCAGCCTCATCCAAACCTGAAGGAACAACTGCCATGTCTCAAAGACCTTGTTATTATGCATGTTAATGGTTTGGTGAGAATAGATTCAGAGTTTTATTACTCTACTAGTCTTGATTCTTCTTCTTCTTCTGTTGTAATACAATCAAAGTCATTCTGTAGGTCTTTGGAGACCTTGAAATTTTACTTTATGCCTGAATTCGAAGAATGGTCATTTATTGAAGGTGGAGTTTTTCCTCGGCTTAAGAATCTTCATATTGAAGGTTGTGAGAGACTCAAAGTGACATTGTTAGGAGATTATTTTCCTTCATTGACAAACCTTTCAATATATAGCAGTGAGGTACTATTACCATTATTACTCCCAAGACCGCAACTCATGCAGGCCCCTTTGATCAGTTTAAAGAAGATTACATTTGGCAGATGTAAAAAGTTGATGCACTTTGATGAAGTGGCCTTTCAGCACCTCACCTCCCTTGAGATGTTGGATATTTATTCTTGTGATGTTCTCCAATGCTTGCCCAAAGAACTACCCACTTCTCTTACTGATCTTCACATCAGTTGTTGTCCATTGCTAAGACCAAGAGTCCAAAGGGAGACAGGGGAGGACTGGCCAATTATTGCTCGCATCCCAAATATCATTCTCGATCGCAAGAAAATATAGGTATTACTCTTCATACTTCATACTTCTATTCTCTTCTGTCCTAGTTGTTTAAAAGCTTTATTCAATATTGAATCTAAGAGTCTTCAATTTGTTTCTGTTTTAGGTTGTGTTGTATTGTGTGTACAACACAACAACACAACAATCCTAGGTTTGGTTTCACTAAAGAGATTGCTTGGAAAGTTTGAATGACTCTTCTTTTTTAATTATTTACTTATATTTTGCTAGAATTTTTATAAGGTTGTGAGATGATTATTAACATGTTTGACACATTCAACTTATGATGTGTAATACTAATCAGAGTTTCATCCTCTTTCTATACTGAAGAATAACTTGATTGACTTTTGTTGCTTCAGCTTTTCTTTGATTTGGTTTCAAAAACCTTAACTAAAGACTAAAGAGGCTGCTTGGAAATTTGAATTGACTAATTGGTTGCAGTACTAAGTAAATAGATAGAATAATCATATGGAATTAAGGTACAAATGTATTCACTTAAGAGCCCAATTTAGTCTATAATGGTTTATTGTATTGGAAATTCAAAGAAGCTCAATTTGCTATTTTTTTCTACTGCACATTTGCATACTTTTGAGTAAAATTACATATAAATATGTAAAGTCATATTTCTGATTCTCAGTCCATAACTAAGGTAGTTATGTTGATTGGAAATATGTCATGTTGGTTGGGACCTTAGGTACAAATGCTTTTCTACTATTTTTCTTAACATTCCTACCATTTTTGAAATCTATGAACCATTTTTCCATTCTCTGTTACATTTTGCAGGACGATGAGAATTTTATGGGATAATCGAGTTAGCCCCAACGTTTTGTACTCCTTGCAACACCTAAGAAATGACTCATCAACTGTTAGGATTAAACTGACTTAACCTGTCAAGTCAGTAGATCTATCTATTGTTAGACTTTTATTTGGGCTTACATTAAATTTTATTGGTTTTATTAAAACTTGGGTTGATTGGATAGTTCTTTGCTGTGTTAGCCCATGTTGTTGGTGATCAATTGTTAATGGGCTTAGCATCTGTGTGTAAAGTCTAGGTGAAGCAGAAGTGTGGGCTTTTCTAGTTGACTGAAGCCTTTGATGAGCAGGCCCAGCCCAACTAGGGTTTTTGTAGCTAAGTCCCCTCCCTAACTCTATAAATACATATTGTCTCATCACAATTGTATACCTTTTGATAATTGTTGCGAAAATTATTAATTACTACGCAAGTGCACGCAATCAAGTAGTATACTCACGCAAGTGAGGTCGAACCACAGGGAATTGGACTAATTACTACTAAATTATACTATTGATTCTATCTGGTAAAAGAATACTTTTTATGAATTAAATAAAACAATTCAGAAAATTAAAACTAACAAAAGGAAGATTAATCAAGATAAGAAAATAGGGAGACGAATCATGTTGTTAAGTTACCAATGTTAATGTTTAAATGCTATCCTTCTCTTGAAGTGAATGACAGATTATGAATTAACCTAGCTCTTTTCAGATCTTCTAGGTTCTAAATCTCATGCTCTCTAATTAATCTCTTAATTAAACCAACATGAAATCAGCATTAAGCAATAATCTAAATGTCACAAAGGCTATGTAAATACTTTCGTTTCACATCAAAACCTAGACTATCCAATTTTAGCATTCTCAATTCTCACTTTTCAGATTTTGAATTGAGATCATAAAACATGTAAAAGGTGATCAATCTTGCACATGGAAATTAAACACAAATATGAATAGTATTCACAATCAAGATGGAGGAATGGCAATTAATCATTAACTAGGAAAAACTTAAACAACATTCATCATTCTCCCTAAATAGGAGTTTAGTTCAAAACATCCATAATCAAATCCATAATTAACATTGAAATAGAAAAGAACATAGAAAAATTAAAGAGAAGAGAAAGAACTAGTTGAAGCAATTGATCCGGGTCGCCACAAGCCGCTCTTCTAGCCTCCTCCTTTGTTTCTAGGGTTCTAATTCTGAATAATCCCCTAATTTTCACGAACCCTCACTATTTAAACCAATTCTCATCTTTAAAATTCGTGAAATTACGAAACTGCCCAAAAATCCCGTCACTGGGGTCCCCGTCGCGACTGGCAAAGCCCCCGTCGCGACGGGGTTAAACTTTGAAACTTCGAGATCCTCTCTGCGGTTCCGTCGCGGCGGCATGTTCCCGCCGCGGCGGAACAGGCAGCGACACAAACTTTGGTTTTTTCTTCTCGATTCTTTCACCACTTTTCCTCAATTCTTGTACATACTTTCTTTAAACACCCAAGGACCTGAAACAAAAGAATCAAGCGTAAAATAGCCCTAAAACTAGAAACAAAGAGTGAAAACTAACTGAAAATACGACCCGAAACTTAGACTAATTTTAGCCTAACAAATTCCCCCAAACTAGATTCTTACTCGCCCCCGAGTAAGGTAAAAAAAAAACTAACTACGCTGTCAGATAATCACTACGCTGCTGACTCATGCTCTGTTTTCTTCCTTGCATAAACTAGAATTTCGATCCTACTAACTCTAACAATTAACTCAGATGCTCAATTTATAACACTATGTACAACTGTAAAAATTTATTCAAATGTGAAACATTGCTATAAAAGTTTTACTCTTTCCAACAGTTCCACAGCCCGATAATTCATAAGCTTGCATGCTTACCTTTCTCCACTAATGTTGACAGTATTCTTTGGAATCATTAGGTCTTTTCAAGGCTTTGGGTAATATGGCTCAGATATTCAGGGATAGGCAAAAGACAATTTTGGCTCAAGATATCATAAGCACACAAACAGAACCCACAAGCTTCTTACTTTTCTTTTTTCTAAGATCCCATAATATTCCCGAATTTACCAAGATTGATAGAAGACATCTCTATTATTTTTCAACATCACTGAAAAAAAATTTCTCTTTTTTTTTTCACACATATCTTTACTTTTTATTGTGTTTTTTTTTTCATCATATTCCATTTTTTTTCAGTGACATTGAATTACACAATTTTTTTTTCTTCTCAATCTTACAAGTTTTTCTCCCTCTCACTATTTCCTCACACTAAATGTTTCTCCTCCCCCAAACTAATTATGTAGCTTATGATATCATGGATAAAATGGTGAAGAAAAATTAATAGTGTGGTTGCAATTTTTTTTTTAAATCGATGGGTGAAAAACATAGCAGGTTTAGGCTCAAAAGGTTAACTAGGGATACATCTTATTACGGTAGGCTTGAAAGGCTCAAACTATCCAACAAATGCCTAAGTCATATTCCAATTGAACACTATCAAGGATTTCGTCTCAAAAGAATAAACATGCAAGTTCTAAGCTATCCTGTCAATCTTACCACAACCCATCGTAAAACAATTATAACAATTTTCACAGATTGAGTATTTACAGATAAATACAGGTTCATAAGCATCCAAGCTAATCCAAAGAGTTAGCAGAATCAAGCACACAGTTATTTTATAATTTCAGATCACATCACACTAATCAGCAGTATACAACTATCGTCAAGCTTATTGCCATCTCTTAACTAAAATAAAAAAAAAACTAAAATAGATAATTAAAATGCAAAAATTAAAGTGCAGAATTTAAAAAATTTTAAGTCTCTCCCCCCAAACTAAATATGACATTGTCCCCAATGTGCTATTATACTCAAGGTGAGAAGGACTTACCTGAACCCCCATCAGAAGGGGTTGGGCGGACCCTTTTCATCCAAAAGAGCCCTCGTACTAAATGAAGAAAATTTACCACCAATCGTGTTGATTTCAGAGTTTCGCACAAGAGTAAGCTCACCTTCAGAACTACCACACATCAATCTTTTCCAATGACGCCGAATCGTTCGAAGTCGCTCTTTAGGCTTTACTTTCTTCTTATCAGCTTTAACAAAAGAACCCTTTACCATCTCAATCTTGCAACAGGTAGGAATGTCGGTTGGGGCAAAAACATTAAAATTGACCTCTTCATCTTGCACTCTCAACTTTAACTCTCCCTTTTGAACATCTATTAATGCTCGGCCTGTGGCTAAGAATGGTCTTCCCAAAATAATGGGAATAGTTGAATCTTCCTCCATATCAAGAATTAGGAAATCAGCAGGGAAGATAAACTTACCAACCTTCACCAGTACATCTTCAATTATCCCACGAGGATGAGTCAAAGAACGATCCGCTAGTTGTAAAGTCACTGTTGTGGGCTTTGCTTTTCCCAATCCTAGCCTTTTGAAGACAGACAAGGGCATTAGATTAATGCTTGCTCCCAGATCACATAGAGCTTTAGTTTCCACCGAACCCCCTATAGAGCATGGAATATTGAAACTACCCGGATCTTTAAGCTTGGGCGGTAGTTTCTTTTGCAAAATGGCGCTACACTCCTTAGTTAATGCCACTGTTTCATAGTCCTCCAATTTTCTCTTCTTAGACAATATCTCCTTCATGAACTTCACATAACGGGGCATTTGTTCCAAGGCTTCGGCAAAAGGAATGTTGATGTGTAATCTTTTGAAGACCTCTAAAAATTTTGTGAACTGCTTGTCTAGATTGGTCTTTCGGAGTCTTTGAGGATAGGGTATTTTCACATGATGATCAATATTGATTGGTGGAGACTGTTGTGGTGGTGCTGGACTATCAGTAATCTTCTTATCTGATGATGCTTGAGTTGGTGTTGTTTGATCTTTAATCTCTTCATCCACTGGTTGTATCATCTCAGGCCCATCATATTTCTTTCCACTCCTTAAGGAAATTGCATTACATTGTTCTCTTCCTTTTGCATCATTAGTGCTAGGCGAATTTCCTTGAGCTTGTTTTTCCACTTGAGTAGCCAATTGTTCCATTTTAGTTTCTAGAGTTTTAATAGAGGCTCTAGTTTCCATCATGAATTGGAGCAATAAATCAGCTTGGATAGTGGAGCCTCCACTAGAACTTTGTTGTTGCAGCTGTTGTTGGTTTTGTTGGGGCTGGTTTCTCTGCTGGTAGAACCCCTGTTGGTTGTGCCCATAATTATTGTTTTGGGAATAGTTTCCAATGGCTTTTGCTTGATCCATTGGCAAATCATCCACATCTGCCTGACACTCAGAAAAGTGATGGGGACCTCCACATATCTCACAAACCACTTGAGCTTGTTTGGCTTGCACTGCGATCAGCTTTGTTAGGGCCTCAACCTGAGCTGTCAGCTTTGTAATGGCATCAACCTCTAACACACCAGCTACCTTCTTAGATTGACTCCTTTCAGTTGGCCACTGCTGGTTGTTTAGAGCCATCTCCTCCAATAGATCATACGCCTCATTAGCACTCTTTCTCATAAAGGCTCCGCCAGCTGCTGCATCTATTAGAGTTCTAGTGTTACCAACCAACCCGTTATAGAAATTATGAACCAGCATCCACTTCTCAATACCATGATGAGGACACTTTCTGATTAAGTCCTTGAACCTCTCCCAAGACTCATAGAGAGACTCATTCTCTTGTTGACAGAAATTGTTGATCTCTCCTCGCAGCTTAGCAGACTTTGCTGGGGGAAAGAACTTAGACAGAAATTTAGTTGCTAAGTCTGTCCATGTTGCTATGGAATTTGGTGGCAAGGAGATTAACCAACTCTTGGCTCTTTCTCTAAGTGAGAATGGAAACAGTCTCAAACGAATGGCATCATCACTAACTCCATTGACTTTAAAAGTCTCACAAAGTTCCATGAAGTTCGAGAGATGCAGATTAGGATCTTCAGAAGGGAGGCCACCAAACTGAACTGAAGACTGCACCATTTGAAGTATGGCAGGTTTGATCTCAAAGTTATTCGCATCAACTGCCGGTGGCCTGATACATGACTGCACTCCCGTCAGAGTAGGGAGAATGTAATCTCTCAAGCTACGGCCATTAGCTTGGTCTTCCACGGCACCACCATTATTGCCGTTATTTACAACATTCGCATTCACATTAGCAGCCATGATTTCTGTTGTTTCAGCAATTGCTGAAACTCTTTCTTGCCTCTTGTTCTTTCGGTTTCTCCTACAAGTTTTCTCGATTTCAGGATCAACTGGTAATATGACTGCTTGTCCTTGACGGCGCATACACTAGGATTCCTGGAATAGATAAAGAAAATATTGCTAAAAAAGATTAGTAATTAGCAAGAAAAATAAACCAAAGTAGAAGTTAGTATAATTTTGGGTAATATTAATCTTTACACAATTCCCCGGCAACGGCGCCAAAAACTTGTTGCGAAAATTATTAATTACTACGCAAGTGCACGCAATCAAGTAGTATACTCACGCAAGTGAGGTCGAACCACAGGGAATTGGACTAATTACTACTAAATTATACTATTGATTCTATCTGGTAAAAGAATACTTTTTATGAATTAAATAAAACAATTCAGAAAATTAAAACTAACAAAAGGAAGATTAATCAAGATAAGAAAATAGGGAGACGAATCATGTTGTTAAGTTACCAATGTTAATGTTTAAATGCTATCCTTCTCTTGAAGTGAATGACAGATTATGAATTAACCTAGCTCTTTTCAGATCTTCTAGGTTCTAAATCTCATGCTCTCTAATTAATCTCTTAATTAAACCAACATGAAATCAGCATTAAGCAATAATCTAAATGTCACAAAGGCTATGTAAATACTTTCGTTTCACATCAAAACCTAGACTATCCAATTTTAGCATTCTCAATTCTCACTTTTCAGATTTTGAATTGAGATCATAAAACATGTAAAAGGTGATCAATCTTGCACATGGAAATTAAACACAAATATGAATAGTATTCACAATCAAGATGGAGGAATGGCAATTAATCATTAACTAGGAAAAACTTAAACAACATTCATCATTCTCCCTAAATAGGAGTTTAGTTCAAAACATCCATAATCAAATCCATAATTAACATTGAAATAGAAAAGAACATAGAAAAATTAAAGAGAAGAGAAAGAACTAGTTGAAGCAATTGATCCGGGTCGCCACAAGCCGCTCTTCTAGCCTCCTCCTTTGTTTCTAGGGTTCTAATTCTGAATAATCCCCTAATTTTCACGAACCCTCACTATTTAAACCAATTCTCATCTTTAAAATTCGTGAAATTACGAAACTGCCCAAAAATCCCGTCACTGGGGTCCCCGTCGCGACTGGCAAAGCCCCCGTCGCGACGGGGTTAAACTTTGAAACTTCGAGATCCTCTCTGCCAGTTCCCGTCGCGACTGGCATGTTCCCAGTCGCGACTGGAACAGGCAGCGACACAAACTTTGGTTTTTCTTCTCGATTCTTTCACCACTTTTCCTCAATTCTTGTACATACTTTCTTTAAACACCCAAGGACCTGAAACAAAAGAATCAAGCGTAAAATAGCCCTAAAACTAGAAACAAAGAGTGAAAACTAACTGAAAATACGACCCGAAACTTAGACTAATTTTAGCCTAACAATAATCAGATAAATAAACTGCTTCTGATTTAGAGATCTAGGGAGGAAGACTTAGTTGATAGTATTGTACTATCAAAGTGGAGTAACTGTTGTGGATCAAACAGAGATAATTGCTATGGATCAATCAGGTACACATACCTAATTATTATATCTTATTATTGTGTTCTATGTTATATACAAATTGATCTTGGGGTTTATATTAATTTATCTAACATGTGGTATCAGATTGCCAATTGTATATGATTTAGAACCTATAATTTGTATAACCATTAATATGTATATGTTAATTTTCTTCAATTACATATTAATTTCGTTATTATTTTATGTTGAATTTTTTGTTTTTCAATCTTAAAAGTTTAGGGGTTTTATTCCTCATTAAATTCTCTTTCTATTAATATATTATTTGCATAAAATTATAGAGTAAATTAGGAGAATTTTAAGATTAAACTTTTAGGGTTTATATATTTTCTTTATGAAATTAATTTTGTGTTTTTCAATTTTATTGATTATAATTTGAAATTGATTGTGCATATCTCATCAATAATTGATTTATAATGTTTGTACACCTTTAATTTCTGAATTGGAACACATATTTGGGTTACTTTCTTCTTTAGTTTTCGGATTTATTTTAGATTAGATCTACCTAAGTTTATGTGTTTTCACATGAAATTAATATCGTAGATCTATTAGAAATTGTAAACCAATCAAAATCCCTTTTTTCCCGTCCGTTTCGTCACTTTTTTGGTCGGAATTTCGTCCCGACCCGCTCGGGTCTGAACCGGGTCGCACAAAACCCATTTTTTTCAGCCATGGAGGTTGCTGGAGGTTGAAGACAACCTGCTGGGACGAAGCCCACTCGCGGCTGCCGGAGAGTGAGAGAGAGTGAGGTAGTTTCGTGACTCTGTTTTCGACGATTCTTTTTTCCAGCATTATTAGAATTTGATTTCTGATTTTTTGGTGATTTTTAATTAATTTTTTGACGCCATTTAATAATTATTATTATTTTAATGATAATTATGCAGTTAAAAAAATTATTAAAAATAATTTTTGATGATTTTTCAAAATCCGTAAATCATAGAAAAATTTTTGGGTTTCTTCTCGTTCCATATGACATAGTCACTCTCTTATTTAATTTATTTTGACTATGTAGTCTCCACCAATTTTCTTATATTCACATCTTTTGATTATTTGTTGTTCTAAAGTTATAAAACTTAGTTGTTTGATACAAAAATAATGTGTTATGGTGGACACTTTATTTTTTGATTATCAATATAATAAAAGCAATTATATATCTCTTTTGGAAATTTGGTTAAAAATTATTAATTTTCAATGATTGTTTTATCACCAAATTTCACATGTTGAAGAAAATATTATATCTTTTGGTTGACTATATGTGTAATTACTTGCCCAAAGGTAGTATTTACATATATTAGTTCACATTCCATGAAGTGAGTTAATATTAAATGTATATATTTTAATTATTTGCCCAAAGGTAATAATTTAAATATATAAATTTATTATTAGTTTTTTGCTTGAATTAATACATATTTTTAAGAATTTTATTTGCCCAAAGGTAATAAAATTCTTAAATGATATGTATTTTTTCTTTGTTGTTAACTTCATGAAGGTAGATCATGTATGTGTTATATTCTCACCCCAAAGGGGAGTTTATAATGACCAGTTGACTCTACAATATTTTCTAATGCATTGCTCATATTGCTTATTCAAGTTTTAATTTTTGGATTTTGCGGTCTCCTTTCTGCGAACAACAATAACGTTTTCATCTGAATTCTGAATGCTTCCAACTTTAAGACATGGAAACGAGATGTGAAAATTACTTTAGGCATAATAGATTTGGACTTATGCCTTCGAGAAGAAAAATCTGCTGATCTTATTCTAATATCAGAATTGTTGCCCAAAAATTCTTCATGCACATTGGAAAAATTCAAATCATCTTAGTCTCATTGTTATGAACCGTTTAATTCCTGAACATCTTTTGATGGTTTGCCAAACACCTCAAATACTAATGAGTTTTTCAAAGTAGTAGAAAAACTATTTCACACTAGTGAAATCGCTAAAGCTGGACATCTTATGGATGAAATGGCAACCATTAAGTATGAAAAATCAAAGGAGTACGAGGTTTTATTCTGAAAATTATTCATGTTCAGTCCGAGTTGAAAGAACATAATATTCCTCTTCCCGGCTTTTACACCATTCTTTAAGTTCTTCATGAACTCCCTACCTCTTTTAGCTTTATCAAGACTGCCTAAACACTTATAATAAAGCATGGAGTGTTAGTGACCTTATTTCTCAGTGTGTAGCTGAAACAAGCAAGATAACAAATTGAAAAGAATGAGTCTTCTCACTTTGTTTCTCACCTCAAGCCTAACAAAGGATAAAGAAAATATGAAAAGAAACAACCACAACCAGAGGCTAAGGGATCTCAAGCAAATAAGTGAGAGGGAGTCAAAGCTTAAAGTGGCACTTATGTTGGAGTTGATGCTATCTATGTTGGCACACTTATTCTTGAATTACAGTTTAGTGTTCAGATTATTTTGAACAGTAATTTCTTGATTCTTACTTTTAAAGTAATTCAGTTTCGCTTCCGCGTTTAGTTAAACAATGATTTTCTTTTCGTTTTACCAATTATAGTGTTAACATTATGTTTGACTCCGAATAATTGGAAACTGTTTTTACTCTGATATTCTTTTCAAATTATCATTGACTTCCTTAGCTTCCTTTTTCAATGCTGTGAATATTGTGGGTAAGAAATCTTATATTAAGATAACATCCTTATTATTATGGCACGATATATCGGGTCATATTTCTAAACAAAAAATGATCGATTCCTTCTAGCTAAAATTCTTCCTCCTGTTGATGTTTCTGGTTGGAATACTTGTGCTGATTGTACTTGTAAAAAATTGACTAAAATAAGAAAGCAGACTGCTATCTATAGTCACTCTTTATAAGAGATTATCTACACTGACATTAGTGGACCTTATTCCACCACGTTGTGCAAAAATAAGTATTTATCACTTTTATCAATGATTTTTCTCGTTATGGATTCACCTATTTAATTAAAGAAAAATCTGACGCCCTTGATAAATTCAAAATTTTTCGAAATGAGGTTGAGAAACAATTAGGAAGAGTCATCAAAGTTGTTCATTCTGATGGTGGAGGAGAATATTATGGTCGTTATACAGAATCTGGACAACACATGGGGCTTTTTGCAGAGTACTTACAAGAAAATGGTATAGTTGCTCAATACACTATGCCTGGTTCACCTGAGCAAAATGGCGTTGCTGAAAGGAGAAATCGCACTCTCATGGATATGGTGAGAAGCATGATGAGTAGAACAAATCTTCCAGAGTTTTTATGGGGTGAAGCACTTATGACTGCAACTTATATTTTAAATCATGTTCCCAGTAAATCTGTTCATAAGACCCCTTTTGAGTTGTGGACTGGGCGGAAGCCTAGTCTGAATCATCTTCGTGTATGGGGTTGTCCAGCTGAAGTACAGATTTATGATCCTAATTTGAAAAAGTTAGATCCGAGAAGAAATCACTGTTATTTCATTGGTTATCCAATGCGCTCAAAACGCTATCGCTTTTGCTATCCTACTCGTGGTACGCGAATTGTTGAATCTCAGACTGCTAAATTTTTAGAATTTGATGTTGCTGAAAATATTCCTTCAACATCTCTTGAAACGGGGGAGTCATCTAAAGGAATTTTTATTCCTATGTCTTTTTCAAGAGATGATAATAATGGTAGTCTTATTCTTACTCTAGTTGATAACACTCCCATTACTGATGAATATATTGCTCCTAATATCTAAGATGACGAGGGTCCTATTATTGATGAGGAACCTATTATTGAAGAAGGTTTTGTTGTTGATGAGGGTCATGTTATCAGAGAAATCTAATTGTGGAATATGTCATTCAAAATGATGGTCAATAAATAGAGGTTATTCCAGAAGTACCTCCTATATGGAGATCTCAGAGACAAAAGAAGTCAACAAAGTGTCATGATAATTTTGTTTATCTTGGAGAAGGAGAATATGATATTGATCATTTTGTGGATCCTGTCACTTACAGTGAAGCACCTAATTGTCCACATTCTTCAAAATGGATAGAAGCCATGGATGATGAGATTAAGTTCATGGACAAAAATAATGTATGTGTGGAAGTTAGTTCTAATACTTGATGGTTTCAAACCAATAGGTTGCAAATGGATTTTTTAAGAACTAAAAGGGATAAAAAGGGACAGATTGAAAGGTTTAAAGCGTGTTTAGTGGCTAAAGGCTTTACTCAAAGAGAAGGTATTGATTACACTCAAAATTTTCTCACCTGTTTCCACTAAAGATTCATTCATAATTATTATGGATTTAGTTGTGCAATCTGATTCAGAGTTGCATCAAATGATTGTTAAAACTGTTGTTCTGAATGGAGAATTGAGTGAGCAAGTCTATATGTCTCAACCTGAAGGCTTCGAGGAAAATGGAAATGACAACTTGGTTTGCAAGTTAAAACGATCCATTTATGGTCTCAAACAGGCATCTCGCCAGTGGTACTTGAAGTTTGACAAGGTTGTGACATCGTTTGGTTTCGTAGAGAACAAGTTTGATCAGTGTATTTATATGAAGATCAGTGGGAGTCGTTATATTTTTCTTGTTTTTTATGTAGACGACATTTTACTTGCCAACAGTAATTTGTCATTACTAAATGAGACAAAAAAAAATTTCTGTCTTCCAATTTTGATATGAAAGATCTTGGAGAGGCATCCTATGTTTTGGGGATTGAGATCCATCGTGACAGGAATCAAAAAGTTCTTGGCTTATCTCAAGAAGCTTACATTAATCGTGTGCTCAAAAGGTTCAACATGGATTTGTGTAAAGCTGGTTCTGTTCCTATTCTGAAAGGGGACAAGTTCACTAAGCAACAATGTCCTAAGAACAACTTAAAAAAGAGAAGCAATGAAGAATATCCCATATGCAAGTGCAGTAGGGAGTTTGATGTATGCTTAGGTTTGCACTAGACCTGATATTGCTTTTATGGTCGATGTTCTTAGGAGATATTTATCTGATCCTGGCCATGATCATTGGGTTGCAGCCAATAAAGTTTTGAGATATTTGCATAGAACGAAGAGTTTTATGCTTGTGTATAAGCATGTCAACAATCTTCAAGTTGTTGGTTATTCAGATTCAAATTTTGGTGGTTATGTAGATGATTTAAAGTCAACTTCTGGCTATATTTTCACTTTTGTTGGTGCTGCTATTTCTTGAAAAAGTGTTAAATAGACTTTAATCGTATCATCTACTATGTATGTTAAATTTGTTGCATGTTATGGGGCATCTTTGTAAGCTTTATGGTTAAAGAATTTGATTTTAGAGATACGACTAGTTGATCCTATTTCCTCTCCTATACTAATCTATTGTGATAATAGTATTGTTGTTTTCTTTTCAAAGAATAATGAGATTAGTAGTGCTTCCAAAATTAAGGAAATAAAGTATCTCTCTATTGAAGACTTGGTTAAGAAAGGAGACATTGTGATAGAATATTGAAAGACCAAGTTGATGTTTGCAGATCCTCTAACCAAAGGATTAAGTGCCATATTGTTTGATAAATATGTTTTTGATATAGGCATTTTATAATCTTTTGCTCCTTTGGGTTAGTGGGAGTTTCTTGTTTTATCTTTTGAGATTACATTTATATGTAGTTTACTTGTTGATGTTATGAACTACTTTGTGGGCCAATAATTTTTATTATTGGATGTTTATGCTTTCAGTTAGGCTTTGTTATATTCTCGAGAATAATTGAATTGAAAGCATGTAGTTCATATCTTGTTGTGATCATTGTATTTTAAGTATATTTACTAAAAGACAATGATATTTTGTTGGCTTAATTTTTTAAGCAAGTTTAGTGACACTTACTTATTTATTAAGTAGTGTATGTTTAATTTCACTGGCTTATTTATTAAGCATCACGGTATCAGTGAAATTGAGGACTGATAAGGATATTATGTTATTTTAAATTGATCACATGTTGAACATAATTCCTTACCACACTACTAGACTTATTGACCATGTCGATTTAATACTTTGGTATTTGTGATTATGAATGTCTTTTGTTGAGTTAAAAACAATATGACTGTCATAGTTCATTATCAAAGGTTAAATTGGACCGGTATGTTGAGATGCTATCAGAGAACTATCATTTTTTAAAGTGGCCACAAATGTTTTCCTGTTGTTCAACCCATGAGTCGTTTTCAAACAAAATTATTTTAATATAATATATATGTATTAAAATCAATGTAGCCCAAGTGGGAGAATGTTAGACTTTTATTTGGGCTTACATTAAATTTTATTGGTTTTATTAAAACTTGGGTTGATTGGATAGTTCTTTGCTGTGTTAGCCCATGTTGTTGGTGATCAATTGTTAATGGGCTTAGCATCTGTGTGTAAAGTCTAGGTGAAGCAGAAGTGTGGGCTTTTCTAGTTGACTGAAGCCTTTGATGAGCAGGCCCAGCCCAACTAGGGTTTTTGTAGCTAAGTCCCCTCCCTAACTCTATAAATACATATTGTCTCATCACAATTGTATACCTTTTGATAATCAGATAAATAAACTGCTTCTGATTTAGAGATCTAGGGAGGAAGACTTAGTTGATAGTATTGTACTATCAAAGTGGAGTAACTGTTGTGGATCAAACAGAGATAATTGCTATGGATCAATCAGGTACACATACCTAATTATTATATCTTATTATTGTGTTCTATGTTATATACAAATTGATCTTGGGGTTTATATTAATTTATCTAACATCTATATGTTCATTAGATGAATCTGAAGAAAGTTGTTGTTAGTTATAGCAGTTGGCTTTAATATCACCTTAAAGGGGACCCCACCAACAACTATAAATAGGTGTTCTTCTATTCTCAAAGAGAGATTTGAGTTCTGATCCCTAATCTCCAAGCTCATATTTTAGTTTTAGATTCAAGTTTAAAGAGAGAGGTTCCAAGATCATAGTGAGTGTGTGTGGAGGGATGTAATAGGAGTATCATTCTTGAAGTAATTTCCCTCAATGTGAGACATTTCTTTATATTACTTCCCAATGTTGAGTTGTAATCTTGGGCTCATTCAATTGTGTACTACTGACTATTCCTATTCAATAAAAATTTATCATTCATTCTTTGTCTAATTTCAATTAAGTTCAAGTTTTGATTTTGGGATTGGTTTTAGTTTTGTTTATGCATTCTTGAATATTGTTATTGTTGTAACAATCTGTTTTGAGGGTGAGAATTCACCACATCAACATTAGTTGTGGGAGGGATAGACGGGGTATTGCGTGTTCTGGACCTGAACACAAGTGAAGTTGTTTAAAGAATTGTTTTGGCAGGAAGCATTTCGAGCTCCCGAGACAAGAATGGAGTCATTGCGAGGCTTGCGGAAGATGTTCACATGGACAGTGTTCCAAAAATTATTAGACCTTCCATAAGTTGCTTGGATGTTGGGATGAAAAAGGTTGTGACCACACATATTACAAAGTTCATATCAGTATAATGTACAATCTAGGAGTATTTGAATAATGTACTTTTATGGTTATTGTAAACACAAATTGGATAACCAAATATGACAACAGACATAAACATAACAAAATTGAGATACCGAAATTCATGCATGTATTGTTGTTGATTATACTAATTAATTAATTATCTACACTTTCAGTTGATACATTAAAGTATTTAGAATATAGAGTACATAATACTAATTAATTAATTATATTACTGAGTATATCTTCTCAAGATAATATAAAGGGAACAAGACAATATAGAAGAGTTTTTCATATGTAAAATGAAAAAGTGTAACAAATAACTTAGTACTTATTAAAGACTAAAGTGTGAGATTATCTTTAGCCATAAGTCAAAAGTTAAAAGTGTAGCAGTGGATATATTTAGTATTACTTTACAAAAAGAAAGATTCCCATGAATTATGGCTTTGATCAATAATGATTTATATATATATTAATTACAATTAATCAATTGTTTTGCTTTTTTACTATTATACATATATAACATCAGTAAAATTGTGATATGGTGTTTGTGAAGGAGTTGAAAACTTTGGTGTAGTCTTGGTTTGGTACTAATAAACCAATGGATTGGATTTCTCTAATTATTCATTATGATATATATATATATGCTTTGTCCTTAGATTAGTTAGAGAATTATTAGTGTTTATTGTATTGAATTTTTTTTCCACTATAATTTTTGTAAAATATATAATTCAAAATAATATTCATTAGAAGATAAGAAAATAATAAAAGTAAATCAAATTAACACATGTATATATAAAGATATTTTTAATTTCATTAGTCTTTTGCCTTTTGTTGATTGTTTATTAACCTATCGTATTCAAAAATATTTTATAGAGAAATGCTAAAGGGAACCAGTGGTGCCTATCACCTTCCTATGTGTCAATATCGCTATTGGTCCAATTAATTATCGGGTCCCATATAATTTAATATAATAGCTTTTATAGGGTATCGCTAACCAATCGCAACGCGACATGTCGAGAAGGTGCTGTGCACCACTGGTGCCTAATAGCAATGCTCTATTTTATATAGCACTTAAGGGGTAATAATTATAAAGTTCTTTTGCTATGCGGTATTACACTTTATTCTATTGTATATTGTATTTTATATAATATTTTTATATAAAACTATATGTGATATTAACTTTTATAGATACCTAAATATATAATATTTTAATATAAATTAAAATTTAGCATAGTTTTATATTAAAATATAATATATAATCTAATACAACCTAGTACAACCTAACAAATAAATATGTGCTATCTATCATATATTGTTTTTTAAAAATTAAATAAATAATTCCAACACGATTATATGGTGATGATATTAATTAAATTAAGTGGAAAATTAATTAATGGAGTTACATTGGATAATTAATTAATTAAGTAATAACAACTACACATCACATGCATGCATTTGATGCAAAACCAAAAAACATTCTCACTTTCACATAAAAAAACATGCTCTAACAAAACTTACCCAATAAATTTAGTAAGAAAGAGAGGCACTAATACAATTAATTAAGTACCTAGCTACGTCTATAAATATAGGTTGTGTTTTATAACAACCTCTCATATCATTCAATAATAATACAACAAATATATATCATAATATCTTTGGAATGTCGTGGACACCTGAAACCCCAGGAGTGCCAGGAATACCAGGGCCGGCGCCAGGAATGCCGGGAATGCCAGGAATGCCAGAAACACCTGGAGTGCCAGGGATACCGGGGGGGTCGGGGGGACCAGGGATGCCAGGAGTGCCAGAAACACCTGGAGTGCCAGGGGTACCGGGGGGGTCGGGGGGACCAGGGATGCCAGGAGTGCCAGAAACACCTGGAGTGCCGGGGATACCCGGGGGGTCGGGGGGACCAGGGATGCCAGGAGTGCCAGAAACTCCTGGAGTGCCGGGAATACCGGGGGGGTCGGGAATGCCGGGGGCGCCGAGGGTGCCGGGGGCATGGGATACACCAAGTGTGCCAGGGACGCCTGGATCATGGAATTGATCAACCCCTCCACCAACGCCTAAGAATATATAAGTGTGCATGTGTGCTAGAATAAAATATTGGTATTGTTATTTTGTTGCAAAATAATAATATTAATGAATAACACTGCAACTCACTCACATCACTAAGTTGTAGAGTTATTATATATTGTGCTATTGATTTGAATAAGTCAAATGTTATGTATTGTCAGTTTTATATTTCATTTACAAAAATAAAGATATGATCTTATGATGATCGTTCATTCATGATTCATCCTTAACTTTTTTAAAGTAGTATTTATTAATTTTAATTTTATATATTGAAAATTAAAGATATAATCGACTTGATTCTCAATAACTTTTAGGGAAGACGAGAGTTGCTTCAGTGATCAAATCAAAATCATCTCTTCAGTTTATTCAATGTACTTCTACTTTATTCAAACAACTCTCATAACTTTCATTATTTAAGTTATTGTCATTAAAACATTCTGAAGTAATTATGCACCCTTAAATTATCACATATAGAAATCTTACTATGGTTACCATGTGATTAATTTTTTTTTCAAGTGATAGTGTATTCTTCTTTTTCTTTGGTTGAATTTGGGTAACAAAGAAGGTATTGGTGACACCGACCCTGAAGGATGGATCCCAGTACCAGTCATAATCAAAATCTGTCATGTCATTCAACAAATTCATTACATCATGATTTTTTCTTAACAAAAGCTCTCCAGTTACCTATGTTCTATAATCCATCCAGTTTCTTATTTCATCATTAAGTCTGTTATAAAAGAATAGAGTAAACACTCACTTAAGAAATTAGGATAACATCCCTCTCCAAGCTTCTTAAATCTCCCCAAGCAAAATAGAATGATTCATTGTGTTGTTAAGCAAAATTCACAAAATAAGATAATGATCTTAATAAAGAATTTGGATTTTTTAGAGATCATAAGGCTGATCCCATCCCCGAAAATGTTATTAAAACCCTCACTTGTAGCGGAGAAATACCATCGAAACAAAACTTTAGCTCAAAACGAACTAAAACAAAATAGCACCAAACCAGTACAAATACAACACTGAGGTTCAACTGCCCCAATAAGAAAAAATTACACCAAAGATCTCCCATCTCTACTTTAAGTCTAAGAAGGACAAATGCTCAAAAAGCTTAGTCTTATACACCCAAGTAAATGTCAACGGTCTTATCTTATGCCGAAGATCATCCGATGTACACTAGCACCTTCAAAAATTCTGTTATGATCTCTAACCAGACAGCCCATAGAACTGCCAGGATTGCGATCCTCCATAAACAAGTCCTTCTACTACCATCCGACTTGCTAACTATCAAAACAACTTCCCAGAAACGAAGTTTTATTATTCTGCTACTAATGTTGACTCTTCTTCTGTTGCAATACAAACAATGCCATTATTTTTTGGAACCTTGGAGACCTTGAAATTTAATGGACTGCATATTCTCGAAGAGTGGTCCTTAAACGAAGGTGGAGTTTTTCCTCGTCTTAAGAATCTTATCTTAAGAGTTGCTATAGACTCAACGTGACATTGTTAGGAAATTATTTTCCTTCATTGAGGTGATAGTGAGGAATTAATACTATCATTACTCCCAAGTAGGGGTGAGCATAAAATTCCAAAAATTTAAAAAATCGTTCAAACCGACTTACCGAACACCGTTGGAACCGAAACCGAAAACCGAAAAAGACCGCCAACGGTTAAAACCGCCATTGAACGGTCGGATTTTTTTGGTAATAAACCGGCCGAAAAAACCGAAACCGACCGTTATACATATATATATTAAATTATTAAGTTTGTTTTTGATGTATTATAATTACTTATAATATATGAAAATAATATATTATTTTTTTATTAATATTAAAGTTAAAAGAATAAGATAAACCGCCCAAACCGAGGTTCAAAACGGTCGGTTTTAAGATAGATTCTAAATTGGTCAGTCGGTTTTCAGATTGCACCAATCCAGACCGAAAACCGAATTTTGAATTTTTATATAGAAAAAAACCGACCAAACCGACTGATGTTCAGCCCTATTCCCAAGAGCTCAACTCATGCAGGCCCCTTTGATCAGTTTAAAGAAGATTGTACTTAGTCTTTGTTTCAACTTGAAGTGCTTAGATGAGGCCGCCTTTCAGTACCTCACCTCCCTTGAGGAGTTGACGATTGAAGGCTGTCCTAACCTTCAACTCCAGAGGGAGACAGGGGAGGACTGGCCAATTATTGCTCACATCCCAAATATCATTGTTGATAAGAAGAAAATATGAGGTATTACTATTTTCTCTTCTTTTCTGTCCTAATTGTTTAAAAGCTTTATTCAATATTGAATCAAATAGTCTTCGATTTGTGTTCGTTTAAGGTTGTGTTGTGTTGTGTGTACAACACTCCCAGGTTGATATGATAGATTCTGTGTGTTTATAGCAGATTTATTGGAAGAAGCATCTCATGTATTGTACTTGTTTCACCCTCTGGCCCCAGCCCAAATGTTCGTTTTTTATATTTTGTGATGTTCTGCTCTACATTTCTGGTGTTAGTTCAGCCATTTAAGGTTGTCCATTCTGATGTGTCAATAACTGTTTTAACAGCTTCTACAATCGGGTTAGTTAGTTAGTATTCCTAACTGTCCCCATACTATAAATAGACCTTGTACATTTCGTTTCATTTAAAGTCATGTTATGAGATCAGAAAACTAAGAGAAAATTCAGTGGCAGGAGGGTTGTAAAAGGGGTTCAAGTGTGTCTGATCTTGATCCCCCAGTGTGAGTGCATGTGTAATTTCAGATCAATAATTCTCCATTGATTCAATTCTCTCATGTACTGATTTCATTCATCAAGAAAGGTCTCATTGCTGTTAAATTTCTCTTGTAATTCTATTCTGTTTTTGTCTTTGATTCTATTTGTCATCATTACAGTTTGTGATCAAACTGTTTTAGTTTTGATTGCTGTTATGTTTTCTTGACGCATTCAAAGAAGCATAATTTTCTATTATTTGTGTGTGCATGCTTTTAATTAGCAGTAAAATTACATGTAATTATGTAAATATGTATACACAGCACAAGCTATTAATTAGTAATTACTGTGTTTTTGCAGGATCCAAGTCCAACCATAGATGAGATTGAGTAGTGGAATTGATGTTTCTGAATGATTTGTGTGCTTATTGCTGACTAATTGGATTGAGTTGAAGAATGCAACTACTCAATTACCACCAAATAAACATCTATGATGACTTAAGCTCTCTTAATTTGCTTACTTTTATTTTGAATGTGGTGTGTGATTCTGAATAATACACTAGCTAGAGTGATTACAGTACAGTTGTAAGATTTGGGGTTTTGAATTTTATTGTGTGTGTATATATATATATGGAACTCAGAAACTTTGTACAAGAGGCTGATATGACACCATTGTTAATGTTAATGTAATTGTCTCTCCTTAATATAAATCTTGGTCTCCATTTTCTCATTTATTGTTACTTTCTTTTGAACATTTTGTCAATACAATTGCTTTGATTTGACTTGTTTGTGTCTATAAATAAATATTGTTAATCTCCTCAGTAGAATTGTTATAACAAAAACTAAAGGAAAATGTATATAGCTCTAAAACAAATCGAAATCAAACCTGACAACCAACATTTGCTAAAATGGAAGAAATATGATTCCCATTTCGTAACTAAGAATTCCATTTTCCTTTTAACTTCTTATAAAACAAATTACTAAAGTCAAGTGAAAGAAGTAAATTATATAAATATAAACTATTTATTCCAAGGAATTTTTTTTATATAAAGTTACATAAACAACGTTGTATGAAGATTCTCATTTCCAAGGAAATTTTTTTAAATAAAGTTACATAAACAATATAAATTTTGAATTATAAAACAAAAATATGAAGATTTGAAGAGTGGTCATTTATTGAAGGTAGAGTTTTTTCTCGTTTTAAGACTCAAAGTGACATTGTTTGTCGTCACATACAAGAGGCTGACTTGATACATAATTGCAGAATTATTGTTCTCTCAAACTAACATAACACATCTCTCTCTTCTTATTAGCTTTATAAAGTGATTAACTCTTTCTCTTTTATCATGTGGGACACTCATGTGTTATTTGGGAAGGCTATGCATCTAAATAAATTAACCAAATATTTGTTATACTGATCAAAAAGGGAAAGATACATCATCATCAGAAACTACAAATGTTAAAATAAGAAGATATAATTACATAAATAACTATCAATTTTGAACCACAAAACAAAGAACACTACTTAGCTTACATTACAAGAACTACAAATTATTCATAGCTTAATTTGCTCACTGATACTTACATCAAGAACAAATATAATTTTGATTTATGATGTTTGTGATTGACTATGTGTGGTTAATGAAAATAACCATGTCATGTATAAGCATGAAAATTGTAATGGAAAAGTGTAATTGTTTGGAACTATTTTTGACTGAGTCAAATTGTAATTAAAGAATAGAAGAGACTACTGAGTCAGTTATGGCAGCTTAATGAATAATAGTCAAACTGATAAAACAAATATGGAGCAAAGTTCAAGACAAGCCACCAACAAAAAGTGTCTTTTACATAAAGTCATGATTTTCTTCTTAGCATTTTAATTGAAAATATCAACTTATTTTGTAAGTTAGCTTTATATAGAATTATAATTAAGTGAAAATAATTAATTTTAAGAAAAAAAAAATTAAGAAAAAAAGAATACATATGTATATATTGGAAGTGGGATCTGAATCACAAAAAAGACAAACTTGAAGGGACATCTAACTAATAAGTCAAAAGGTATATAAAGTTTTAGAAAAGTGTTATAGTAGTACTCTTTATAAGTGTCATTATTTGTACTTAATTATATACTACTTAATTTGATAAGACCAGCCAGGAGCTCTGTCCTTCGAAAACCCTCAAAAAGGTTGATAATCATGGCTGCTGAAATTGTTGGAGGAGCACTTCTCTCTGCTTTTCTTGATCCCTTGGTGAAAAAGTTAGCTTCTGATGTCAAACACTTCTTCAAACGAAAAGAGACCATTCTCAAGCTGCTCAAGGAGTTGGAAACTTTGCTGTCCTCTGCTGATATGCTGCTCATTGATGCTGAGGAAAAGCTCATCAAAGACCCAAGAGTAAGGAAGTGGCTTGATGATCTCAAGGACACCATTTATGATGCAGACGATTTGGTTTACAAGATTGACACTGAAGCATTGCGAAAAGAAATGGAAGGTCATCATGAATCTCATGACAGTGGTTGTAGTAAGGTACTCATGAAACTCATCTCATCATCAAATCCTTTAACTTCTTTTGATAAAGACATAAAATTTGACATAGAAGAGACACTTGGGAAATTGAAGCTTCTTCTAGACAATAAAGATCTTGGTTTGGAACTTGTGAGAAATCATAAGAAGCCAGAGAGGGTATGTGCTCCATCGTTAGAAGAGTCTGAAATTTATGGAAGGGATTGTGAAAAAGAAGAGATTATTAAGTTGCTTTTGTTGGATGAAACAACCGGTGGTGACAAATTATCTGTGATTTCTATAGTGGGGATGGGCGGGATTGGAAAGACTACTCTTGCTCAACTTGTTTTCAAGGACGAAAGAGTCAACAAAATGTTTGATGTGAAAGTATGGATTACTGTGGGAGATGACAAAGTTGACTGCATGAAAGTGATGAGACTAATTGTTGAGAAGGTCACTTCTGAAAGATGTGAAATTGAGGAGCCGTATGATCTTCAAGAAGAAGTAAAGAAGGCTCTGAGTGTGAAGAAGTTTCTGTTTGTTGTTGATGATGTTTGGGATGAGAATCGTGCCAAGTGGGATGTCTTGAACAATTGTTTCAAATCGGGAAAACATGGAAGTAAGATTGTTGTGACAACACGGAGCACAGTTGTTGCATCGATTATGAAAACAGGGTCAACTTATCAACTAGGAAGATTAAATGAGGCTGCTGGTTGGCGATTATTTGCAAAACATGCTTCACTTGTTGTAGACTCAAATGATTACTTTGATCTCAAAGAAGTTGGAGAAAAAATAGTCGATAAGTGTAAGGGTCTTCCTTTAGCAATAAAGTCAATTGGTGATTTGTTAAGAGGAATACGCAGCAAGGAGGAATGGGAGAGCATCCTAAACAATGATATATGGGAGTTGTACGAAAGGAAAAGAGTTGAAATTCTTCCAGCATTGTGGTTGAGTTATTTTCATTTACCTTCTGCATTAAAGCAATGTTTTGCTTATTGCTCTTTATTTCCAAAAGATTATCATTTTAAAAAAGAAGAGATGGTCTTGTTATGGATGGCCGAAGGTCTTTTTCAGTCTACAAATGGAAAGAGAATTGAAAAAGTTGGAGAAGAGTATTTCGATTATCTTCTTTCTATGTCATTTTTCCAACCTTCATCATCGGACAGTGAAGAAACTTTCCTTATGCATGATCTTATACATGATTTAGCAATGTTTATCTCTGGCGAGTTTTGTGTAATGATGAATAACAGTATGAAATGTTCTCTCAAGGTTCGCCATTTACATTGTGAAGAATCGAGTATGCTTAAGAACTTTGAGGAGTTTTCTAAAGAGAAATGCTTCTTGCGCACCTTATTATTGTTCCATGAATTTGGTGAAGAATGGTTGTCTAAGTTGCATGAATCATTCCCACGCTTAAGAGTACTATCTATACAGAATGGTGTGATCAACAAGTTTCCTGATTCAATAGGCAATTTGAAGTATCTAAGATATTTGAGGTTAGATTGTAATTATATTGAAGAAATACCTAATACAATTTGTAAGCTGTATAATTTGGAGACTCTATTGTTAGAGCAATGTATAGAAGTTACTAGACTACCAAATGATATAGGAAATTTGATTAAGTTGCGACATCTTAGTGTTCCTAGATTATTAGAAATGCCATTGCAATTGGGGAAGCTACAAAATCTCCAAACACTAAATAGATTTGTTGTGGGACAAAATAGAGATTCTGGTGGTATTGAACTGTTGAAAGAGTTTCAAAATCTACACGGGAAGCTTTATATTAAGGGACTAGAAAATGTGAGTAGCCTTGAGGAAGTTTCGGATGCACCATTATTAATGAGTAAGAAGTTTCTTAGTCAGCTAACTTTGAAATGGGGTTATGGTCATGAACCTGATTACTTGCACAAAGAAAGACAAAGAGAGCTACTCAGTGTCCTCCAGCCTCATCCAAACTTGAAGGAACTTACAATTGAGAACTACAAAGGCAACAGTTTCCCGAACTGGATGGGAGATCATCGCTGATTGTCTAATTTAGTAAGGTTGGAGATTTCATGTTGTTCTAATTGCAGCTTCTTGCCGTCGTTGGGACAGCTGCCTTCTCTCAAAGACCTTAGGATTAGGTATTGTGGTGTGGTAGGAATAGGTTCAGAGTTTTATCATTCTACTAGTCTTGATTCTTCTGTTGCAATACAAACAAAACCGTTCTTTAGATCTTTGGAGAACTTGACATTCGGGGGTTTGTATTATCTCCAAGAGTGGTCATTTATCGAAGGTGGAGTTCTTCCTCGTCTTAAGAATCTTAATTTTGATAGGTGCAAGAGACTCAAAGTGACATTGTTAGGAGATTATTTTCCTGTATTGACAGTGCTTGTATTAAATGGTAGTGAAGAACTAATACCATTATTACTCCCAAGAGCTCAACTCAAGCAGGCCCCTTTGATCACTTTAAAGAAGATTAGAATTATGAGTTGTAAAAACTTGACACACTTGGACAAGGCGGCCTATCAGCATCTCACCTCCCTTGAGAAATTGGAAATTATAAACTGTCCTAAACTCCAGTGCTTGCCAAAAGAACTACCCGCTTCTCTTTCTGATCTACGCATTAAGAATTGTGAATTGCTAACACCACGAGTCGAGAGGGATAGGGGGGAGGACTGGCCAACTATTGCTCACATTTCAAATATAATTGTGGATGATGAGAAAATATAGGTATTACTCTTTTCTCTTCTCAGTCCTACTTGTTTGAAAGCTTTATTCAATAATGAATCAATGTCTTCAATTCCTTTTCTGTTTTAGGTTGTGTTATGTTGTGTTGTATGTACAACACTCCTAGGTTTCAGCAGAGTGAGATTGCTTAGAAACTTCTCAACTCTCTTGATTGACTTTGATTTTTCCATATTGACCAATGCCATTAATGTTCATGTTTACATTTGCTTTCTTAATCTTTGTTTTGGATATGAAACTGAATTAAGAAATTATTAACTTAATACTTGTGGAGAGAAGTATAATAAAATGTGCATGAATTCAATTGTTCATGATGTTCTTTCAAAAGTCACATTAGTTTAAGAAGCCCCTTGAAAGTATTCTTAAGGTTGTCTCTGCAAAATTCAAACATTAAAGAAACAAAACTAAGAGCAAGAAGTTGATCTGAATTTTACTAACATGACAGCTTGTATGGTTCATTTTTCTGCAGAGATGTGTGGATGGCAAAGAAGCTTTGGTTAGCATTTTCGGTTGCACATTTGCATGCTTCGCAACTACTTTTCTTTCCTTAAATTTCTGATTCTCATCATTGGCGGTTGATCTCTACTTTTAAGGTCTTGAGCTGATAATGAAGCAAAGTTATTGGAAGAAGAAGGACCATTTGATTCTACCACTGATTAATGTGAATCCATTGTTAAAATCTTCAATATCAAAGTATTTAACTTGATGACATTACATTTACATACATATTTTCATTTCTTAATCTTATCTCAGCTACTTTTCTTTCCTTTGAATTCATAATTCTCATCATTTGGCAGTTATGATCATAATAAAGAAATCTAATATCCTGAGTTGAAAACAGAAGATGAGTCTCTTATGCTTACTCTGCTTTTGGATGTGCCACCCATAAATATTGGCGCCCATTTTCTCTTACTGTCACTTTCTTTTGAAGATTTTGTCTATACAGTTGTTTTCTTGTTTGTGTACATAATATATATAAGTCAATTCTCTAACTATTTTAACTAAAGTCACATAAGCTGAACCAACTAACATAACAGCTCGGCCAAGCTGTCATGCCAATACTCGAACCCTATATATATAAGCCCGCTCATCATTCAGTTAGATGAGAAGTTTTTACAGAAAATTAGCGAGGAATTCACTTGGATGATTGAGTGTTTACTAGGGTTGTAAAAAGAGTAGTCTCGTGTGTTTAATTGATCGAGATCTGTCATGGTGAGAATTTTTCTGTAGTAGAGCAAGTCTTTCTAGATATATAGCAAGTCTCATGTGATTGTGTTTAATTTGTTATCTTTGTTTAGTTTTGTGTTTTTGTTGCTCGTTGGTTCTTGTTTGATAAACAAGAATAACATGCATTGTGAGGAATTCAATAGGATGAATGAGTGTTTATGAGAGTTGTAAAAGTGTAGTTTCATGTGTTTAATTGATTGGGCTCTTTCATGGTGAGAATTTTTCTGTAATAGAGCAAATCTTCCTAGATAAATCAACATCAATCTTAATTGTGTTTAATTTTGTTATTTTTGTTTAGTTTTGTGTTCTTGTTTGATGTTTTTTGGCATCAACAAGAATAATATACATTGTGGTTGTTGTAATGCACAATTATGGTTATAATTAATGTTACATATGTAAACTAATTAAAATTATTGTTATAATTAATGTTACATACATAATTGCATAATTATATTGTTCTCTCAAACTAACATAACCCAAGAAAAAACTCAAGATATAATTTCTAAACATTTGTTTACTTACTAATCAAAGGAAAAAAAAATACATCAAAAGGTTAAAATAAGAAGATAATTAAGATATAATTACATAAAACAAACGAACTGCCTAACATGGCTTACATTACAAGAACAGAGATCATCATCATCATCATCATCATCACCACAAAACCTAATCCAATCCCATAATCACATCACTTTCCATGATTCCAAAGTAGGAAAACTCGGCAAACTCTCCAATTCCAATCCAACCTCACCAACACCTCCCAATCCCATACTCACCGGAGAAAAACTAGAGAGCGGCACCAACGGCGGCTGATCCAGCAAAAACGCTGACGTGTCAAGAGTCGGAAGGCAACCGTTAGCGATCGGAAAACGGCTGCTGCAAGCTCTTTGCGGCTCAGGTTTAAGTATAGGCGCCGAAGTCGATGTAGAGAAAGGAGCCGAGCCGAATCTTACGCCGGTTACTTGCTGAACCATTTGTCGGAAATTAGCAGGGTCGGCTGTTATGAAAGTGGTGTTGGATCTCTTCGTGGCTCTGGATTTTCTTTTGGAAATCTTTCCGGTGATGGTGTTAGAAGTAGTTGTAGTATTATTCATGGTCGTGGTTGTGGAAGAGGGTTGAGGAAGTGAAAGAGTTTGGGTGTGAAGAATTAGGTCAGGAGGAGGTGAAGAATTAGCTATGGATTTTTGAAGGGCTTTGGTAATTATGGAATCTGCGTCTCTGTTGAGAAGATCGGAGAACCAAGAATCGGCGGAGAGGGAAGTGGGTTTGAAGACCCATGGGTCAATAGTAGTAGTGGCTAAATTCTCTGAAGCCATGAAAACGCGTTAAAGGAAGGAACACAGTGGTGAGAGTGAGTTATGTTTGTTGTGGTGTGTGAGTGAATGGAGTCAAAGGAATGGACTTTGAAGAGAGTGAGTCAAGAAATAAATGGAGAAGAGATTGAAGGGGTCATTAATGGAGACTTATATAGGACGGTGGAGAAGAAAGAAAGAGTGTTTTTTGGGGAGGGAGATGAGGAAACCGCGTTGTCTGGAGGACGATGAGATAGGGACACGCGTCATTTGATTGTACGGATGATGAGGATGATGCATTGATGATGATGAGGATGATGATGTTAGCTTTGCTAAGCTAATTTGTATGTATTTGTTCTAGTCTAGAGTCTAGATGGAGTGGTGTATGGTGAAATTTGAATTTATGTGTATAGTTTTGGTGTATATTAAATTTTTGAATACAAATTTATTAAGATTAAATAAATGGTAAATACTATTTTGGACGTGTTTTGCAAAAGTTATCAATTGGACCCTGTGTTTTGTTAAATGACAAAATGGACACTGTATTTTCTAAAATAGTACAAATAGGACCTTGAATTAATTTTTAAAGTTTAATTAGAATTCGATCTAAAAGTGCTATGACAAAACTGTTTACATTTTTTGTATCTGTTCATATTAGGAATTGTCTTCAAGTTGGTTGTATTAAAAAAAAATTGTCAAAAATTAAGCTCAGGGTCCTATTTTTACAATTTTAGAAAATATAGGGTCCATTTTATCATTTAAAAAAATAGAAGGTCCAATCTGTAATTTTTGCAAAACACAGATTTTTTATACTTACATATACCTAATATTTTATCCCTAAACTTATACATATCACTATTGAAAATATATGACCACTTTATCTAAAACCTAAAAATACCTCTCTCATAACTCAACCCCATCTCCCTCTCTCTCTGCTTGTCTACAACCCAAACTGAACTACAACCTAAACCCCCCCCCCCCACCACCATCCACAACGTCGGCCCCTCACCACCGTCTACAACACCAGCCCCCTCCCAAACCAAAACCGAGCACTTCTCTCCCACCACCTACCGCCTACACCGTCGGCCCCTTTTTTTTGTTATTATTTTTTTTGTGTGTGTGTGTGATATATGATTTGAAGTATTGATAGGTATTGATTTTAGGGTTATAATGTATAATGTATGTGTTTATGTGTGCACCGTGAGTTTTGTTAGATTTAGGTTCGATTTTAGGTTTAGATTTGGGATTTGGGAAAATTGCAGTTTGGGGAAGATGATGGCCCGATGGGGTCCGATGGGGGTTCGATGCTTGCGAGTTGGGAAAAAAAATGTGGTTGGGCCCGACGGGTCCGGTGGGCGGGGGGTCCGATGCTTGCGAGTTGGAAAAATTTCAGTTTGGGTCCGACAGGTCCGATGGGGGGGGGGGATCCGATGCATGTGCAGGTTGGGAAAAAATTTGTGGGTCCGATGGGGTCCGATGGATGTGCTGAAATGCGAGAGAGATGGGGTTGAGTTATGAGAGGGGTATTTTTGGGTTTTAAATAAAGTGATCATATATTTTCAATGGTGATATGTATTAGTTTAGGAATAAAATATTAAGTATATGTAAGTATAGAAAATTAAATTTCCCTTCCTATTTATACTGATAGTGGTTTGATGGGGGTTCGATGGTGGCCTGATGCTACTCATTTTTTTTTTATATATATATTTTTGTACATAAGTAAAGTAGCATCAGGTGACTATCGGACCACTATCAGACTATATTTACATTTATAGATGTTAAGCTCTATTTATTAGGCTCGTTAGGAAGGCATCAGACCATCATCGAACTCCTATCGGACCATATCATTGAGCTACCATCAGACCACCATCGAACCTTCATCTTCAACCTTTACTCATTTAACAACAGGAAGGCATCGGACCACTATCGAGCCTGACAAAAAAACTAATTTTTTGCCCAAAACTCATATTTAACTATTTTCGTGTGACAGTCAGTAGTCCCGTGATCCGTAAGGGGAAATACCGGGTAAGCTGTACAATCTCACACCGCCTGGGGAAGGTCAAGTGGGATGATTCTAAGACTGTGTAGGTATGGGACTACACAGTTGAATAGAGCTTAAATGGATTGATTGGTACTACCTATATCAACAAGGTGCATCTTGTTTTTCGGTAGCCCATCTCGAAAGAACTTCACAGTTAAGCGTGCTTGGCCTGGAGCAATTTCAAGGATGGGTGACCTCCTGGGAAGTTTTCCCAGGAAGCGTGTGAGTGAGGACAAAGCACGCTGAAAACATTCGTGTTGGTCTGTAGGGTCAGTCATCAGTCCATGAAGCAGCCATAGTGACGTACTCGTGTATAAGAGCCATTCAGTCCGTGGGTGTAAGGGCCCAATGGAGGCTTGAAGCGGGGACGTTACAAATGGTATCAGAGCCTTGACCCAGCCGGAAGTGTGGTCGACGAGGACGTCGAACCCTGTAAGGGGGTGATTGTGACAGTCAGTAGTCCCGTGATCCGTAAGGGGAAATACCGGGTAAGCTGTGCAATCCCACACCGCCTGGGGAAGGTCAAGTGGGATGATTCAGAGACTGTGTAGGTATGGGACTACACAGTTGAAAAGGGCTTAAATGGATTGATTGGTACTACCTATATCAACAAGGTGCATCTTATTTTTCGGTAGCCCATCTCGAAAGAACTTCACAGTTAAGCGTGCTTGGCCTGAAGCAATTTCAAGGATGGGTGACCTCTTGGGAAGTTTTCCCAGGAAGCGTGTGAGTGAGGACAAAGCACGCTGAAAATATTCGTGTTGGTCTGTAGGGTCAGTCATCAGTCCATGAAGCAGTCAGAGTGACGAACTCGTGTATAAGAGCCATTAGTCCGTGGGTGTAAGGACCCAATGGAGGCTTGAAGCGGGGACGTTACATTTCGACCCTAAATCGAACATCTACTCACACATAACAAACATTAATCATACAATTTATTCCTTTGACAACATTGTTGATGGTGAAGCCGTAGTTGATGGAGAAGTCATTGGGTCCATGGGTCCTTGGGTCTGTGGTCATGGTGGTCGTGGAAATCTAAGCCTCAATCTCTCTTTTTTGCTTTGAATGCCATCGTGCAGAAGTTTCTCTTCCAACAAATTCTAACACTGTTTCTGTAGAACTTTCTACTGTGTCGAGCTTCTCTTGATTCTTTAACTGTTCGAGTGATGACTTTTGAGGAACTTTAGCGTTTAGTTCTTGATGTTGTCAAAGCTCTCTCTAAAAAACATTGATACTCTATTTGTCTTTAGATTTGGCATCTTTATTTGTGATTGTTTCTTTATTTCATGTTCTTTTTACTCTCTATTTGCTTTCTGTTTAAACATATTTCTGTTCAATTCAAACAGTTTTGATGTCTGTTTAAACATCTCGATAACAATATAGTATTTAATTAATTAACTTGGTAATCATAAAAATGAAATTCACATTATATATTTTATTGTATTCTATTTTATTTTTATTTTTATTCGCATTTTTTACTATTATTCTTGTATTTTTATTTTTCTCAACCAAACACTATGTCTAAGAGTCTTTAATTTTTTTCTAAGTATAATAGTTTGACTCCTCTTTTTCTTCTTCTTCTTCTTCTTCTTTTGATTTTAATTTATATTTTATATTTTCTTATGTACATTTTTATGTGATTATAGCAGACTGATCGAAAGAAGCATCTCAGTACCTACCCCAACCCAAAGATTTATCTTTATATTTTTTTTTTGATGTTCTGCTCTACATTTAATTATTTACTTAATTTAATGGTTGTGAGATGTTTGACACAATCTATTTATTTATTATTTATTGACAATTTTAAATACAAGAAAATGAGACTTGTATGGATTCAAAAAGTGAGAGTAGAGTTGATAAAATTATATTAAAATCTACAAGGTTTGTTGTGACTGTAGTCTCTTGTTTTAAATTAATTCATAACATTCTACCTTATTTGACACAGTCAATTTTCTGTTTTTATTAAAATATTTAAAAGGTATGATATATATAGTTTGACTCTTCTTTCTTCTTCTTCTTTTATATTTTGTTTGATTTTCTTTAAGATTGTGAGGTGATTAATATGTTTCAAATCCAATACAAGTCTACTGATTATACCTTGAGTGTATTATGATGTCATTATTTAGGATGACATTATTTAATCAATTGGACACTTTTTTTCTCTTGATATTTTTTCATTGAGGTTTTAATGAGACCTATTTTTCTCAAATCAAAAGAAAAAAAAATTGAGTGTGGCATGTGATTGTGAATAATAATCACCATAGAGTGAGTGATTAGAATGCTATTGTGAGATTTAGGGTTTTGATTATCTATATAAATATTTTATTATTGTTATAATTTAAACTAAGTATAAATAAAAATAATTTTTAAATTATGATTAATTATACATTTTTTATATCGCAGATTAAAAAATATATCTTTATACAAAAATAATTATAGCTTAATAAAATATATACATATAATTAATTAATATTTATATAATACATATATATATGTATTATATTTACTCAAAAAATATTATGATATAGTGTTAATAAAAGTTTATTATTATTAGATTAATATTTTTTGGTATTTTAATTTTTTTTAGTGTAATATTATTTAGTTATAATCTTTCAATTAAAATACATTCTCAACTGTATTTTGAGATATTCATTCTTATCCTAATATAACTAGATATTGAATGGTTATTCCTAATTATGTGTGTTCTACTTGCATGAAACATAACCAAACTACTCTCCATGCCTCTTTTCTATAAATTTTTATAAAATTTTCAGTAGTAACAGATTTTTTAATATTTTAGTTTACCGTGATAAAAAAACGTAATAAATTTTTTAAAACTTTACAAAAATAATATTGTAAGTGTAATAAATAGTGCACTCCCAATTGCACCGTCACTTTGGAACAAGCTTTGGAATAGCAAAATTTTGGAGCACCACAAGGTCCTTTGGTGGTGTATTCTGTCTAACGCACTCCCGATTAGGTATGAGATTGGGAGACGATTTTAGATTGAGGACACAAGTTGTCCTTTGTGTGGGTTGAGGGATGAATCAATTGAACATTTGTTTCTTACTTGTGAGGTGGCGCTTCATTGTTGGCGATCTTCACCTTGGGGAATCTACCATGTGTGTGATAATGGTATTCGTGTTTGGGACTGGGTGAAGTTCATTTGGGATCTTAAAAAAAGGGGGATCCGAGTTGAAGACGTCTTTCTTTATGCTTCAATTGTTGTCGACACTATATGGAGGATGCGAAAAGAAAAGGTTCACAATAATACCAATCCTGATGTATTGACAATATTTATGCTTCTTTTGTAGAGTTACATGATTCTCTCTTGCCCATTCCTTCGCTGATCGTGAGGGAGTCCTGGTCTCCACCTCCCCAGGATTGGATAAAAATAAACTGTGATGTTAGAATGGGTTTAGAGAGTATGTGCACAGTTGTTGTAGCAAGGAATCATATGAGAAGGGTGATTTGGGTTCATACGGCTCGGTTGGATTTCTCTGATGTGTTATGCGGAGAAGCTGCGACTTGCTATTTGGCCGTCTCGCTGGCTATGGAGTTTGGGAATAAGTTTGTTATTGTGGAGAGTGACTCGAGACTAGCTATCAATGCTCTCAATGGGAAGGAGTTCTATTGGGTTCTTGATAACTATGTCTCTTTTTGTGTTTAGTCATCTCCCTCTTTTATTAGTTGTAGTTTTTCTAATGTTAGTAAGTCTTGTAATTTTGTTGCCCATAATGTGGCTAAACGGGCTTTCACCCACCAATTGTACAGATCTATTTTGATCTCCTCCTTACCGGAGGAAATATTTTGTAATGATCGAGATGTCTAACATTTATTTTATTTAATGAATGACTAAGCTTATTTTGTTTTTTTTTTAAAAAAAGTGAAATAAATAGTGGTAAGAAAAAAGTTTTAAAAAAAAGTATTTTAATATATATTTTTCCAACACAAAAATTGAGTAAAATATTAGAATTGGAGATTGACGGTATGTTAAGGATATTTCTCTTTGCATATTCAGTTATGGAGTGAAACTGTCTTCGTCTCCGTCTCTTGGTCGAGCTTCACCTTCAGAAATATCTGAACTCAAACCCTTTACTTCACCACTCTCTGCAACTAAATAAAGCTTCATCTTTCAATCCATGCTTCAATCTTATTGATTCCATTCCAATCAAGGTTACTCCTTATTTAATAATATCTTGTTTTTATCTTCATTTATTTCTGAACGAAATTGCACAATGATTGATCTTTATTTCTTGTTCTTATTGATGAAATCGGAAATTTCTCCTAAAAATGACTGTGAATATTGAAATGGATTTGCATATGTACTTACTCGAATCAAATAATTATTTTGATATGAATTCCCATTTCAATTCAGTTTGAAATTCTGCATTTGTTTTGCATTTGATTGAAAACGAATTATAGAGAATGAAGGAGAATGAAGAATTGGAATTAGCAAAGAAGAGATGCATAAATGTTATTGAGAGATTAAGAAGTTTGATTTCCACCACCACCACAAAAATCAACCCTTCTTCTCAACAAACCCTCCTCAAATTGGCCAAATCTGAGCTTGCCTTTCTCTCCCGTTCCTCAAACCCTAGGTGTTGTTTCAACATTGGGCACATTGAAGCTGTTCTCCACATTCTCCAACAGCCATTCATTACTGGAGTTTCACGTGTATGTAAGTCAATTTCTGTAAATGGTGAAAAAACTTGTGATTCTGTGTATGTAGATGTAGTTTGTACTCTCAATAGGAACCCAGTTTGGATTATTGTTTCTGATAGGAACCCTAATTACATTTCCTGGGATGAATCCCATTCGAGTAAAGGATTGAAATTTCGAATCGAGAAACTTCTTGCTGTTGCTAGGTCTTCTGTGGCACTTAAACCTTCTTCAGTTATTCTCTTCTTTGCTAATGGAATCAGTGAAGTCATTTATGAGAAACTCAGATTACAATTTGGGGCTGTTGAGTTTGGATTGGAGTTTACTGTCTTCGATTTCGATTTCTTTGAGGATTTGGAAGAAGAGTGGGTTAATGTATTAGCAAGAACATACAGAGATGCATCCATACTTGAAATTAGAACAAAGGATGATGATTGTGATGATGATGTTTCCAATTTGGATTGTGCTGCTGAAAACACATTCCAACTCGGAACTTTGGTATCCGAAAGGGATGATTCTTTCTCAACACTTATTTTCAGGATATGTGTCGAGAAAGAATGTGAATATGTGAATTTCGACACGACAGCTTTGATTGCTGTTGTTTCGGGAATCAGCAATGGTGGTTGTGAGAAACTGTTGGGTACCCCAGAAACTGATTTGAGAGAAAAATATAAGAGTAACTATGAGTTTGTGATTGGACAGGTAATGTCTGAAATTGAGAAACCAATTCATGTGGAACTAGGTAGTGTAATATCTGGAAAGAGAGGTATGATATGCCAAAGTGTTTGTTCAGAGTTCAAGGAATTAGTATCAATGTGTGGAGGGCCAAATGAGAAGTTAAGAGCTGATCACTTACTTGGATGTCTCAAGGTTGTTGTTGATTGTCCCTCGGAGCGTATGATGAGCCTCCCAACCACTAGGAAGCTTGCAATAAAGAATAAGGTTGTTTTCGGTACTGGTGATTACTGGCGCGCCCCTACTTTAACTGCAAATATGGCATTTGTGAGAGCAATTTCACAAACTGGGATGTCTCTGTTCACCATTGGACATAGACCGCGAGCTTTAATTGGCGATTAGTCAAAAGATACACACGATTTGTCGGAGAAGAAAAGCTTGCCTCTAATCAGCCTAAGTCGATTCAAAGCCACACAGGCACCAGTCACATAGCAGTATTGAGAAGGAGAAGCCTGGTTGGCTGTTATGTAAGATTATGGTGAAATAAGAATGATATAGTCTGTTAGGTATGATGTATTTTAACTGAACATTGTCTAATTTGATTTACATTACTGAGATAAATTTAATATCTTAACCCGGAAATAAAAGCTGAATGTGTAATTCAATAAAAGTTTGATGTGTTGAGGATTCTCTTTCAGCCTCTTATCTTTTATTTGTTACGTTTGGGGTCCTTGAATGTTCTCTCTATGTGTATTTTTTTTCAAAGGTTTTAGTCAGAATTTTATGTCTCTAAAAGAAGAGGAATTTTAGAAGCATGCCCATGATGACTATCTATAATTAGAGATGGAAATTGGACGGTTAATGTACGAGGAATGCAATCCCCACCCCCATCCCCGCTACCTGTTTATACCCCCATCCCCGTCCCATCCCTGTCTAATAACCAACAGATTCGGGGTAGGGGAATACCCATCGGTTATGGGGAACCCATCGGGTATCCATTAAGGTAAAATGAAAAAACAAATTAATTTAAAATAATTGAAAAAAAATAAGTTAAACTAATATTCTCACAAATATTTATTATGCATTCATAATTCATAGAAGATAAAAAATAAACCTACTTAAAAAAAACATAACCTAATAGAAAATAAAAACTAAATATGAGTCAAAGTTTGAAAAAAAAACAAAAAAAATTATATATATCTATATCGGGGTCGGATATGGTGCGGATAGTATTATTCCCGCCCTCGCCCCATTCCCGCTTCGGGTATTGAAATTGTCCTCCACCACCGCCCCATTAACCACTAAGATGGGGAATCCCCACCCCATTAGGGGCGGATCCCCGCGGTTGCCCATCCCCGCGGTATAAATTTCCATCTCTATCTATAATTGACACTCGTTTAATGTACTCAAGTTAGTTGATTTGGCTAATAGAGTTGTCTATTTAAGATACCAAAACTTCATTTTGATAAGAAAAGGATATTGAGATAAGATTGTTAGCATTTTCAATAAAGATGCTAATAAGTAATGTAAAATTAAAATATAGTTCATACTGCTTAAATCTCACTAGTAAATACTGCTTAAATCTCACTAGTAAATAGAAAGTTGAATCTACAATAGATCTCACTTGAATTGCCCCCATTTATCTTCTTAAGGAGAAGTTTGGATTCAAACCCCGATTCGAACAGAAAAAAACACACTATGCTAATGTGTTTTAGATGATCTACATCTCAGGGTCAGGTGTTGATAAGCACGCTGTACATTGAACTATTCACGTGGCTTAAAGCCTTCACAACCCAAGCACAATCACTCGAAGAGATAATACAAATTTGTATTATGAAAAAAATATTTTGCTAGAATATTTGTTATGATGTAAAATTTTGTATTAGTATAATGCTTTTTTTTTTATATAATTTTATTAGCTTATTATTACATTTAGCTATAATATTAAGTTCTAGATTTATTTATATATTTTTTTAATTAATTTACGTAATAAAATTATTTTATATTAAAAATATTAATTAAACATCAAATTTAACAATTATCAATTAATTATATGTTTTGGAGTTCTCAATTTTTAATCAAAACTAATGTAATTATTTCTAGGGGCGAATATTAATTTTAGATGGATAAACGACGTCGTATTTCTTTTTTATGTTTTTTGCTGTAAAACGAAGACGACGTCGTATATTAGGAAACAAAATTAAGTACATTACCCTGAAACGGACTAAGAACATTTACAGAAGACAACAATGGCGACGGAGCTAGAAGAACTAGTGGACTTCCTTTCTTCACCATCACCACAGGTACCCTTTTCCTTCTCTTCTTTCTTCTACAATCCACCCTCCAAAACTAAACTCAAACAAAGGGCTCTTTCTTTTTTATCTAATTTATTTAATTTTCATGTATTTAGGTGACAAAGGCGGCTGTTGATATAGTTCGAGGTTTAACTGGGTCTGATGATGGCTTAAAGTCCCTTGCCATTTATGCCAACAAGCTCCTCCCATCACTTTCTCGACTTTTAAATGCTCCTAAGGTATTATTATTATGCTAATATTTAAGCTTTACTAAACTTAAAAGCCTTTTACAACAATTAGGGATTTGATTGTTCAAATTTATATACTTTCATCATGTTTTGTGATTTTTTGACAACGGGGTTGAAGTGGTTTGGGGAAAGATTACATTTTGGGTGGCTACCTGGTTGTTTTAAGTCAAAAGGGTTTGAGGGGCTGAGCTTTTCAAGATTTCACTAGAGACTAGAATCTCATTTTACACTAACAAAACATAGTCAGCTGTAAATAAGATTCATGTTTGTATTTATCTATTATATTTTAGTCTTATGCTTGGCGAAACTCCCAAATAAAATTTGGGAGGGGTCAGTCTAAAATAAGTGACCTGAAAGAAAATTATGATTTAGAAACAAATGAATTGAACTAATTGACTTTGTCACTTAAAAATCAAGTTTAGATTTTGATGCAATTTAAGTTTTTTCTTTATTTATTTGATCTGATTATTGATATCTTGAGTTAAATGATTGATGATGTTTGGATGTTTAAATGTTGTTGGTTTGTCGGGTTTTTCAGGAGATTTCGGAACCTGCAGCTGAAGCTCTTGTTAATCTTTCACAAAATTATGATTTGGCAGAGAAGATGGTTGAGATTGGAATAGTTAAAACTTCTATGGATATCTTGTATAAGCCAGATTCTAGCATTGGCCACTTAATGGTTATGCTTTTAGTGAATCTTACACAACATGATGCTGGTATCACTTCCTTGCTTCAGGTGTGTTTTTCTTATAATCTTTCAGGGCTGCATCTGTTTGAAAAGATTGGAATGCTAACTTTTTATTTTTGCTATTTTACATTTAAGACTGGAGATGAGAAGATGCAAGGACTCTATGTTATGAAACTTGTTAGATCATTTTGCAGATCTTCAAGTGAAGCCAAAGGTAGACTTCAGTGGAAGATTATTGTTAATGTGTGTGTTTGTGTTAGGTAATACTTGTTTTGACATTTGTGGCACTTTTTATGATGCGGTGAGCAGAAGATGCATTTGAACATGTCGGTTCCATAATTGTAAATATTTCAAAGAACAAAGCTGGAAGGGAACTTTTATTGGATCCTAAGAGGGGGCTTTTGAAGCAGATGGTTAGACAGTTTGACTCACCTAATTCATTGAGAAGGAAAGGGGTATGTTTGCTCGTGTCTTATCGGTGTATATTGAACAATGCTTCTTTTAATTCATTTAAGCAAAGAGATGGCATGGAAATGTAGTTCATGGTATTTTGTATTTCAACTCAACTTGATTTTGGTAAAGCGTTTGTTTTTTCTATAGGTTTATGGAACTGTTCGGAACTGTTGTTTTGAAGCTGAGAATGAACTACAGAATTTACTTTTGATGTCCGAGTTCCTTTGGCCAGCTCTGCTTCTACCAGTTGCTGGAAACAAGGTGATACTTTTCTGTTATACGCTTGTTATAGTTCGTTGCTCCTCCCCTTATTATAAGCGAATTTAGAATTTCAACTTTCAACTCATATTTATTTTCTTTTTTTCTCTTTGCTTGGCGGAAATTTTCAGATTTACAGTGAACAAGACACATCAAAAATGCCACTTGAACTTGGTAGTGTGCTCTCAATCGAGCGTGAACCAGTTGTAGATCCTGATATTCGCATTCAATCCCTTGAAGCAATATACTTGATATCATTACAGGTTAAATAAGTAGCTGCATGCTGTGATTTGTGTTCTGATATTCTATGCTAATAACTTAAAAGACAAGAACTCTCTATTCTTTTCTCATTTTTTCCAGGAGGCGGGGCGGAGAGCCTTTTGGTCTGTGAATGGACCAAGGATAGTACAAGTTGGATATGAAGATGAGAAAGATCCAAAAGTTATTGAAGCATTCGAGCAACTCGGTTCTTTGGTATAAAACACTCAACCATAATCGATTTTATCATTTTAATGTGTATTTTTTTTTATACAGATAAAAGAAACGCCATAAGCTAAAAGTGGAAAGTTTACTGTCTATCTTAAGAGCATACTAAACCAATCACGGGCTGCAACATTAACATTGCGACTTATACAAGAAAGAAATGTCTTCGAAAAGCTAGATAATAAAACTTTAATATTAGAAAAAAAAACTTATATTTTCTTTAATGCGTATTAAGTACTGATGTTTTTGTATTCTGTTTTTACCAGTTGGTCAATAGTGGCGGGACAGAAGAACCTTCTTCAACATAGATAATCTACTCAACTTGCCTTAGTATAATGGTGTTATTGGAGAAGTGTTTGGAGATCATTGGAACTTGAGTGAAAGCTTTGCTTGTCTTATGATTCTTGTGTCACTCGTCTTAATATAAACTTTTTTTTTATCAATTGAAAATAGTTCCAATTTAATGAGAATAATCTCGATTGATTTCCAATTTTGAACATGGAAAAATGTTGAAAGTATTGTCTAGAATTTAATATTGTATGTTATGAGGCCTACTTGGATTATTCTTACTTGATCAACTAATTTGAGTAGAGATTATCACTAATCTTCTTGGACAATCACACCAATGCTCACATTGCATGGACAATCACACCAATGCCCACATAGCAAGGATTCTTTTTGATTGTGACATTGTTGTTCATTTTAACTTAAACCCACCATGATAATGTTGATGCCATCTTTCATATCTTTCATTTCACTTGTTAATTAAAAGAAACAATGATATTTGCGGTATAAGTACTCTAAATATTGAGTTTGTAATTGATATAGAGTATAAATACTTAATATTAGTAAAATTATAATTTTCAGTGTCAATTATCAATTTAATTTTCTACAATTTTAGGTAAGTTTAATTTAATTTAATTTGTTACTTAAAATAAAAAATTTAAAAATAAAAGGTATTCAAAGTTTTAGTAGATGTTAATGAGACCATATTACATTTTTATTGGCAATGTATTTTTGCTCAAACAATGTGGGATATCTTTTACTGGTTGGTTGGAGCATATTTTCCAACAATTTGATAAAGATATAAGGTGGTGGAAAGTGGCTATGCTTTGTTGGGCAATATAGGTAGGGAGCTCGTAATTCATTGATTTGGAAGCAAAAGTAAATTATCATGATAGCAATAATTACTCTTGAATAATGGGTAAGTGCTCAAGATCAACATGTTATCTCCATGATCTCGTTTGTGCCAGGGATGGTCTTGAGAAGTGGATGCTACTAATTGAAGACACCTTCAAAGTAAATGTTGATGTTGCATTATTTTCCAATTGATTGAGGCTCAAATAGGATGTAGGCATGGGGTTGTTAGCCTGAAAGTTGCGAAAGTCATTGGGCTTAAAGAAGGGTTGAGCTGGATTCAGTATCAATAAGAATAGTTGTCGAGATGGACTAGCTTTTCGTAGTATAAGCACTTCGGTATCGATTATTTACATGGGAGGAGAGTTGCATGTCCTCTTATTTGGGTGTGTTGGTTGAGGATTATAAGATGTTACAAACTCTACCTCATATGTTTTATTTTTTGTTCAACAGTCTACTAATAATATTACTCATAATTTAGTAATAATATCAGTATATTGCGAGGAAATGATGTTCCTCTCAAGTCTTCATGTTCACAATATTTTGTTATTTGACTTCGAGTTAGTAAAATTTATCCTTTATTGAAAAAATACAACTTTTGGTACTTTTACAAAAACAAAAAAAAATATTTAAGTGTAAATAAATTAGAAGTTTTGATACCTGAAAAAGGATAAAATTGAACGACAAGTCGTTCTTTACTTGAAAACGACACCTTATTTTGTATTGAAACTTTCTATTTTATCAACAAACGACGTGTCGTTTATAGGGCTCAATTCACAAAAATTGGAAGCTGATAAAAGAAAGAAGGCCAAAACCCTATCGAGAGAACTCTGCATCTGAAAAACCCCGAGAATCAGCAAGAGAGAAGATGACGCAGAAAAGTGGGTTATTCAAAGGCCAAAAGAAGAGGAAAACCGTTCCTCTAAACCGCCATGGAAAGGCACCCACAACTCGTAAAGGTATTATTATTTATTGGTTTGCTTTCTTTCTCGCTCAGCTAATAAATTGAGTCATAATCCTAATTTTGAGTCTCTGGTGTTCTTTTTCATGTTGATTTTCAGGGAAGAGATATGTGAAGCCTTCAAATTTCACGAGTGCAATGGATACTGATCGGGTATGTCTGTATTGTTAAATTTTGAATTAGAGAATTGAGTTGAAAGTTGAAACCCTAAGGACCCATTAATCTTACCTTGCTTTTGGAGTAGTTATTAAATTTGGCTTAGTGGGCAAGTCTTATTTAGTTTGGATTAGCTAGAAAAGCTATGGTTTTCCTAAAATTGGAGTCATAATAAGCAGGAAAACCTTAAAGTTGAGGGCTTTATGTCTTGTGGTATTGATATTCAGTTTTGAATTTGGGGGAATAAAGCTTTGTGTTTTCAAAAAATTTGATGTAATTGGAGGCTACTACTTTTCTATAGCTGTACTATAGATTTGTTTTTTAGTTTTTGGTTTTTACAACAATTGGGAATTTCCCATCTTTTCTGAATAATTCCTTTTTTTGTATCTTGCTTTGGAATATTATCTAAATTTGGCTTCTTTGGGCAAGTCTAGTGTAGTTTATGGTAGGAGGAAAACTATGGTTACACTGAGATGGAAGTCATGTGAGTAGGTAAAAGTTTGTGTTTCTATCTTAAAGTTGGGACTTTTTTAGGCATGTGGAATTTTGTATTTTGGTTCTTCTCAAGTTTGTGTGTGGAAACAAAGTCTTACCCAATCTTCATGGTTCGGTTAGTTTGACAATCTTACACTCCTTTGAGCAAAAAATTGTTTTGAAAACCTTGGTGTGTTCGGCCACCATTCTCAGGCTTAAAATGGTTAATCTAGGTTCAGTTCTCAACTTAGAGAATTCGATAATCTTTGATTTCACAAGTGACTGGAATGGAATGTTGATTGAAAATTGAAATATTAGCTATGATATTTGTTTAAACTATACTAAGCATTATTGTTTGTGTATCATACTTCTTCCTTACAAACCATGAAAATCAGCTAATAAAAGCACTTCCTCATAACTTTGATTTGATGAATTCAGGAGTTGACAAAGTTCATAAACAAGTGCAATGAAGTGAAGGCTGCCACCGCCGCAAACAAGGAAGGCGGTCAACTATGCATTGTCAAAACACCAGCTGGGAATGAAGCTGAGGCCAAGAAATAGAGTTAGGGATAATCACCATATATTCAACATATGGAGAGTTAAAAGAGAAACCTGAACAAAAGTTGTTAAATTTACTTCTCATTCAAGAAAAGCTAACACTTATTTTGCTTATCATCTTGTTCTCTTTGATTGTACCATGTATTTCTATGCAGTTTTGATAATTGAGTATGTGATAAAATTCTTTAATAGTTCGTTTATGAAACTCTTAAATACTCATTTTTGAAGTTTTTATTTTTTCTGTTCTTTTTCTACAAGAGAATTTTGTAATCAAGAAAACTTTGAATTGAACTTTTTGATGAAGAAGTACAACAACAAAAGCTAAAAAACATAAAAAGGAGTGAGAAGAGGGACAAGATAATATTGGGCATGGCCCATGACATTGATGTGTGAATGAAAGCTGAGTTGGATCTAAGTCATTAATCAACGGACCAGGCCCACATTCATGTTGACAGGTTCTACCATGTGTTGTAGTCTTGTTAGTAGATGATAAATGCTAAATAGTACCTTTTACTTTTTTTTTGCTAATTAAAATTTTCTAGTCCAAGATATGTGGTACTTTTAAGTTATTTGAACTATTGATATTTATAGATTCAAGGACATAAGCTTGACATAGATAAAAATTTAAAGAGTACGATTTGATACATGTCAAAATTTGGAACACAATTTAGTACATGTAAAAGTTCGAAACATAATTCAGTATATATTAAAGTTCAGATAGATAATTTGGTACATATATGGGGAATAATTTAGTGTATAGATGATCGCTATATTAGTAAAATTGAATGAAATTGGATAAAAAAATTTGAATCTAACATTCTCAACAATTCAAGGGGCATTTAACTTATCTTATAATAGTATTAGACACCACTAGTGCATAATAACAATCCGGAACAATAAATTAAATTAGGCAGGCTTATATTAGGCACGTGATGTTGCAATAAATCATTATTTTATGTACACTATTTTGATTAATCAATTAATACCTTAGTTACATATTCTATCCACAATCTTTTTTAATTGATTTATTCTTATCAAATATATATTTTGTTAAATTAATATAATGTACTCAGTAAATATTAAAAGAAAAATACAAATCTAGATTTGAACACACCTCTAAATTATTGAATATGTAATCTTTGATTCAAGTGAGATATTTTTTTTATGTTAAATTATTTATTATATTTTGAGTTAGAAATTATAATTAAAAAAATTAAAATTAAATTTTTTACTCTTATCTAGATTTTGAATGCAGAGATGCTTTGATTTGTTTAATAATAAATTTTACAAATGTTGAAACTATAAATTTATAAAATAAATAAAACTATTTGTTAAGGGATCCTTTTATACTAATTTAAATGTGAAAATAAATGTAAAAAATTTATAGAAGGTGTTCATTAAAATAGAAATATGAAAAGATAAGCACAATTACTTATTTATTATGTTCTCTCTTTTTTTTCCCTTAAGTGAAATTGAATATTATTGAAGTTTTTTTTTTCCCAAGGGTGAGACTAAGTCAATAATGTTCATGGGAAACCCAATTTTAATAAGTTCAAAAATTTAATTTAATTTTTTTTTTGAAAGGTATTTAATTTCATTTATTGAGATGAATAGATTATGATGAGCATGAGCCCCACCACAATAAGTGGCTAAAATGTATAGTACATACACATTTTTATTGGTGAAAAATTATGGAATTTTCTTATATTTTAATTTAAATTAATGCACTCTAGAAAATAGTAAAAGAGAAGAATATATAGAAAGAGATAGCCTTATTTTGTGCTAAGGGTATTTGAGAAAAAACTTTAAATTAAGTTTAGAGTTATAATAAGAAAGTAAATAGAGGTTAATATGTGGAGTTACCATCATTAATTAGATAAAATAAGTTCATAGTATTTTCAATGTAATCATATAATAACAAGTTTTATAGCTTCATAAAATAATTTAAAAAAAAAAACCTTTATTTACTAAATATTATATTGATCAAAAAGTCTTTTAAAGAATATATGAAGGTGTTGATCTAATTATAATTTTAGGTGTGTATTTTGTAAATATTTTTTATATAATAAATAAAATAATTTTACATATTTTCTAGAAAAATGTATGGCACAATAATATAATTCATATATATAAAGAAATCACTCTATCACACTCATATCATGGTCACATTCCTACTATAGAATAGAGCAAAGAAACAAGTGTAGTGTTTTTCTTAATTTGGACTTCTTTTTTCATATAAACTAACTTTCTTGCCAACCAAATGTTTCTATTTATACAAATATATTCCTTTAATTATGGGTTTTCAAGGACAATAGCAATAAATAAATAAATACATAAAAACTTGTAACAAATTTCAGCTTACAAAGCAAAGCAACCATTTTATATAGTATTCTTGTTTTTTTCAGTTGTATAATGGAAAGTAAAATAACAATATATAGAAGGAAATTGGTACGTATGTGACAAGTTTTATATATAGTTCCTTAATAAAATTATGTATATTTATATTAAATAATAATATAATAATAACTAGCAATAATGTCTATACAAAATTTCAAACAAGATAAGGCAAAGGTGGCTTATATTGTATATTTATTTATAATATATTTGTGTATTTATGTGTTGTAATATATGTTATGTTACACTCTTTAGTCTTATATACTATTATATAATATTTAAAGTCAATACCAATACAAATACATATATATAAATATTCCTTGTCAAAACTTTGCTCCTCATTTGAAGCAACCATCTCAGCCGTCAAACTTGATCAAAAGTACTCACTTTAATTACCATGCACACTCACCACCTAATATTATTCATCTAAATATAATTAATTAATATAGTCACTTATATTTTATTTTAATTATATATTGTCATTTTTTGTTTACTCTCTAAATATATATAATTATGCAATATTAATGTATTCAAAGGGGCAACTTTCAACTACATTATCCCTAATTAACAATTCATTTGGTCAAATCTTATTTGTTATTTGGTGTAATTTATTTTATTAAGCCAAATAAAATCAAACCACATTTATGATTTAATTATTTGGAGACAACAAATATTTTCATAAAGAAGAAATCACAATAAATACATTTTTCATTATAAATACAATTTTCTATAAATTATAAATAACAAAATAAAAAATAAGTGATAATTATTTTTTATTTTATTTTTGATTTTTCATCTTTTTTCCTCTTATATTTTAAAAAGAGAAATATTTAAATGTTTAAGCATTTCTAATACTCTCTAAAAAAAATATACATATATATTGTAAAAAAAAAAATACTTTTATAAATTTTAGTATTTACTACTTTTTCTTAGTAAAAAAAATTACTAAGTATGGTGTCTTAGATTATGATTCTTTTGTATATGTACACTCTTGTCCTTTTCAAAGATGACTCAAATAAACAATAACAAAAACATTAACCACATTCTTACATTAAATTTAATAAAAATCACCATAAATAAACACAAAACCGTTGTAATTTATTTATTTAATTAATTTCTTTAACATAAAAAAAATAAAAAAAACAAACTTTTTTTTTTAGAACAGAGCAAAAAAATCAGACATACCCACCCACCACTACTCCTCCTTCTTCTCTGTCCACGTGCGTCATCCCATGTCTGACAACAACAATAAACAAGGGTCTCTTCTCATTGGTGCGTGTACTTCACTCTCCTTGTCAGAGCGTGGATTTTCCCTCAAAACTGGGTCCCATAATGCATATTCTAGCTATATACATATATACATATATAGCCTTAGCAACTTTTACATCATCATCTTCTTCTTCTTTAATAACGTTCTTTTTGTAGTTTTGAAACCGCCGGCGCCGGAGAATTTTCCGGTCAACTCACTGTTTCAGAATGGGTGCAGCAGCTGAGCCTGTAATATACATATATATATATTTATATGTGTTTTATGATAAAGTTTTGATTTTTTATGGTGTTTTGCTTTGTGGGGTTGTGTAAAGTTTGGAACTTTGGTGTTGTTTCAGGTTGTGGAGAGAGAAAGAGAAGAAGAAGAAGAAGAAGTTAGAGAGAGAAATGAGAAGAGAGAAGAGGAGATGGAGATGGAGACAGAGGTGGTGAAAGTTAAAGACTTGGAAAAAGGTGAGGTGGGTTTGGAAGGAGAAGAGAAATTGGTTCATGATAATAATGTTAATAATGGAGAAGATTTTCAGATTTCAATGATGCAGAGGCTTAATCCAACTAATCCTTTAAGGGTTTTGGTTCAAAATAGTACAAGAGTAGATACTCCTTCTCCTTCTCAATTTTCTCAGCATTCAACTCAGCCTCGTTTTACACCAACCCCACAAGTAAGTATTTTTCTTTTGAAGCTGAGTTAGCTAAACAAGTGAATTTTGAAGGTTAAAGCTTTTATCTTTTCTGTCCAAAAATTTAGTCTGAGTGAAGTGTTTCAGAGGGTACCCAGAAAAAGAAAAAGGGAAAAAGATGAATTCTTTACTTGGAAATTTTAGTGGGCAATTTCATTTCTCAACTTTACTTGGTTAATATGCTTTTTATGGGGTTTTTTTATTTTTTTTTAGTGAATTTGTGTTAATTGCTGTTTTGGGTAGTACTAATTTAATCTGAATTTTATGGTTTAAGCTTAACAATTTGATGATTTTCTTTTTTTGGGTACTGATCAGCCATCTATAACAACATTAAATTCAAGAGCATACACCAACAAAATCTCTCTCTTTTTGTTCCTTGTGCATATGGTTGCTGCAATTGGATTAGTTGGGTTTCTTATATATAAGGGAGTTCAAGGGATTTTACAAGCATCAGATATCAAAAGAAAAGAGATGAAAATTCTCAAATTTTACATACCACAAGTTGAAGCATCATCATTATTAAGCATAACACTTGCATTTGCTTGGCAAAAAGCACTAAGAGAATGGCCTAAAATCATGGTACCTTTCATATTATGGAGCTCATTTTTGCTGTCATTATCAGCTGGAATTCTCTTAATTTGCTTCCAAAAACCATCCACTGATGGAGTTGGAGTTTGCTTCATTGCCTTTGCAATTGGCAATGGCTTATATGCTTGTTGGGTAACACAAAGAATGGGATTTTGTAGCCGAGTTTTGATCAAAGCGCTTGAGCCTGTATCGAAATTTCCTGACATTAACCATCCTATTTATTTGATGCTTGGAGTTGCATTTATTTGGATGTCTTTGTGGATTTTAGCAGTGATTGGTGCTCTTAATTTCTACTTACCACCATTAATTATAATTTTATTAGTATTGAGTTTAGCTTGGACTGCTGAAGTGATGAGAAATGTGGCTAATATAACAGTTAGTAGAGTAATTGCTTTGTATTATCTTAGAGGAATGCAATCAAGTACTCAGTTTTGTTTCCAAAGAGCATTGACCAAGAATCTTGGAAGTGCTTGTCTTGGCTCTCTCTTTGTGCCTACAATCGAGGCGTTGAGGATTGTTGCTCGGGCACTGAATTTGCTCGAGGGTGAAGATGAATTCATGTTCTCTTGTGCTCATTGCTGCTTAAATGTTATGCAATCCATCTTCAGATATGGCAATGGTTGGGCCTTTGTACAGGTACTCAAACTAAATAATTGGTTTCAATTTTCATTGTTTTGATTACTCTGAAAAAAGGCTTTTACCAAAAGATGTGTTTGTGTTTTCAAAAAGGATTAGGATTTTTTCTTTCTTCTGACATGTATCAAATTGTGTCTTGAACTTTTTAAGGCATTAAAGAACTCTTTCGAACTATTGAGATTGTTCGATTCAGTCCAATTCTGTTCAATTTTACTAACTGTTAAATGTCCAAGTTTGGGGAAAGAAAATTCTAATTAGCCATTATTTTATTTTTTAAATGAAGTATTAGGTGAAGCTTCCGTATGAGATTTTTTTTTTCTTTTTACATATTATCATTCTGAATATGATGTCAAGTATCTGGAATGATTCAAGTCAGTAAAAGCATACTTTTCTATGTAACTAACCAATATACACCATTTGACTATTTTCCCATTCAAATCTACTATTTTGGTAGGTAAATCTAGTCTCACTCTTATCAAATTTATTGTCTATCTGTCATTGTCATTAACTTTTAGCTCTTTTAGGGTCTGTTTGGTACACCGTATTATATCTTATTGTATTGTATAGTGTTATATTAAATTAGTTTATACGTCATATTTTTATATAATACTATGTTCGGACTGTATATAAAAAGTAAACTAATTTTTCCATTTGACCATAACAACCAGATAGCTGCATATGGAAAAGGCTTTGTAAGAGCATCCCAAGACACATGGGGACTATTCGAAAGGCAAGAAATCGTGCCTGTTGTTGACGCCGACATGACAAGCTCGATTTGTTTCCTCACCGGGGTATGCAGCGGCTCCATTTGTGTCATCGTAGCGGCTGCTTGGACAGCTAGAGTTCACCAAAGTTTCACAGCAACAATCTCACTTCTTGTTTTCATCATTGGATACCTTATGGTTAGTAATCCCCACTTCTTGACCAGTCTTTTACAAAGTTATTAGCTTTATTATTATTGTAATAATAAATTATTATTATCTTGACTCTTTTTTGCATTCAAATCACATGTTTAACTGAGTCAGCATTTTTCCTTTTTCTAATGGCATTATTCAGACAAGAATTGCCATGGCAGTACCTCATGCTTGTGTAGGCTGTTACTATGTTTGTTATGCTGAGAATCCAGACAATAGGCTATTTGACAAAACAATCAAGGATAGGGTCCACATGATTCAATCGGGTCGCGATGTGGTTGTGCCTACACCTCGATTACCCCGTCGGTATACAACTTGAGAAATACCAAGGTATTTTAAAGTGTCCAACATAACTCCGCTACTTTGTATGATGTTGAGCACCTTAAGGTTAATCAGCGAGACAGATCGACTCGTAGAGCATTGTAATCCTTTCAAGATTCTATTTTTCTTTTTGGGTTCTTAGTGATTTGTAAATACATTAGGTTGTTTAGATCATTTGCCATAGATATAACTTGTACCATATATTTGGCTAAGTCTTAATTGGGGTTTTTGGGCTTAACCAAAGTTTGAAGCTTTTGTTGGTGGTGATAATGACAATTTTGAATTGAAAAAAAAAAGAAGAGCAAATATGAGGTAAGGAAAATGGAGAGCCTAGTTGTTATACCACTCAACAAAGCTATGAAGAAGAAGAAGAAAAAAAAAGTATTTTAATTAGCACTAATGTGACCCCATTAGTACATTATTATAATTGCATAAACTTTTAGCATATTCCATGCAGAAAAGTCACTGAATTATTTAATTATTTATTATTAGTTTCTCTATCTCAATAAATTAGCTTAGCACACCCCAAACACCCCACCAAATATTTTTTATGTACCTATTCATTATTTAATACTATGTGATCTTGTATGAATCTCCATGAGTTTTGTTTCAGACTTTATTTCTTCATTTTATACATGTATATGTAATTATAATATGCTTGTATATTCTCAAGTGAAATAATGCACATAAGTGATAGTTGAGTTAGGTTTGGTGGAAATAAAAAAAAAATGGATAAATAAAGAAATTGGTGCCTAACACATTTATGTCCTTATGTTATTTCAAATTCCTTTCTATACTCTTTCTTTAATTTTTTTTAATTTTTTTTTTTATATTTACAGTTTGAATTGCTATATGAATTTTTCATAAAATGTAAAAAAAAATTACTTTAAAATATAAAAATAAAAAAAATTACTTATTATTAGTATAATTCAATATCAAATTTTTTATATTTTAATTTACTATCATTGAAAAATGGATATCTACTCAAAAAAGTGTCAAATTTATAGTAATATTGAGCACTACTAATAATATTATATTCAGATCAAATATCATTAATTTGTTGCCTAGCTCAGCTTGTTTATTTTATAATTCAGGTGATTTAAATTCTTGTGTACTATAGTATTATATTAATTACTTTCTTTCCCTACACATGGTGGAAGTGAAAATAATAGTAATATTAATATTCTAACCTCAATTATTATAGAGCCACTTTCATGAAAATATTTCAACTTGTTTTTTTTTAATGGAAGATCTTATACTTTGTGGTGACTAAGTATACATTATTACATGTTGACAACTAAGAATCATATGGAATAATCAACAAGTACTCATGTTTTAGTATATGGAGAAGCTTTATATACTTTTTAAGATTAACCAATCCAATCATAAGACAAATTTTCAATGTGTTTTGTTCATTTAAAACCAGCTTTTTTCTTTTCATTAAACAAAAAACAACAACAATAATAATAAAAACCCTGTTTTTTCTTTGTTTCAATAAGGACCCATTTTATTCCAAATGTCAATTTCAAATTTTTAAGTGAGCCAAAAAAAAAAAAAATTGATTGGATTGGGTTGGACAAACCCTCTAAAGATGGTGATGTTTCATGGCCTTTATGTATATAAACCCTTTTGAAAATGGAGCCACCACATTTCTCCACTCATTAATAATGGCTGCCACTGTACCTAATATATATATATATATTGATATATGTATAAATATAAATATTTAAATATTTAAATAAAAACTTCTCTTTGCCTTTAAAAATAATTAGTATTTTTGTTGTTGATAATTTGACACTATATTGACTTAGGGAGAGTTTTGTTATAATTATTAAAAACATAAATTAGTTGTTTAATTTATCCAAAAAAAACATAAATTTGTTGTCATCTATTTATTTAATAATAATAATAATGAAAAGCTTTAGATTCACTTTACACAAAGATATGTTAAAGGTCACCCAATTTGGAACAAAATTCTCCTCATAATAACTTTACAAGTGTTACTTATATGATAATCCAACTCTCTAGTATATTCCAATACACACACCAAAGAAATTTAAGAGTGTACAACTTTACAAACAACCAATAGAGATTATCCATTTCAAAGTTTAAATCTATTTTTATAGTACTTTATAGTTGATACGATGATCTAATAAAAGTTGGCTAAAGTATAAGACTCCTATAACTAACATGTGATTTTTGAGATCATCAAAAAGACAGAATGAATAGAGAAAGAATCTGCACCACGTGATCCCCTTTTAGTTAATAAAAAGAATCTATTTTTATAGACTTCTTTTTTGTTGTTGAGCTTTTGTTTGCTTGTTGGTGTTTAATCCTATAATTATCATTATTATTTCACAAAATATTGCTTGCGATATTAAAAGTGGCATAAAATTGATTATGACAGCCATCCACTTAGTATTTAACATAAAAATAAAAATTCATTTTTTTTTTCATTATTTTTCCAAATTATTTATTATTCCTAAAGATGATTTGCTGAGTAATCGATTTTATCCAAAGTGTTATAGTGACCAAGTGAAAAACCTTAATAGATTCCCTCTCTTTTCTCATTATTTTCCAAGCTATAGAGTAAGGAATATGTATAGAGAAAAATCAAGAAATATAGCTTGAACTTTCTATGTCTATTTTCATTGTAATGAACCCATAATGGAAAACCAATCAATGATAACTTTTCCTTTAAGCATTTATACCTACAAATTTCCATAAAATTTTCCAAGTCATTGAGAGTGATCCCATTGGCATAAACTTGGCTTAAAAAGATGAGAAAAAGCATGTGAGATTCTGAGTCGAACTTTTTGGTAATTTTTATTTGGTATTAACTTGACTCTTTGTCTTTGGGCACTTGAGAAAGAAAGAAAAAGTGATTGAGTAATGTGATTTGGTAATCAATGAGAATTGTTTGTAATAAGTCTTGATCAAGAATCTTGGTAACATGTCATGAGTGTTCAATCCTCCAAAAACTCAAACATGTCTTGTTTTGATGATATTTAAACCAAATTAATCTATGAATCTTTGGATAATTCCATAATCCACTCATCTAATGAGGCATCATTCACCAAATAGTAACAACAAAATGTCAAAAATGTCATTGTCAAAAGTTGAAAAAATCTAAATAATTATTGAACGAGTTGAGTGAAGTATACAACAAGCTATTGAAGAAGGTTTGCATTTGGCATAGTTAGAAATTTCAAAGGAGTTACCTATGTTGCTTCTTGGAAAGAAATAAAAGAACATTAGTGACTAACACTAATAATGAATCAATCAATCTTTCATTTTAAGTTCACATTTAGGGTGTGTTTAGTTGGGGAGTAATTAAAATAGGCAAATAGGAATAGAAAAGAGAACAAAAATAAATTTAATGTGTTGAAAAAAAATATTTCAATTATTCGTGTATTGAAACTACTTTTTTCTAGGCAACCAAATCAAAAAATGAAAATGGTTTCCATTCCATTCCTTTACCATTTCATTACATATGTTTGATTGGATGATTAGCAAATCTAAAAATCAAACCATCTTACAAGAACAATGGTAGTAAACCAAAGCAACACTTGTTTATCATCATCATCACAATTTCATAATTCATTTGATGATGATTGACGACGACACACTTAAATAGAGACCCTAAAATTACAGTAAGGCAATTCACAAATGTTCAATTGTAGAGACAGGTTCTAAATGACCATATTACTGAGCCGATTGAAGAGAACTACAAGGCCTATAACAATTCTACTTTTCTTTTAACCGAGCTCCTTGCAGTTTGAGTTATCCTTCACTTATGGGCCTGCTCATACAGCACCTAATCATATGGTATCCCAGGCTAAGTAGTTCTTTAAATCCAGTGTGAATTCGAGTCCCGAGTTTTCAGTAAATCGTAATACTATTCGGGGTCAAATTCTTCATTCACATAAAACATCAGTAAGTTCGCTAATAATGCTCGAAAACAAGGCCAAACCGAGCAGCATATGACATTCCCTAAATACCTCTAAAGCTAGAAAAATAACTTGTATGAATCTGTAATATTTACTGAGAATCATGCACCTCAATTCTTCCTTGCACAAACCTTTCAAATGTTATTAATAAAAATTTAGCATCTAGTATTAATATCAAATCAAGTTATCAAGTTGAAGCCATCTCAACAATATACTGCAATTCCTATACTCACTGCTATACTCCAACACCTCCTCAAATAACTACAATTCCATATCTTTCAGGCAAAAAATACAACATTTATTTCCATGTTAGCATCTAAAGTTCAATCAAATTGAAAGCAAGGTTTGTAAGTAGTTGGTAGTTAAGTCACTTCTTCTAAGTTTCAACACTTTAATTAGCTTTTGTGCCTATAGGGGAAATTTACTAAATTAACAATGTTAAATAGTAAAGTTTGCAAAATAATCACTCTCAATTTACTCTATGCGACCATCATGGTCCCCCAGTGTAATAGTGACCATACATGTTTATTAGCTAATAATTTTTTTTATAAAGACTACAACAACAGAAAGAGAAACACAAACTAAAACTATTGACACTCATAACTCTCACTATACTGCCTAAGTTTTAAGATCAAGACCAAACAAGGCACAAAACACATATAATTAACCAGAAAATACCTTTTAAAGAACTGTATAAAACCAAACAATTCAATGGTATAAGAATCAAATGCAGCCCAAAAAAGAACATACCGCTCAATTAAACCAAAGACCTAATACATCACATTCTATTTCTATCTACCCAAAAACTCATAACATATATATAACAACAGAAAGAGAAACACAAACTAAAACTCTTGATACTCATTACTCTCACTACACTGCCTAAGTTACAAGAACAAAGACCAAACAAGGCACCCATGATTAGCCAGAAACTATGCAATAAAGAAGCTTAGAAAACCAAACAACTCAATGGTATAATAAACAAATACAGCCCAAAAAAGAACATAACACTCAGTTAAACCAAAGAGGTCTTCTATTGCCATCTACCCCAAAGATAACTTATACAGATATAGTAATGCTACATCAGGAAACACATAATATATAATTAGATTCCCCAAATCCAAAAATGCATTATTCAAATTACCAAGCCAGCATAATCTGATAACATAAATGTAAAAAAGTAAACCAAAAAAAAAATCAAATCTTTACTTTCATTTCTCAATTCTCAGCCAGTTTTGGAATCAGTCTTAGCTTTCTCAGCCTTGGCACCACCTTTAGCCTCCACACTCTTGGGTTCACCACCAGAACAACACCCACCACCATGACCATGGTGATGATGACCATGACCGTGACCATGGCTATGACTATGAACATGTTGATGGGTTTTCTTCCCCTTAAGTTCTTTCCTCATATCATAAGCATCTTCTCCATCAGCATAATACTTAGCCTCAATATCATGAATCTTATACCCTAAAGTCTCAGTATACAAATTAAAAGCAGCTCTATTACTCTTCCTAACATGAAGAGAAACATACTCAGCTCCAAATACCTGTTCCATGGCGTTTTGAGCTGCACTCATGAGCTTTGTCGCGAGCCCTAATTTGCGATGGGTTCGGAGTACGGCGAGCGAGGTTATGTGGCCGTGGCACTCGTTGCTCTCTTCTTCCATCTTGGCGAGAACGTATCCAACGATTCTTCCATTGTAGTCTTCGGCTACGTAGAGGAGTTGCGGCCATGAGAGGATGTGGTAGAGGTAGTACTTCATCTGGTAATTCTCTGGAAGGCAGAATAAGTTGCAGGCTTGCATAGCTAGAAGATCGTCTATTGTGGCTTTACGTATGCACACCATGGTTGGATTTTGGATTGGGGATTTTAGGGTTTCTCTGGTTTTTAGGGTTTTGAGGGAATTTGATTGATTTGGTTCTCTAGGGATTTGGGAGAAGAAGAAGAAGAAAGCAATTGAGCGAGACGAATAGAGATTTGACTCTATGGTGGGCCTTGAATAAGGACATTTGGGCTTTTTTATGGGCCCTGAGCTCTATTTATTGGGTTTTCTATTGGACTTAATATGGGCTCAACAACAGCAACGTTTGGTAATATTGAGGAAATTTGTCTGATTAAAGTGATTATTTCAGGAATACCTAAAACATATTATGTTTTTACAGAATCCTGAATAATTTTTTTTTTTTAACGGAGTTTTTTTTTTTTACAGACTATTCTAAAAAAGACCATTGTTTACTTATAATTTATATTTATCATTCATGGGAATATGATAACATTGCGGTAACATGAAAATATCATTGAAAAACACAAGTCTGTAAAAATATAAATGAAAAAAAGTCTGTAAAAATATATATAAAAAATTATTTTTAAATGTATTGTGTAAATTTAGCAAGTAGCAACATTTTGTAAATATTTTTCTGTTTTGTTTTTTATATGAGATTATTTGCAAACATAACTCATTTTAAGGTTTTCTCCCCAATTAATCAAAAATATATAGTAAGTGATTGAAAAAAAAAAAATCTTAGAATAATACAGTATAATCTTATTGTTATACACCCTCTTTTCATTTTTTTTTTGGTTTTAAAAAACAATGTGTTATATGTAACTTCTTCTTTTAAATTTATGAAAAATATTAATAATTAATATTTACATGGAGGATAAATACTTTATCTGATAATGGAATTGTATAAAAGATGAGCCACACAAAAAGGAAGGAGTCAGAGTAAATTTTTTTGAAGAGGATGTGATAAACATAATGTTGAACAAACTACTAGCAAAATCAAAATTTCCAACTCATAATGAAGAACATTGATTTATGCAAGTCATTCAAATTTGTATATACTGATGTAAATGTATACAAAGATCAAATACACACACAAATTTTTGAATAGTACTTAAAGTTTAGCAATCTTACTAGGTAACATCAGTTGTTATTGTTACAACTTACAACTTACAAACTTAGCAAAACTACTCAAAGCAATTGAATGTTCAAAAGGAAAATGGATACCAAGATTTATGATAAGGTAATTAATTGAGGAGAGATAAAACATTAACAATGGTCTCAATCAACCTCTTCTACAAAGTAACATTAATGACACCACTCTAATCACTCTATAGTTATTATTATTCATAATCACACACACACCAAACTCAAACTTTCTTGGCCTTGATTACACCCTTTTATACACAGCTTAAGTTAAGTAAGAGAAAATAAAAGAATTTAGTTATAAGGGTGTTGAATTGGTAACTGACTTCTTGCATTGTCTATCATCCAAGTTTGTATGTAGCCCAACCAATCTGAATCTCTGGGAACACTTCCAAGGTTAACACAGAACCCAATAGATTTGAAATGCAGACAGGCACTCATTTATGGTTGGAGGGTGCAAGAAGAAGAGAGTAATAGGTTGTGTTGATTCACTTGGAATAATGGAAGGCCTTAACATAACAAATAGAGTAGAGATTAACCTGGAGATGAAATAACCATGGTGAAGGCTCCACTTATCTTCTGTTTTCATCAGCTCAGGAAATTGTTGAACCTGCTACAACATCACCCTGCCTTAGTTAAGAGGACTTTCACTATTACAATCACAACACTGCCATTGCCAATGACTGAGAATTAGAAATTTAAAAGGAAAGAAAAGTATCTAAGCTGATAAGAGAAGAGAACACAGTCACAAACAGAAGCTGCGAATAGATTTGTACCTTAATTCCATATATGATTGTTCTTTAATCTATTTAGCACAGAATCCAATTAAGCAGTCTGGCTGAATCTCGAAGAGCGCTGAAGCAACCAAAGTGATTGAAGTTATTGTTCAATATAAAGGATGAAACTCTGAATGAAATCTCAATTTTAAAATAAAAATTGATTGTGTCAAACAAACTTATTAATATGATCACTTTACCATTACATATTCTACCAAAATATATAACTAAATAATAATTTACAGCAGAAAATTACAAAATATAAAATAAAAATTAAAAAAGAAGAAGAAGAGGAGTCAAACTATCATACCTATGTTCTCCGTTATCGACGGTGATATTTGGGATGTGAGCAATAATTGGCCAGTCCTCCCCTGTCTCCCTCTCCACTCGTGGTCTTAGCAATGGACAATTCGAAATGTGTAGTTCAGAAAGAGAAGAGGGCAGTTCTTTTGGCAAGCATTCGAGGTTAGGACACTGATCAATGATCAACTCCTCAAGGGAGGTGAGGTGCTGAAAGGCCTCCTCGTCTAAGTGCCTCAAGTTGGGACATTTGACAAATTCAATCTTCTTTAAAGTGATCAAAGGGGCCTGCATGAGTTGAGCTCTTGGGAGTATTAATGCTATTAGTTGGTCACAGTCGTATACTAGAAGCTCTGTCAATGACGGGAAATAATCTCCTAACAATGTCACTTTGAGTCTCTTACACCAGATTAATTGAAGATTCTTAAGACGAGGAAAGCCTCCACCTTCCATAAATGACCACTCTTCCAGCTCAGAGAAGTCGATAAATGCCAAGGTCTCCAAAGATGTAAAGAATAAGGGTTTTGTTTGTATTGCAACAGAAGAAGAAGAAGAATCAAGAGTAGAACTACAATAAAACTCTGAATCTATTCTCACCACACCACAACCCCTAATCCAAAGATCTTTGAGAGAAGGCAGCTGTCCCAACGACGGCAAGAAGCTGCAATTACTACAATATTCCATCTTCAGGCTTACTAAATTAGACAAGCAGCGATGATCCCCCATCCAATTTGGAAAATTGTTGCCTTTGTAATGCCAAATGCTAAGTTTCTTCAGGTTTGGATGAGGCTGGAGGGCATTGAGTAGCTCTCTTTCTTTGAGCAACTCATCAAGTTTAGGAAAATGTGCACGATTCCATCTCAATTCTAGCTGATTAAGAGACTTCTTACTCTTTAATAATGGTGCTGCAGCATCTGAAACTTCCTCAAGCCTACTCACATTCACATTTTCTAGTCCTGTAATAGAAAGACTGCCGTGTAGATCTTGAAACTCTTTCAACAATTCAATACCACCACAATCTCTATTTCTTCCCACAACAAATCTATTTAGTGTTTGCAGATTTTGTAGCTTCCCCAATTGCAATGGCATCTCTACTAAGTTTATCTTAGGAACACTAAGATGTCGCAAGTTGATTAAATTTCCAATATCAGTTGGTAGTCTAGTAAGATATACACATCCCTCCAACAATAGTGTCTCCAAATTATACAACTTACATATTGTATTCGGTATCTCTTTAATGCGACAACGTAACTTCAAATATCTTAAATACTTCAAATTGCATATTGAATCAGGAAGCTTGGTGATCTCATTGTCCGCTATGGATAGCACTCTCAAGCATGGGAATGACTTGTTCAAGTCTTCAATCTTTAACAACCTTAGTTGATCACTGCTTGGACCTTGTTCCCACAATAGGGTGCGCAAGCATTTGGCTTTAAATAAATCCTCAAATTCCTTAGGGTCATCGGCCTTTGCACATTGCTGCAGGTACGAAAAATGACGAACCTTATGAGAACATTTACTGATATTATTCATCGTTAAACAAAAATTACCAGAAACAAATATTGCCAAATCATGTATAAGATCATGCATGTTAAAAGTTGGCTCCTCCTCATCCTCATTTGATTGTTGAAAAAATGACATAGAAATTAGATCTTTGAAGTACTTCTTTCCCATATCTTCATTTCTAATTCCCTCTTTAGGAAGTAAAAGACCTTCACCCATCCACAATAAGGTCATCTCCTGCTCATTGTACTCATAATCTTTGGGAAATATAGCACAATAGGAGAAACAAGACTTCAAATGCGAAGGTAAATAAAAATAGCTCAGCCATAAAGCTGGAAGAATACCAACACTCTCACTCTCATACAGCCCCCATATATCGTTGTTTAATATGTCATCCCAATCCTCTTTATTTTGCTTCCCACGTAAAAGACCCCCAAGTGATTTTATAGCTAGAGGAAGACCATTACACTTTTCAACAATTTTTCGACCAATTACTTGTAGGTCTGAGTACTCATGCGAGTTGACATCAATTGCAGCACATCTGACAAATAACTCCCAACCTTTGTCAAAAGATATAGTGCTTAGGAAATAAGTTGATGATGACTTAGTTCCCATAATTGATGCAACCCTAGTACTACGTGTTGTCACTATAATCTTGCTTCCGTGCAACCCTGATTGAAAAGTACTTTTTATGGCCTCCCATCTGTTGCTATCTTCATCCCAAACATCATCAAGAACAATGAGAAACTTCTTCCCAGTCAAAACCTTCTTGACTTCATTTAAAACTTCAAACTCCTCTTCAAATTCACTTTTGGCTGATTTAACCTTCAGAATAATTGTTTTCATCACTTTAGAACTATTCACTTTGTCATCGTCTCCCACAGTCACCCAGACTCTGGTATCAAACATTTTAGTGACTCTCGCGTCATTGTATACAAGTTGAGCAAGAGTAGTCTTTCCAATACCGCCCATCCCCACTATGGGAATCACAGAAAATTTATCATCCGACAAAAGCAATTGAATAATAGCTTCTTTATCACCATTTCTTCCATAGACATCAGATTCTTCCACCAAAGGAGCACATACTCTTTTTGGAAGCTTATGATTTTTCACACGTTCCAAACCAAGATCCTTATTGTCCAGAAGAAGCTTCAATTTCCCAAGTGTCTCTTCTATCTCAGGTTTTATGTTCTTATCAAAAGAAGTTAAAGGAGTTGATGAGATGAGTCTCAAGAGTGCCTGAATATTGATAGAGAAAGAGTGAGGAATTGTATTATATTCTGATATATTGAAAAAGACTCATACAATAATCTCTCTAATTCAAGTAAATAGCGTATAATATTCTCTAACTAATCTAATGACAAAGCAAATCATAATAAATAATTAGAGAAATCCAATCCATTGATTTATCAGTACCTTACTAGTACAACTGCAGCCTCTGTGAGATTCATGAGGATCACCACCTTCGAGTTTGTTTCGCCATGCTTCAGTGTCGATCTTGTAAACCAAGTCGTCTGCATCATAGATGGTGTCCTTGAGATCATCAAGCCACTTCCTTACTCTTGGGTCTTTGATGAGCTTCTCCTCAGCATCAATGAGCAGCAGATCAGCAGAGGACAGCAAAGTCTTCAACTCCTTCAGCAGCTTCAGAATGGCATCTTTCCCTTTGAAGAAGTCCTTGATCTCAGAAGCTAACTTTTCCACCAACGGAGCAAGGAAAGCAGAGAGAAGCGCTCCTCCAACCAATTCAGCAGCCATCAGATCAGATCTTCAAACAAACAGTAATTGCAAAAGAGAGAAGAACTAACAGAAATTGTAGCAAAAAATCACAATTTTAACTGTCGTTATATATATAAAAGCAAACAATTCATTGCTTGTAATTAATATATATCATCATTCATCAAAGCCATAATTCATGGGAATCTTTCTTTTTGTCAAGTAGAGTTATCTTGAGAATATCTTTTAACTTTTTCTTTATGTTGAATATGGTTCAAATCTTTAGTGCCACACAAAGAGTGATTATTAATAATAATAATACAGCAATTAATGGGTCCATTGCTTTACACTTTTTTTTATCAAGAAGAAATAGCTTCATTAATCACAAACAATTACACCTAAAGCAAACCAACCAGCTCAGCCGAGACTCCACACTACTTACAATATATTTTCTCTCCTCTCATGCCTATTTAGGCTTCTATTTTTAGCAATTAGTAATCTATAATAAACAACTTTCTGAATTTCCTGTACAATTTTAGAAGCTGTTGAAAATGCAGTTATTCCAATTGATCCACAAGTTGTAAATCACGACTCTTTGCTTCCTGTTGTTTTTGTTCAGCACTAACCAAGACTTCCAACTCTGGAAATCAATTGGCCAAACTCTTGAGCCCAGCCATTTGAAGATCAAATCAGTGATCCTTTGAGAGAAGCAGCATTCGAAAAATAAATAAATGCTGGTTTGACTCAGCTGCTGCACCACAAACAGGGCATGAAATGCAGTCCAATCCAATGAAATTGCATGAATTTTGTCCCTGTCATATTATATGTATAGAGATAAAGCAAATTGATTGTACTATAGAGATAAAATTATTGGACTCAGCAGTAATATATATGTGCTAAGGTGGCAAATGATCCTAAATAGAAAGATAAGTAAATGTTTTAAGAATTAGTAAAATGGTCAAATATAATAAATTAGATAATTAAAGTTGTAAAAATATCTTTATTTCATGTTATTTTCTTAAAAAAAAAAATTACTTAATGATAAAATTATGTTATATAATTTCTTTAGTATTAAATATTAATGTATTATATATAATTATAACGAATAAGTATATTATACCGTTAAATATATATTGCAAATATAATAATATTTAATATATTGTAGTACAAAAAATTAATATATATATTGTAGTAATAAAATTATGATTAATTAATATTTTTATCCCTAAATTTATGAATATAATCAATTGAAACCTACTTCTAAAGCACTTTATACAATGAAACTAAAACTAATACAGCTCAAAACATGAGACCATGAAATTAATCAACATTATCACAAATACACAATAATGTCCTGCTTTTCAACTTTCCAACTTTAATTATTACTCTTAATTAATATCATTTTAGTATCTTATTGTTTGCCATCACACAACTTAATACCCCTATTATTTAGGAGAATTGGTGTTAAATATTTTAAAAATTATGATATTTAAAAAATAGTTTTTTTTTTTATTAAAAAAAGTGTATTAGCATAATTGCAATAAATAATTTTTTAAATCCCAAAGTTATGCTATCATTGCTATTTCATAGGTAACATATACAATGATTTCAGTAAAACATTCTAAGAATCAAACTTAAACACAGTTGACAAATCAAAGTCAAAAAATGTGATGAATCAATAGCCCTGTTTCTTCTTCTTCTATCTTTAGTAGTCATTAGCATAATACTGCAAAAACTTAATTATAATCAAATCTGGGCACCTCTAATCCTCTCTTCATTGTTCTCTCAACATACTTTGTAGCTTCCAATAATCAAATCTAGGCACCTCTAATCCACTCTTTATAACATTATATATATAAACTAATATACTCACTCTGCAATAACAACTTCAGTTATTCTTGTTACAATTATATATACAAAATTTTGTCAAAGCAATTGCATAGACAAAATCTTCAAAAAGAAGTAAGAATAACAGAAAATGGAGAGCAAGATTTATATAAGAAAGGTAGCAATGGTTGTTTGTTATCTCTACTGGTACTAATGGTAGTAGAAAACATTAACATTAGCAATGGTGTCAACATCTTGTACAAAGTTTCATCACTCACTCTATAGACTATAGTATAGCTATTATTATTCACAATCACAATCACAATCAAACTAAAAGTAAGAAATTAAGAGAGGTAAAGTCTCATCATAGTCATATGTGTTTATTTGGTGGTAACTGACTTCTTCCATTCTTCAACTCAGTCTTCCATTTCACTACTCATATATAATTTGATTACCTTGCAAAAACAGGACTTAAATTAATAGCTTGTGTTGTGATTATATATTTACATGTAATTTCACTCAAATAATAGAAAATTAAACTTTTTATCTTGAATGCCACCAACTAATATTATAATCATGATATATATAGTTATGTTCTACCAGCTTCATCAACTAAACTTCACATGCTTAAATTAAATATGTACGCATCAAATTAGGTGATGACTCCAAATGCTACTATTAAACACTAATTAATCGTTGATTTAAAACAAGAGACCACAGTCACAGCCTAAAAGGGGCACAAATCGAAGACTATTTGATTCAATATTGAATAAAGGTTTTAAACAATTAGGACAGAAGAGAAGAGAAAAGAGTAATACCTATATATTCTTGCCATTGACAATGATATTTGGGATGTGAGCAATAATTGGCCAGTCCTCCCCTGTCTCCCTCTCCACTCTTGGTGTTATCAATGGACAATAAGTGATATGAAGATCAGAAAGAGAAGTGGGTAGTTCTTTCGGCAAGCATCGGAGGTAACGACATGTTTCAATTTTCAACTTCTTAAGACGAGGAAAAGCTCCACCTTCCGTAAATGACCACTCTTCCAACTTCTCCAAATTCTCAATTATCAAAGTCTCCAAAGATGTAAAGAATAAGGGCTTTGTTGGTATTGCAACAGAAGAAGAACCATAAAACTCTGAATCTATTTTCACCACACTACAATAACTAATCTGAAGATATTTGAGACAAGGCAGCTGCCCCAACGACGGAAAGAAGCTAAAACAGCAACACATCAACTTCAAACTTACTAAATTAGACAAGCAGCGAGGATCTCCCATCCAATTTGGGAAACTGTAGCCTTTGTAATGCCAAATGCTAAGTTCCTTCAAGTTTGGATGAGGCTCGAGGGCACCGAATATATCTATTTGTTTGTGCAACTCATCAACTTCAGCTTCACGATTATGATTCCATGCCAAATCTAGCTGACTAAGAGACTTCTTACTCTTTAATAATGGTGCTGCAGCATCTGAAACTTCCTCAAGCCTACCAACATTCACATTTTCTAGTCCGAAAATAAAAAGACTCCCGTGTAGATCTTGAAACTCTTTCAACAATTCAATACCACCACAATCTCTATTTCTTCCCGCAGCAAATCTATTCAGTGTTTGCAGATTTTGTAGCTTCCCCAATTGCAGTGGCATCTCTTTTAATGAACGAGAAACACTAAGATGTCGCAAGTTGATTAAATTTCCTATATCAGTTGGTAGAATAGTAAGATTTACACATTCCTCCAACAATAGTGTCTCCAAATTATACAACGTACATATTGTATTCGGTATCTCTTTAATGCGACAACGTAACTTCAAATATCTTAAATACTTCAAATTTCCTATTGAATCAGGATAAGTTTGGATCTGCTCAGCGTATATGCAATCTATGGATAGTACTCTTAAGCGTGGGAATGATTCATGCAACTTAGACAACAATTCTTCATCAATTTCTGCTCCGTTATGTAACAATAATAAGGTGCGCAAGAAGCGCTTCACTTTAGATATCTCCTCAAAGCTCTTAACCATACTAGCTTCTTCACAACGTAAATGGCGAACCTTGGGAGAACATTTATTACTGTCATTCATCATTAAACAAAACTCTCCTGAGATGAACATTGCTAAATCATGTATAAGATCATGCATAAGGAAAGTTTCTTCACCGTCGGATGATGAAGGTTGGAAAAATGACTTCGAGATTAGATCTTGGAAATACTCTTCTCCAACTTCTTCAACCCTCTTTCCATTTTCAGAATGTAAGAAACCTTCTGCCATCCATAACAAGACCATATCTTTTTTACTAAATGCAAAATCTTTTGGAAATAGAGAGCAGTGAGCAAAGCATTGCTTCAATTTAGAAGGTAGATAAAGATAACTCAACCACAAAGATGGAAGAATATTAACTTGTTTTCTTTCATACAACTCCCATATATCATTGTTTAGGATGCTCTCCCATTCCTCCTTGCAGCGCGTTCCTCGTAAGAGATCACCAATTGACTTTATGGCCAAAGGAAGTCCCTTACACTTAGCAACAATTTTTTCTCCAACTTCTTTGAGATGCAAGTAATCATTGGTGTCGACATCAATTGAGGCATGATTTACAAATAAAGCCCAGCTATCCTCGTCAGAAAGTGGCTTTAGCTTATAAATTGACTCGGTTTTCACAATTGATGCAACTTTTGTGCTACGTGTTGTGACAATAATCTTGCTTCCTTGCAATCCAGATTTGAAACAACTTCGCAAGACATTCCATTTAGTACAGTCTTCATCCCAAAGATCATCAAGAACAAACACGAACTTCTTTTTACTCAGAGTCCTCTTTACTTTCTCTTGAAGGTCATGCAATTCCTTAATTTCACATTTCCTAGAAGTGACCTTCTCCACAATTGACCTCATCACATTCCACAAGTCAAGTGGACCATCTCCCACTGTAATCCACACTCGAGTACCAAATCTTTGTTTGACTCTCTCATCTTTGTATAGACAAATTGAGCAAGAGTAGTCTTTCCAACACCACCCATCCCCACTATGGGGATAACAGAAAAAATACCACCACCGATACTACTACTACATTATCATCTTATCATCTTCATATATATATGGCCTACATTATCACTATAATGATTAATGTCCTGTGATTAGAGATAATCCATAAATAAAAGTTTTTTTTTAAATAATAAATCAAAACCATGCTTAAACATTACATGGCTATTTTCATTACATGGTGGGCTAGCATATACTAAATAAAAAGGGTAGTAGAGTAATTGTCTGAGGGTTGGGTTGTGAGTGAGAATAGGTTCTATATATATAGCTAAGTATAGAAAATTTCTTAATTATGCAGCTAGCTAATACGAGATTAAAAGAATAATCCATTATCTTTCTATTAATTAAGGAAATTAAATACAGGAAGTTAATGTGAGATCAATATGGTAATGGTAAAGAGGAAGAAAATAATCAAACCGCACAGCTCAAAACACTTTACGCCGTTAAAGTATTTGAACGTATCATTTTAATGCAATGTTCGATCTATTTTTGGCGGAATAATTATTTCATTTTTAAATGAATGCAGAACAGGTCATTCTAATATAACATTTAAGAAAAATTTAAGCGATTTTTTTCATTAATTTTTTACGTATTTTAAATTTTATTTCATTTTATTCTTATTCACCCATTTTCTCGTTCTTATTCTTATTCCTACCACCTGCTTTTAGAATTCATGTTATATCCCATTCCCGCCACATCCCCGTCTCATAACCAACGGATGCGGGGTAGGGAATCATCTCATTGAGTGTGTCCCTGTGGATAAATATGTGCATTTTAGAAGGAGAATCATGAGATAAGATCACAGTTATCTGGAAGCTTATGATTCTGCTACTTAAACTGACATTTCATTCTCTTTTTTGGTGTATAGGTGGCTTCTCTTGAACTTTTATGCTGCATATTGTTTATGAGTTTGACTATTCATTCAGCTGCCATAACTGACTGATGAGTAGTCTTTTTCTAAAATTACAATTTGACTCAGTCAAAAATAGTTTCTAGTTTCCAAGCAATTATTGTTTTAGTTACAAAGTAGCACAGAAGAAATTTCAATCGTAAGAAAAATGTGAGGTTGGAATTACATTTGATTATGATCATCATATATATAAGAGATAATCCATATATAATTATGTCTAGAGGTGACACCATTTTACACACACAAAGGCTTAATTCTATCTGAACAATGAAAAAAAAAATAAATTAAATAATTGAAAAAAATAAATTAAACTAATATTCTCATGAAATATTTATTATGCGTTAAAATAATTCATAGAAAATAAAAAAGATAAACCTACCTAAAAAAAGCATAACTTAGTAGAAAATAAAAACTAATTATGTCTTAAAGTTTGATAAGTTTTCTAACCTGTAAAAAGTTTGAGTATCACAGAAAAGCATTCCTAATTATTTTTCTAACGAGGCGAGTGAGTGGACTATCTCTTGTTCTTAGCTTTGAAACCTGTTGATCGGATAAAAGACTTAAGATGCTGACACTGCCTAGAGAAGAACCGCTGATACATAGGCATCCTAAAATCAGAAAATCAAACACAAGAAATGGCCTTCATCAGATAGCTGTTGAAAATGAGACACTGAATATTTTCAACCCCAAGATGGGTCATCAGTATGATACATAATATATTATTTGTTTTCAAAGACAAAATGTAAAATTTGGGAGAGAACAGAAGAGAAAAGAGTAACATACCTATATTTTCTTGCAATTAACAGTTATATTTGGGATGTGAGCAATTATTGGCCAGTCCTCCCCTGTCTCCCTCTCCACTCGTGGTCTTAGCAATTCACACAAAGTGATATGAAGATCAGAAAGAGAAAAGGGTAGTTCTTTTGGCAAGCATTGCAGCTTAGGACACTCTTCAATTCTCAACTCCTCAATGGAGGTGAGGTGTTGTAAGGCCGCCTCGTCTAACTGCCTCAAGTTTCCACATCTCATAATTCTAAGCTTCTTTAAACCGATCAAAGGGGCCTGCTCCATCAGTTGAGGTCTTGGGAGTAATAATGGTGGTATTTGTTCCTCACTGACACTTACTTCAAGCACTGTCAATGATGGAAAATAATCTCCTAACAATGTCACTTTGAGTTTATTACAATTATGAAGATGAAGATTCTTAAGACGAGGAAAATCTCCACCTTCAATAAATGATCACTCTTCGAGATTAGACAAATTCTGAAATCTCAAGCTCTCCAAAGATGTAAAGAATGGCTTTGTTTGTATTGCAACAGAAGAAGAGTCAACACTAGCAGAATAGTAAAACTCTGAACCAATTCTCACCACACTATTCAAATGTCCGATGACAAGGTCTTTAAGAGAAGGCAGTTGTCCCAACGACGGCAAGAAGCTGCAATTAGAACAATCTACCATCTTCAGGCTTACTAAATTAGACAAGCAGCGATGATCTCCCATCCAAATTGGGAAATTGTTGCCTTTGTAGTTCGAAATTGCAAGTGCTTTTAGGTTTGGGTGAGGCTGGAGGGCACTAAGTAGCTCTCCTTCATTGTGCAAGTAATCACCCCATGCCAAACATAGGTGGCTAAGAAACTTCTTACTCTTCAATGTTGCATCTGTAACTTCCTCAAGGCTACTCACATTTTCTAGTCCCTCTATCAGAAGACTACCGTGTAGATCTTGAAACTCATTCAACAACTTAATGCCACCAGAATCTCTATTTCTTCCCACAACAAATCTATTAAGTGTTTGCAGATTTTGTAGCTTCCCCAATTGCAATGGCATCTCTAATAAATTCCAAGAAACACTAAGATGTTGCAACTTGATTAAATTTCCTATATCAGTTGGTAGTCTAGTAACTTTTCTACATCTCTCCAACAATAGTGTCTCCAAATTATACAACATACATATTGTATTAGGTATGTCTTTAATATATTTACAATCTAACTTCAAATATCTTAAATACTTCAAATTGCCTATTGAATTAGGAAGCTTGGTGATATCACAGTCCGTTGTTGATAGTACTCTCAACCGTGGGAATGATTTGCCTAAGTTCTTAATCTTAAACAACTCTAGACCATCATATTTTGAACCTTCGTGCCACAATATAGTCCGCAAGCACTTGGCTTTAAATAGCTCCTCAAATTCCTTAGGGTCAATGTCTTTTGCACATCGTTGCATGTACGAAAAATGACGAACCTTGTGAGAACATTTACTGATATTATTCATCATTAAACAAAACTCACCAGAAACAAATATTGCCAAATCATGTATAAGATCATGCATGAGAAAAGTCGGCTCCTCCTCATAATTGTTATTTGATGGTTGAAAAAATGACATAGAAATTAGATCTTCGAAATACTCTTCTCCAACTTCCTCTACTCTCTTTTTATTTGAAGACTGTAAAATACCTTCAGCCATCCATAACAACACCATCACTTCTTTTCTAAAATGATAATCTTTTGGAAATAGGGAGCAGTAAGCGAAACATTGCTTTAATTCTGGGCGTAGATAAAAATAACTCAACCACAAAGCTGGAAGAATTTTAACTTCATTTCTCTCGTACGAGAAGACCCATTGACTTGATTGCCAAAGGGAGACCCTTACACTTGTCAACTATTTTTTCTCCAATTTGTTTGAGATCCAAGTAATCATTTGAGTCCACAACAAGTGAAGCATGTTTTGCAAATAATTTCCAGCCAGCAACCTCATTTATTCTTCCTAGTTGATAAGTTGACTCAGTTTTCATAATCGATGCAACAACTGTACTCCGAGTTGTCACAATGATCCTACTTCCATGCAACCCTGATATAAAACAATTATTTAAGACATCCCACTTGGAAGGATCCTCATCCCAAACATCGTCAACAACAAATAGAAACTTCTTCCCTCTCAGAGCCTTCTTTACTTCTTCTTGAAGATCATATGGCTCCTCAATCTCACATTTTCTACAAGTGACCTTCTCAATAATTAGTTTCATCACTTTCATACAATCAACTTTATCATCTCCCATCGTAATCCACACTTTGGTGTTAAACGTTTTGTTGACTCTCTCGTCTTTGTAAACAAGTTGAGCAAGAGTAGTCTTTCCAATACCGCCCATCCCAACAATAGGAATCACAGATAATTTGTCACCACCAGTTGTTTCATCCGATAAAAGCAACTTAATAATCTCTTCTTTCTCATTGTCCCTTCCATAAATATCATTTTCTTCTAGAGATGGAGCACATACCCTCTCTGGAAGCTTATGATTCTTCACACGTTCCAAACCAAGATCTTTATTGTCTAGAAGAAGTTTCAATTTCTCAAGTGTCTCTTCTATCTCAGCTTTTATGGTCTTGTCAAAAGATGTTAAAGGAGTTGATGAGACGAGTCTCATGAGTGCCTGACATGAATTATGCAATAGAGTAATTGACAATATTTCTTCCATAAAGAAAAAGAGACTCATAGAATAACTACTAGTGTATTGTAGAACAAATTTTACAAACTGTCAAACCCAAAATATACCACCCAAATCAACAAAAACACAACCTCAACAAAATTTAAACTTCAAAATTGTTTATTTTAATTGTATTTAGATATTGAAGTTATCTCAAAAAAAAAAAAGATATTGAAGTTTAATTTTAGTATTTAGACTATATTAATATTTTCTTCTATTTGAAACATATATATATGTATTCTTATATAACTAATAATTATTTGAAAACTAAAAACTAACAATAATAATAATAAAAAAATGAAGATTGGTGTGCGCAGGTTAATATGACCAAACTATCAAAATTATTAGACGGGTTATAATAAGAGGTTTGCAGGCTGAAGGCTGTTTAAAATATACTATAACCCGACGACGAATACTCACTCTTAATAACTATGTCTAAACCATAGTAAATGGTCATTAGATCACTTCTAAGTGATCTAATGACAAAGCAAAATAGAGAAATCCAATCCATTGTTTTATCAGTAGTACCTTACTAGTGAAACTGCCTTTCATTTTGTTTCGCTGTGCTTCATTGTCGATCTTGTAAACCAAGTCGTCTGCATCATAAATTACATCCTTGAGATCATCAAGCCACTTCCTTACTCTTGGGTCTTTGATGAGCTTCTCCTCAGCATCCGTGAGCAGCAGATCAGCAGAGGACAGCAAAGTTTTCAACTCCTTCACCAGCTTCAGAATGGCATCTTTTCCTTTGAAGAATTCCTTCACCTCACTAGTTAACTTGTTCACCAATGGATTAAGCAAAGCAGAGAGAAGCGGTCTTGCAACTAATTCAGCCATGAGATCTTCAAAAACTTGCAAAATGATTAAAGGAAAGATTGGTTGATGAACACAAAATAAATTCAAAATAAAGGATTAAGGAAAGTGATTGAGTGTAGTAGCTCTTGCACTAGCATAGCATATGATATATTGAATATGAAAGAATATCATGGGGCCACATTATATTATGATTATTAATTAATATTAATATTGTTTGTCTTACAATGGTATTTACTTATTATTTTTTATAGAGTTGGTATTAGGTACAAGTATAATGAAAACAAAACACAACAACTCACAAAAACCAATTTGTTTCTATTATAAAAATAGAGGTTTAGTATTATCATTACATGTGTTAATTGAGACTAAAAAGCTGAAAACCTTGCAATCAAAAAGAGCTTTAGTGCATATGTTTGTTCAAACAAAATATCAGCTAATTAACTATTTAATATATTAGTGGTGGCTATAGTTGGTAAACCTACTGCCTTAATTATTATACAAGATAAGTACAAAGACTTTGATATAATCATCATTAATAGAACGCAATATTTTTAGTTAATATTTATTAGTGTTATATTGTTGCTTTTAGTTTATGAAACCAAATCCATTCACACACCACACACTCAAACAATGCTTCTTTCAACTTTCTTTAACTATATTCATTCAAGTAGAAATTAACCTTCAGATCAAATGGTAAAAGTAAGCACTGTGTCTCGTTATGGATACCGCCTTTTTCCACTCATCATCTTCTGTTTTCGGCTCACATCACAATGAGAATCGGAAATTTAAGGAAAGAAAAATAGTTGCATAATAAGAACATATGAACTAGGAGATAAAAGCAAATGATAAACATGAAGACGCATATATAGTGCAAATTATTGGCATTTATTAATATAGTAAAGAGAACTGTGGTGCCTATCTAGCATCTATATGAGGTGTTATATAGCTATTGGTGCAGTTAAATATCAAATTTGATATGAAGTGTTGCTAGGTACCATGGTGCCTCATAGCAAAATGCTCCTTCTATAAATAATGAAAAAGCTAAAGAAATGAAGTTAATGTGAGGTCAATATGGAAAAGTAGTAGAAAATAATAAAACCCCACAGCTCACATCTTTTTTTTCAAAAAAAGAGAAATAGACTACCCCTACCACTATGTATTAATAATGGTTATAAGAAGAATACAAAAGAGGAAAAGATAAGATCACAAAACAAAACAGACCAAAACATCAAGTCTTTTTACATCAACACACTCCCACTCCCTACACAAGTCTAGAAAGGGAAAATTCTCAAAATGTTTTGTTCTAAAGGCCCATGTGACTGTCCAAAATCGAACTCTCTCCCAAACGTCCTCCGCCGGAATATTCTGCTATTTCTCTCTCAATCCACACAGCCCATTACATTTGAAAACGAGCAGACCAAACTTCAATGAATGCCACCCAACTGATGCACCCAAATCATGAACTTCAAATGGTTGAATATGTGTCAATGCAGAGTCTGTAACAATAACATCATGCAGTTCTGCAATGGGGAACATAAACAAAGCATAAATAACCACACAAAGCAAGATTAGTTTGGGAGTCTATTATGTACTGCCACCAACTAATTACATCCATTATATACCAATTAGTCAATCTGAATTCCCAGGCAGCCACTTTAGCTAAGGTTTTTGAAACCAAACCAAAGGTGAAACAACAAAAGTCATTTAAGTTGTTCTTCAGTATAGAGGATGAAACTCTCATTACACATCAAAAATTGATTGTGTCAAACATGTTAATCATCTCACAACCATAAAAAATTCTAGCAAAATACAAGCAAAGAATTACAGCAAAACATCACAAAATATAAAGATGAACCTTTGGGTTAAGCCAGAGGTAGAAACTGGTACAGGTGATGAAGCTTCCAATAAATATGCTACATAAAAATGAAGAAGAATATGTTAGGCCTCAAAAATATTCTTTCATATCCAGGTGTATGAATAAGGCATTCAATTTAGTTCCTTTAGGAATGATTGTTTTGTAAGTTGGTTAGTTAGTTAGAATTCATATGTTAAAGAAGGTGAAATACTTTCTGGGGAGATACCAAACTGTCTCAAAAAGTTTGAAACTTTGTAATTCTTTCATTGATATCAATAAAATACCTTTATTCTAGTTCTATCAAGTATTGGATTGGATCAAAAGTGTCATACCTGGGTTTTGTGCAATAGATTCAACCAACCTCCCAGTGTCAATACACACAACACAACCTAAAACTAAGAATGAAGACTTTGATTCAATACTGAATAAAGCTTTTAAACAATTACAAAAGACAAGAAAATAGAGTAATACCTATATTTTCTTGCCATCAATAATGATATTTGGGATGTGAGCTATAATTGGCCAGTCCTCCCCTGTCTCCCTCTGGACTCTTGGTGTTAACATCGGACAACCAATGATATAAATATCAGAAAGCGAAGTGGGTAGTTTTTTTGGCAAGCATCGGAGGTAATGACAGCCTTCAATTGTCAATTCCTCAAGGGAGGTGAGGTGTTGAAAGGCCGCCTCGTCTAAGTGTGTTAAGTTAAAAAAGTACATAAATGCAATCTTCTTTAAAGTGGTCAAAGGGGCTTGCATGAGTTGAGCTCTTGGGAGTAATAATGGTAATAGTACCTCACTGTTATGTATTACAAGCTCTGTCAATGAAGGAAAATAATCTCCTAACAATGTCACTTTGAGTCTATTGCAGTCAAAGAATTTAAGATTCTTAAGGTGTGGAAAAACACCACCTTCGATAAATGACCACTCTTCAAACTTCTCCAAATTATCAAACTCCAAAGTCTTCAAAGATCTAAAGAATGTCTTTGTTTGTATTGCAGCAGAAGAATCAACACTAGTAGAGCAATAAAACTTTGAATCTATTCTCACCACACCACAATTCACAATCAAAAGAACTTTGAGAGAGGGAAGTTGTCCCAATGACGGCAAGAAGCTACAATTACTACAATACATTAACTTCAAACTTACCAAATTAGACAAGCAACGATGATCTTCCATCCAATTTGGGAAGCTACTTCCTTTGTAGGACCAAATCTCAAGTTTCTTCAAATTTGGATGAGGCTCAACAGTGCAGAGTCTGAGTAGCTCTCTTTCTTTGTGCAAGTCATCAAGTTCAGGTTCATAGCGATAATCCCATACCAAAGATAGGTGACTAAGAAACTTTAAACTCTTTAATGGTGCTGCAACATCAGAAACTTCCTCAAGGCTACTAACTTTTTGTAGTCCCTTAATAGAAAGACTCCCGTGAAGATCTTGAAACTCTTTCAATAGCTTAATGCCACCACAATCTCTAGTTCTTCCAACAACAAATGCATTAAGTGTTTGCAGATTTTGTAGCTTGCCCAACTGCAATGGCATCCCAAATAAATTCTTCTCAGGAACACTAAGATGTCGCAACTTGACTAAATTGCCTATATCAGTTGGTAGTTGAGTGACTTTCCTACATTTCTCCAACAATAGTGTCTCCAAATTATACAATTTACATATTGTGTTAGGTATCTCTTCAATATCAATACAATCTAACTTCAAATATCTTAAATACTTCAAATTGCCAATTGAATTGGGAAACTTGGTGATGCTATAATCACATATGGATAGTACTCTCAATCCTGGGAATGACTTGTCTAAGTCCTCAATCTTTAACAGCTCCAGCAGATCACCGCTTAACTCTTGTTGCCACAATATGGTGCGCACGCCCTTCGCTTTGAATAACTCCTCAAATTCCTTGGGGTCATTGGCTCTTTCACAGTCACGCATGTACGAAAAATGACGAACCTTGTGAGAACATTTGTTTATATTATTCATCATATAGCAAAACTCACCAGAAACAAATATTGCCAAATCATGTATAAGATCATGCATGAGAAAAATCGACTCCTTCTTATTGTTATTTGATGGTTGAAAAAATGACATTGAGATTAGATCTTTGAAGTACTTCTTTCCAACGTCTTCAATTCTAACTCCCTTCTTAGGAAGTAATAGACCTTCAGCCGCCCACAATAAGATGACTTCTTCTTCTTTGTATTCATAATCTTTAGGAAATATAGCACAATAGGAGAAACAAGACTTCAAATGTGAAGGTAAATAAAAATAGCTCAGCCATAGAGCTGGAAGAATACCAACACTCTCATTCTCATACAACTCCCATATATCGTTGTTTAATATGTCATTCCAATCCTCCTTATTTTGTTTCCCATGTAGAAGACTCCCAAGTGATTTTATAGCTAAAGGAAGACCATTACACTTTTCAACAATCTCTCGACCAATTACTTGCAGGTCTGAGTACTCATGCGAGTTGACATCAATTGCAGCACATCTGACAAATAACTCCCAACCTTTGTCAAAAGATATAGTGCTTAGGAAATAAGTTGATGATGACTTAGTTCCCATAATTGATGCAACCCTATTGCTACGTGTTGTCACTATGATCTTGCTTCCGTGCAACCCAGATTGAAAAGTACTTTTTATGACGTCCCATCTGTTGCTATCTTCATCCCAAACATCATCTAGAACAATGAGAAACTTCTTCTCAGTCAAAACTTTCTTGACTTCATTTAAAACTTGGAACTCCTCTTCAATTTCACATTTGGTAGTTGTGATCGTCTGAATGATAGTTTTCATTACTTTAGAACTATTGACTTTGTTATTATCTCCCACAGTAACCCACACTCTAGTATCAAACATTGTATTCATAACTCTTTTATCATTGTACACAAGTTGAGCAAGAGTAGTCTTTCCAATACCGCCCATCCCCACTATGGGGATCACTGACAATTTGTCACCACAGGTTCTATCATCTGAACTAAGCAACTTAACAATAGCTTCTTTGTCAACATCCCTTCCATAAACATCAGATTCTTCCACCAAAGGAGCACATACCCTCTCTGGAAGCTTATGATTCTTCACACGTTCCAAACCAAGATCTCTATTGTCTAGAAGAAGCTTCAATTTCCCAAGTGCCTCTTCTATCTCAGGTTTAATGGTCTTATCAAAACAAGTTAAAGGAGTTGATGAGATGAGTCTCGTGAGTGCCTGACAAGTATTATGCACTAGATTAATTGATAGAGAAAGAGTGAAGAATTGTATATTATATTGTCATATATTGGAAAAGACTCATAACTACAAATTCTTTTACAAACACTCTAATTCAAATAAACTGCTCAAACCAACCCGAAATAATTTCAATCAAATGTAAAGCCTAAATAAGAAAGTATGTTACTAAACAAAAAGCAATTGTGATCAATCAAAGGTAATTGATTAATTATTACCTTGCTAGTACAAGTGCAGCCACTATGAGATTCATGAGGACCATCATCTTCCAGTTCATTTCGCCATGCTTCAGTGTCGATCTTGTAAACCAAGTCATCTGCATCATAAATGGTGTCCTTGAGATCATCAAGCCAGTTCCGCACTCTTGGGTCTTTGATGAGCTTCTCCTCAGCATCAATGAGCAGCAGATCAGCAGAGGACAGCAAAGCCTTGAACTCCTTGAGCAGCTTGAGAATGGCATCTTTTCCTTTGAAGAAGTCCTTCACCTCTGTAGTCAACTTTTTCACCAATGGGTTAAGCAAAGCAGAGAGAAGAGCTCCTCCAACCACTTCAGCCATCAGATCTTTAAAAACTCAGAAAAAAGATTAAAGGAAAGATTGATTGATGAACACAAAATGAATTCAAAATAGAGAAATAATATGAGTGAGAGTGTAGTAAACAGAGCTGAGCTCAGTGAGTGTAGAACATTGTTTATTATATATGATATGAGTTTTGTTTTATACATAATAGTTTACATAAATTTAGTACCTAATTACATGTGCTTTCATGTGTGAAACAGAGCCAAAGGCCTATGAAAACAAGAGATGACACTTTGAAATCTGATCATTTTATTATATAATTATTCCATAAACAATGTTGTAGTCTTTCTTTCATTATAAAAAAACCAACGACATCATGGAATCAGCTTTATTATCACAAATACACAATAATATAATTATGCTACTTTAATTATCACTCTTAATTAATATCTTATTGTTTGTCTTATTGTTTATCATAACACCAACTTATAGTATCCTATTATGTATTAAATACTAATTAACATGTTTTATATATAGTCAATTTAATATAACATAATGAGTTGGTAAGCCTAATAGCAATGCTCATAAGTTATTTGGACATGATTCATTTTTAATCTTAATTTGAATTTGAAAAGTGAGGTATAAGGAAAAATCATTTATAAAAAATGAAGGCACCAACTTGGGTCTTTTTGTTTTATCTTTAATCACTTAAATTATTGTGCTGTCTAGTGTAGTTAGTGCAAGTGGAGTTTTATCTTTAATCACATTCTTTCTTTTTATGTTGAGCATTACTGTAAGGTGTCTTGGTAGGTCCACTATTGAGTATATGATTATTGCCATTAATCACATAAATTTCATAAGCTGTTAAAATTAAGTTTATCCAATAATGGATATAACCAAGAAAGCAAAACTTGTATTTGTATAGACAAAATGTTCAAAAGAAATTAACAAATTTCAGAAAATGGACACCAAGATTTATTGAGATAATTAATTAAGGAGAGACAAAGGTAGCAATGGTTGCTATCTACAAATCATTAACAATGGTCTCAACAATTTCTAGTTTACAAAGTAACAGTAATGACCACTCTAATCACACTATAATCATCAACCAATCTCCATCTGAGAACACTTCCAAGGCTAAGACAGAAGCTGGTTTGAAATGAGAACACTTGTGTTTATATATGTTCATTCACTTGGAATGGAAGCTATCAATTTGAAAGGCATTAACAAGTAGAGTAGAGATCAAATCTTCAGATCAAATGGTGAAAGTAACCATTCAACACTCATGTTCTATTTACAGCTCAGAAATTGTTGAAGCTATAGGTATTAATGTATTATGATCACAACACTCCCAATGACTGAGGATCAGAAATTTAAAGGAAAGAAAAGTAGCCTTACATATTTTGTATGTAGTCTTACTCGAAAGCATGCCAATGTGCAACGAAAGTACTCATGATGACTTCTCAGAATTAGATTGATTTATTACAGTATGAGACAACACCTTTTAACAAAAGATCTTGATTCAAAGCTAACACTGGATTATTCATCATAAACACCAATCTCAATTTCTTTTTGCAAACTTCCAAGCAACCTTTCCAATCAAAGTATGCAAGCAACCTAAAAGTGTTGTAAAAAAGTTGAATAAGGACTTTGAAGACTTTGATTCAATATTGAATAAAGATTTTAAACAATATAGGACAGGGGGAAGAGAAAAGAGTAATACCTATGTTTTCTTGTCATCCACAATTATATTTGGGATGTGAGCAATAATTGGCCAGTCCTTCCCTGTCTCCCTCTCGACTCGTGGTCTTAGCAATTTACAACCAGTGATGTAAAGATCAGAAAGAGAAGTGGGTAGTTCTTTTGGCAAGCATTGGAGGTTACTGCAATGTCTAATTTTCAACTCCTCAAGGGAGGTGAGGTGCTGAAAGGCCGCGTCGTCAAAGCGCTTCAAGTTGAAACACTCGTTAATCATGATTTTCTTTAAACTGATCAAAGGGGCCTCCATGAGTTGAGCTCTTGGGAGTAATAATGGTATTAGTTCCTCACAATCAACTATTTCAAGCTCTGTCAATGACGGAAAATGATCTGCTAACAATGACACTTTGAGTCTCTCACACCACTTAAATTGCAGATTCTTAAGACGAGGAAAAACTCCACCTTCTATAAATGACCACTCTTCGAGCTTAGACAAATATTCAAATTTCAAGGTGTCCAATGATCTAAAGAATGGCTTTGTTTGTATTGCAATTGAAGAATCAACACTAGTACTAGTAGAGCAATAAAACTCTGAATCTATTCTCACCACACCACAATGCTCAATGAAAAGAACTTTGAGAGAAGGCAGTTGTCCCAACGACGGCAAGCAGATGCAATTGTGACAATTTACCATCTTCAAACTTACTAAATTAGACAAGCAGCAACAATCTCCCATCCAATTTGGGAAACTGTTGCCTTTGTAACTCCAAATCGTAAGTTCCCTCAGGTTTGGATGTGGCTGGAGGGAATTGAGTAGCTCTCTTTCTTTGTGCAAATCAAGTTCAGCTTTATTATTACCGGCCCATCCCAAATATAGACTAAGAAACTTCTTACTCTTTAATAATGGTGTTGCATCTGAAACTTCCTCAAGGCTACTCACATTTCTTAATCCATGAATAGAAAGACTCCCTCGTAGTTCTTGAAGCTCTTCCAACATTTTAATGCTACCACAATCTTTATTATTCCCCACAACAAATTTATTTAGTGTTTGCAGTTTTTGTAGCTTCCCCAACTGCAATGGCATCTCTTCTAATTTCCAAGGAACAGTAAGATGTCGCAACTTGATTAAATTTCCTATATGACTCGGTAGTCGAGTAACTCCTTCACATTCTTTCAACAACAAAGTCTCCAAATTATACAACTCACATATTGTATTAGGTATCTCTTCAATATCTTCACAATCTAACTTCAAATACCTTAAATACTTCAAATTTCCTATTGAATTAGGAAGCTTTGTGGTATAACAGTCGTTTATGGATAGTACTCTCAAGCTTGGAAATGATGTATCCAAGTGCTCAATCTTTAACAACTTTAGTTGGCTTGAACCTTGTTGCCACAATATGGTACGCAAGCACTTAGCTTTAAATAACTCCTCAAATTTCTTAGGGTCATTAGCTTTTGCACATTCTTGCATGTACGAAAAATGGCGAACCTTATGTGAGAATTTACTGCTATTATTCATCATATAACAAAACTCACCAGAAACAAATATTGCCAAATCGTGTATAAGATCATGCATGAGAAAAGTTGGCTCCTTCCTATTGTAATTTGATGGTTGAAAAAATGACATTAAGATTAGATCTTTAAAGTACTTCTTTCCTATTTCTTCAATTCTCATTCCCTTGCTAGGAAGTAAAAGACCTTCAGCCATCCACAATAAGATCATCTCTTCTTCATTGTATTCATAATCTTTAGGAAATATAGCACAATAGGAGAAACAAGACTTCAAATGTGAAGGTAAATAAAAATAGCTCAACCATAAAGCTGGAAGAATACCAACACTCTCCCTCTCATACAACTCCCATGTCATCCCAATCCTCTTTATTTTGCTTCCCACGTAAAAGTCCCCCAAGTGATTTTATAGCTAGAGGAAGACCATTACACTTTTCAACAATTTTTCGACCAATTGCTTGCAAATCTGAGTACTCGTGTGAGTTGACATCGATTGCAGCACATCTAACAAATAACTGCAAGCCTTTGTCGAAAGATATAGTGCTTAGGGAATAAGTTGATGACTTAGTTCCCATTATTGATGCAACCCTATTGCTACGTGTTGTCACTATGATCTTGCTTCCATGCAACCCAGATTGAAAAGTACTTTTTATAACATCCCATCTGCTGCTATTTTCATCCCAAACATCATCGAGAATAATAAGAAACTTCTTCCCAGCCAAAACCTTCTTAACTTCATTTAAAACTTCAAACTCCTCTTCGCTTTCACATTTGGCAGATGCGACCTTCAGAATAATTGTTTTCATCACTTTAGAACTATTCACCTTGTCATCGTCTCCCACAGTAACCCAAACTCTGGTATCAAACATTTTGATGACTTTGTCGTCGTTGTATACAAGTTGAGCAAGAGTAGTCTTTCCAATACCGCCCATACCCACTACTGGGATCACTGACAATTTGTCACCACCAGTTGTGTCATCTGACCGAAGCAACTTAACAATAGCTTCTTTATCAACATCTCTTCCATAAACATCAGATTCTTCCACCAAAGGACCACATACCCTCTCTGGCTTCTTATGATTTCTCACACGTTCCAGACCAAGATCTTTATGGTCTAGAAGAAACTTCAACTTCTCTAGTGTCTCTTCTATCTCGGGTTGTATGTTCTTATCAAAAGAAGTTAAAGGAGTTGATGAGATGAGTCTCATGAGTGCCTGACAAGTATTATGAACGCATGCAATATAGATCAATTTATAGAGAAAGAGAGGAATTGTATTATATTCTCATATATTGAAAAAGACTCATACAATAGCTATTATGGATGTACAATTTTTTTTACAAACACTTTAATCCTAATAAACTGTCTAACCAAACCGAAAAAACCAACCAATAAAATCTAAATCGCTCAATTAATATGATGGGTTGGATTGAAATATAACTTGAATGAACCAATTTACAATTTCTTTGAGAAAATATACATAACATATTATATAAACTATGGGTGGATTTATTAGTAAAGCCTAAATGACCATTTTCTCACTCTATGGTATAGTAAAGCCTAAATGACCATTTCAACTACCTTTACCCTAAGCCTAACATTACAAGTCTAGAAAGACCTTCTGATTCTTGGTTGTGCATTAATCTATATTAGTGGAGAATAGTAAGTATTGCAAGCATATGGAATTTTTGGTTAGTGGATTGATGATTGTAATTGGCATACATAAAGTGGTTTAATTGTTAGTTAATTGCATTCTATGGTTTGATGAGCTAAATGAAAATAAATTGAAATATGTCAAGGGTGTAATTGAACTGAAATTCTGGATTGTATGTATAAGTGAATTTTTTCATAATCATATTATTGAACCTACTTGAAAATTACTCATGTTTTGGAGATTGACTTGTTTAATGTTTATTTAGTGTTTTACTCGAGGACGAGTAAAAGCTTAGTTTGGGGGAATTTGTTAGGTTATTTTTAGTATTAATTTTAGATTAAGTTTAGTATATTTTTAATTAAGTTTTAATCGTGTTTGGAGCATTTTTACGCTTGTTATCTTTTATTTTTACAGATTTAAAACAGAAGAAGATTAGAAAAATATCAGAGAAAAAGATGGGAAAAAGATAAAAAATATCATGATATTTAAAATAGAGAAAATTGTGGAAGCCGAAACTTCAAGCCTAAATTCGACGGTTTTCTGATTGGATTTTGGAAAAAGTCAAAACATGAAAGCTCTAGATCTCTTTTTTATCTTTCCGGAACATCTTGAATCGTTCAATTCCGAGCAATATTGAGAGAGTTATGGTCCAAATACTATCAGTCGACGCAGCAGAAAAAAATATCTCGTTTGAGGTTTCCCAAAAATTTAAATTCGAGTGGGAATTTAAATATTGCGTTTTTTCCATATTTTTAGGCCTTCAATGCCTATATAAAGGGAAGAAGGGAGTTGATTTCATCAAGCAATTTTAGAGAGAAAAACAGAGAGAATACAGATGGAAAGTGGAGAGATCAACTGCAATATTGGAGGCATTCTTCAGAGGGTTTTCAGCATTCTTCTCTTCTCTATTTTTATCTCTTTTCTTAAAGTTAATATGTGTGATTGTGCTTTCATGAACATGTGTAGCTAAACACTTTAATTAGGGTTAGATGGATATTGTTTAACATTGTTTATGGTTTTAATATGATTAATTTTCCCCCTAATTTCTATGTATTCTATTTTATTTGTGCTTAATTACTTTTAATTGCCTGATCACCAATTAACTGTCTATGATTTTGATGCGAGATCTGAGAAGTGAGTGTCAAATATGCTATAGTAGAATAGAACTGAATTTCGATATAGGACGAGAGTACCTATATGGTTTAGATAGATTATAGGGTTTCTGTGTTTAATGCCTGTTGCATGTTAAATTTATCACGAGAGTAGAAAGTTTGCATGTAATTGAGGTTTATATATCTGAGAAGACTATAAATTACCTTAATAAACCTGCTATTGCATTGGAATTAATATTAGGGAAATAATCATATTAGACCATATTCAATAGAAACAATTGAAATCGACACCCTAGTTTTTATCAACTTTAAACTTTCTTGTATAATTGTTTCTTACTAGTTTCTTATTCTTAATTCTTTCTTTATTTTTTATTTAACCAAATAGAAGTAAAAGTTTAATTTTAACGTACTTAACTACACTCCCTGTGGGATCGACCTCACTCCTAGTGAGTCTACTACTTTAAACGATACGTACACTTGCGTGTGCAAAAATATCGCAACACCAATGAAAACCGAGGCGCGACTTCTTGGTGTGAACTTGTGTCTTCGAGAAGGGAGGGTGGAGCCATAGGCTAAACACCCGAAACTTCGAAGATGATCATATCTAGGATTTGTACCATGCAATAGTTGGTATGAAGTCAATCCCTTAAGCATTTTAGAGGGGGTCCTATTCATGATATATGTAGCGGTTTGAACTAGGTATGACCAATAAACCAAGGGTAAATTGGATTGAAATCCTAGTGCCCGAGCAATGTTTAATATGTGTTGGTGTTTCCTTTCAACAACGGAATTTTGTTGTGGTCTTTCCACACAAGAATGGTAATTCAATATACCTTTAGATGCAAAAAAGGATTGTAAGTTTAACTCTTTTGCATTGTCGGATCTTATGGCTTTAATGGATGTTGAAAATTGGGTACAAACCATGTTAAAAAAGGTAGGAATGACATTTTGAACATCGGATTTATTCTTGAGCAAATAAAGCCAAGTAAATCTTGATTTGTCATCGACGATAGTGAGGAAGTATTTGTAACCTTCTACACTAAGTATATGAAAAGGTCCCCAAATATCCATATGAACCAAATCAAACACATTCTTTGAGAAATTGTGATTGGAAATGAAAGGTAAGCGCTTTTGTTTTGCCAAATGGCATATATGACAATGTTTAGTAGAATTTGGATGTGAAATATTATGTTCTTTATTGAAAAAACTTGAAATACACATCGAAGGATGTCCAAGGCGATTGTGCCATTGGTTTACATTGATTTTATTGAAAGAAAAAGGGAAAATGGCAGCGGCTGTAGCAGAAGGATTGTCTTGTTGAATCAAGTACAATTTCCCACTTCTTTTAGCTGTCCCAATCACCACATTCAGAGTAAGATCCTGAATTTCACAAGAATTGCGATGAAGCACAATATCATTAGAGTTATGAAGCATGAAATCAGTAATGGAAAAAAGGTTTAGGTGAAACTGTGGGATATACAACACATTATGTAGGGTGATGTTGTTATTAATCTTGACAGTTCCAACCTTTTGAACAGGGACATCTTGTCCATTTGGTAATGTGACAACCTTAGGGAAAGTAACATTAGTAAATGAGGAAAAACATTTAATGTTGAAGCACATGTGGTGAGTTGCACCACTATCGATTATCCAAGAAAAGGAATGAGAATTTATACCTGCATGATTCGAAATTGCAGGGTTGCTGGCTGGGTTTTCAGCATTGCTGGTATGTCCTAGCTGCTGGCTTAGAAGTGATATGAGATGCTGGCAGTGAGAAGTAATATCAGCATGTGTAAGCTGGTGATCATTCTCAGGTTTCGGGTTGTGTGTGGAAGCAGTATTTGCCTTCCCTTTTCCCTTGTCTTGCTTCTTCTTATCACCATAGCCGGGGGGAATCCATGCAAAAAGTAACATTTATCAACCAAATGGCCTGGTTTGCCACAGTTAGAGCATGATGGCCTAGGCTTCTTTGCTCTTGGGGGATTGGTTGAAGACGAGGCAGCAGCAAAAGGAACAATTTCAGAGGATCCAAGGGATCGTTGACGCACTTCTTGAATGATCATTGCAAAGATTCGGGATAGGTTTGGAATAGGTTCATTTAATAGAATTTGAGCCCTAACCGAGGCATAGGATTCATTCAAACCAGTCAAGAATTGAAGGACTTGGTTTTGGTTGTAGTAATCCAAGAAAATTTTCATTGCACCACAAGAACAAGTGGTTATGGGTTGAAATTCTTTCAACTCATCCCATAGGGATTTCATTTTGGTGAAATAAGCAGAAACCGAAGAATCACCCTGCTGAAGCCGAGTGAGTTGGGTTTGCAACTGAAAAATTCTAGGGCCATTGCCCTCATTGAAACGTTCAGCAAGATCGTTCCACATTTCGGTAGCTAAATCAAAGTACATAATACTTTGTGCAATCTCAGGGGTGACAGAATTAACTAACCAAGACATTACAGTATTGTTACACCTTAACCAAGAATTGAGAGAGGGGTTACCAGGTTCTGGCCGAGGGAGAGAGCCATTGATGAACGAGACTTTGTTCTTGGCAGCCAAGGCCATTGTAATTCCTCTTTTCCATGGTTGATAGTTGGGGCCATTGAGAACTGTGGACACGAGTACAAGGCCAGGGTGATCACCGGTGCTCAAATAGAAAGGGCTGGAATGATCTTCAGCAATCGAGCGAGGGTGAGAAGCTTGAACTGCGTTGTCATCAACAATGGTGGTTTGGTCCTGGGGAGGAGGATCTGTCGATTGAGATTGAGTCCGAATCTGTGGGTTGCGAACAGGAATGGCGGAAGAATTGGGAGCTTGAACGGGATCGGAATTGATCTCGACTGTGTGATTGTCGACCGTGGAAGGAGGAGCTCCATCCTGGGAACGGGTCGAAGGTCTGGCCATGGAGGCTGGAGGCCTGATTACGTCTGATACCATATGAGAAGAAAGAAAATAGCAGAGGGAAAAACAGAGCTGATTTTCTATTATGAATTCTCTGCATGTTTTACAAAGGAGGGCTGAGTTTATATAGCCCCAAATAATCAAGAATTGTTAGTTGCATAACTAACTTACAACCGAATTGGCTCCAGCATTTAACAAACTGATTTAACATAATAAAACAACCCTAACTAACTTAAGCAAGTGGTTCCTAAAAGTCTTTAACAGTGATATTTGGGATGTGAGCAATAATTGGCCAGTCCTCCCCTGTCTCCCTCTTCACTCGTGGTGTTAGCAATGGACACCGACTGATATGAAGATCAGAAAGAGAAGTGGGTAGTCCTTTTGGTAAGCATTGGAGTTCCAAAAAGAGATCAATTGTCAACTCCTCAAGGGAGGTGAGGTGCTGAAAGGCCTCCTCGTCTAAGTGCCTCAAGTTGTAACAATAACCAAGTGTAATCTTCTTTAAAGTGATCAAAGGGGCCTGATTGAGTTGAGCTCTTGGGAGCAATAATGGTATTATTTCCCCACAACCATCAATTTTAAGCTCTGTCAATGACGGGAAATAATCTCCTAACAATGTCACTTTGAGTTTATCACACCAGATTAATTGAAGATTCTTAAGACGAGGAAAAACTCCCCCTTCGATAAATGACCACTCTTCCAGCTCACCCATAAAGTGAAATTTCAAGGTCTCCAAAGATGTAAAGAATAAGGGCTTTGTTTGTATTGCAACAGAAGAAGAAGAAGAATCAAGAGTAGTACTACAATAAAACTCTGAATCTATTCTCACCACACCACAATCCTGAATCAAAAGATCTTTGAGAGAAGGCAGCTGTCCCAACGACGGCAAGAAGCTGCAATTAGAACAACATGAAATCTCCAACCTTACTAAATTAGATAAGCAGCGATGGTCTCCCATCCAATTTGGGAAACTGTTGCCTTCGTAGTCCGAAATCGTAAGTTCCTTCAGGTTTGAATGAGGCTGGAGGGCACTCAGTACCTCTCTTTCTATGTGCAACTTGTCGAGTTTACTAGAATACCATTCCAAAGATAGATGACTAAGAAACTTGAAATTCTTTAATGCTGCTGCTGAAACTTCCTCCAGGCTACTCACATTTTCAAGTCCTTTAATAGAAAGAGTCCCGTGTAGATCTTGAAACTCTTTCAGCAACTTAATGCTAGCAGAATCTCTATTGTTTCCCACAACAAATGTATTCAGTGTTTGCAGATTTTGCAGTTTGCCCAATTGCAATGGCATCTCTACTAAGTTTATCTTAGGAACACTAAGATGTCGCAACTTGATTAAATTTCCTATATCATTTGGTAGTCTTTTAACCCTTTCACATTCCTCCAACAACAGTGTCTCCAAATTATACAACTTACATATTGTATTAGGTATCTCTTCAATATTTTCACAATCTAACTTCAAATATCTTAAATACTTCAAATTGCCTATTGAATCAGGAAGCTTTCTGATATGATAGTCCTTTATGGATAGTACTCTCAAGCTTGGGAATAACTTGTCCAACTGCTCAATCTTTAACGAATCATCGATTGAACCCTGGTGCCAGAATATGGTGCGCAAACACTTAGCTTTGAATAACTCCTCAAATTCCTTAGGGTCATCAGCTTCTTCACAATCTTGCATGAACGAAAAATGACGAACCTTGTGAGAACATTTACTGATATTATTCATCATATAACAGAACTCACCAGAAACAAATATCGCCAAATCATGTATAAGATCATGCATGAGAAAATTCGACTCCATCTCATCGTTATTTGATGGTTGGAAAAACGACATAGAAATTAGATCTTCAAAATACTCTTCTCCAACTTCTTCTTTTCTCTTTCCATTTGTAGACTGTAAAAGACCTTCGGCCATCCATAACAGGACCATCTCACCTTTTCTAAAATGATAATCTTTTGGAAATAAGGAGCAGTAAGCAAAACATTGCTTTAATTCTGGGCGTAGATTAAAGTAACTCAACCACAAAGCTGGAAGAATATCAACTTTTTTTCTATCATACAACTCCCATAAATCACTGTTTAGGATGTTGATCCATTCCTCCTTTCTCTGCTTCCGTCGTACGAGAAGACCCATTGACTTAATAGCCAACGGAAGACCCTTACACTTGTCAACAATTTTTTCCCCAACTTGTTTGAGATCCAAGTAATCATTTGAGTCCACAACAAGTGAAGCATGTTTTGCAAATAATTGCCAGCCAGCAGCCTCATCTATTCTTCCCAGTTGATAAGTTGACCCAGTTTTCATAATCGATGCAACATCTGTGCTCCGTGTTGTCACAATTATCTTGCTTCCATGTTTTCCCGATTTGAAACAATTGTTTAGAACGTCCCACTTGGAAGGATTCTCATCCCAAACATCATCAACAACAAACAGAAACTTCTTCCCAGTCAAAGCCTTCTTTACTTCTTCTTGAAGGTCATATGGATCCTGAATTTCACATGTTTTAGAAGTGATCTTCTCCACAATTAGTTTCATCACTTTTGTGCAGTCAACTTTGTCTTCCCCCACTGTAATCCATACTTTCGTATCGAACATATTGTTGACTCTATCGTCCATGTATACAAGTTGAGCAAGAGTAGTCTTTCCAATACCACCCATCCCCACAATGGGGATCACAGACAATTCACCACCGGCACCGGTTGTTTCATCCGGTAGAAGAAACTTGATAATCTCTTCTTTTTCATGATCCCTTCCATAAATATCAGACTCTTCTAGCGATGGAGCACATACCCTCTCCGGAAGCTTATGATTCTTCACATGTTTCAAACCGAGATCTTTATTTTCTAGAAGACGTTTTAATTTCCCAAGCGTCTCTTCTATCTCAAGTTTTATGGCCTTATCAAAAGAAGTTAAAGGAGTTGGGATGAGTTTCAAGAGCCCCTTCTTATACCGGCTGCTATGAGATTCGTGAGGACCACCACCTTTCAGCTTTTTTCGCGATGCTTCAGTGTCGATCTTGTAAACCACGTCGTCTACATGATAAATGGTGTCCTTGAAATCATCAAGCCACTTCCTGACTCTGGGTTCTTTGATAAGCTTCTCCTCAGCATCAATGAGCAGCAGATCAGCCGAGGACAGCAAAGTTTTCAGCTCCGTCACCAGTTTGAGAATGGCATCGTTTCCTTTGAAGAAGTCCTTCACCACAGAAGCTAACTTTTGCACCAACGGATCGAGGAAAGCAGAGAGAAGCGCTCCTCCAACCAATTCAGCAGCCATCAGATCAGATCTTCCAACAAATAGTAATTGCAGAAGAGAGAATAACTAAGAGAAATTGTAGCTAACAATGCTTGTGCTTGAGATTGAGAGTAGCAGTGTTGTGTTGCAGTAGTGATATCTAATTATGAAATGTAGAGGTGGTCAATTATGAAGACAATATTCCTGGGACCTACGTTATCACAATTATATATGGCCAAAGATAATCTCACACTTTAATCTTTAGTATTAAGTTATTTATGGTCTATTGAACTTTGCTGCATATTGTTTATGAGTTTGACTATTCATTCAGCTGCCATAACTGACTGATGAGAAGTCTTTTTCTAAAATCACAATATGACTCAGTCAAAAACAGTTCGTTCCAAGCAATTATTGTTTTAGTTACAAAGTAGCACAAAAGAAATTTCATCATAAGAAAATGTGAGGTTGGAATTACACATCTTGTCATCTTCATATATATATATGGCCTACATTATCACTATAATGATTAATGTCCTGTGATAAGAGATAATCCATAAATAAAAGTTTTTTTTTTAATAATAAATCAAAACCATGCTTAAACATTACATGGCTATTTTCATTACATGGTGGGCTAGCATATACTAAATAAAAAGGGTAGTAGAGTAATTGTCTGAGGGTTGGGTTGTGAGTGAGAATAGGTTCTATATATATAGCTAAGTATAGAAAATTTCTTAATTATGCAGCTAGCTAATACGAGATTAAAAGAATAATCCATTATCTTTCTATTAATTAAGGAAATTAAATACAGGAAGTTAATGTGAGATCAATATGGCATGGCAAAGAGGAAGAAAATAATCAAACCGCACAGCTCAAAACACTTTACGCCGTTAAAGTATTTGAATGTCATTTTAATGCAATGTCTTTTGACTATTTTAGCGAAATAACTATTTCATTTTTAAATGAATGGAAAGGTCATTCTAATATAACATGAGAAAAAATTTAAGGATTTTTTTCATTAATTTTTTTTTATGTATTTTAAATTTTATTTCATTTTATTCTTATTCCTATTCCCGTTCTTATTCTTATTCCTCTGTTTTTATTCATATCAACCAAACGCCACCTTAATGTAGAAATTGTTGGGTTTTATATCCTAAATAAAACTCATTTCAATATAATAAGATTTACTTATTAATAAAGATCAGAAATAACATTTAATGTTGCATGGTTCACATGATTTATTTCATGATTATATATATATATATAATGTATGAATTCTATTTAAGTCCAGAACATATCAATTTGTTAATGATTATAGTGTTGTCAGCACAGTGGAATATAATCTTGATTATATGTTCGAAAGTTTATTCCCTGATTTGTCAGTTCATTAGATTTAGACTGACATGATAATCAGCGATAGGTATTCTTACACCTTGGATAAGTGTTATGTCCTTTCCAGGACATTGGCAAAGTTTACCAGCATCGGATGTATGTAGTATACATCGGAAGGGTCCGATATTGAACTTTGATTAGATATATTAAAATTTACCGTAATATCTATTCAATTCAATATCACCCGTTGATCCTAGATCAAATGATCTTAATCCTGATATGTTTAGGTTCGATCTCAAGAGTATTATACATGTTCTTTGATTTGTTAGTTAAGCCTACTTTTGGGTCAGGGTGATACGTACATTTTGGGAACATGATAGTATAATTGAGTGGGAGCGCTAACATAAATATGGAGTCTATAACTTCTATAGGAATTTAGAAATGAAACGATGATATCCTTCGAGCTTGGCTAAACAGAGATAAATAGTGGAGATCTCATTTCACTTCGCTGAAATATAATTTATACGGAGCTAAGTGTTTTAAGGATAAAATACATTGAATGTGTAACGGTAACTCAGTGCCTATTCAATGTAGATCATCTATTAGAGGGTCATTGATCAAATTAGGATTGTAACAATGGATAACTAATGACGTATCTATATCGTGGAACATATAGAGCGTTCTATATACTGAGAGTGCAATTCTAAGTTCTATGCGTGGATTCAACGAAGAATTAATAAGTCAGTGAATTTAAGATATAAATTCTTGATCTGCTTATTGGAAGCTCGGATATATAGACCCATGGTCCCCATACTAGTTGAGACCATACTGCTTGTAAGACTCAGTTAACTGATTTTGATTAATCAATTATAATTCTAAAGTTAAACTATGTCTAGTTTATGAGTTTTCACTAAGCAATGGCGAAATTGTAAAAAAAAGAGATTCTAGGTTTAACTTTGTATGTCTAATTAATAAATATATTAAATGAAAATATTATTTAATAATTAATTTTTACTTATTAAATAATTAGAATTGGCATTTAAATGGTTGAATTTGAAAATTGACGTTTGTTGAGAAAATGAGATGCAGAAATGATAAAACAACAAAATTGCATAAGTGAGGCCCATTATCCAAAGCCCAGGTCGGCCACTCTTATAGGCTTTTATCATTTATTTTTTCATTATTTTAATGCCAAATAATTCTAACTTAAACCTAAGTGGTTACCTATAAATAAATAGTGATGGCTCTCATTCACACTTAACTTTAACAGATGAAATTTGAGCCTCCTATTCTTTCTCTATAGCCGCCACTTCCCTTCTCTTTTTCTCTTCAATTTCGAACCTTGAGTGAATGAGTGAGTGCCCACAGACATCAAGTGGTATCTCAATCATAGTGTGTAAGATTGTGGAAAATCAACTAACTAGAAGGAGAATCAGCATTAAAGGGAGAGAAAGAGATCCAAGTTCAAATCTTGGTGATGCTCTGCTACAGAAACTGACATTTCATTCTCTTTTTTGGTGTATAGGTGGCTTCTCTTGAACTTTGCTGCATATTGTTTATGAGTTTGACTATTCATTCAGCTGCCATAACTGACTGATGAGTAGTCTTTTTCTAAAATTACAATTTGACTCAGTCAAAAATAGTTTCTTTTCCAAGCAATTATTGTTTTAGTTACAAAGTAGCACAGAAGAAATTTCAATCGTAAGAAAATGTGAGGTTGGAATTACACATTTGATTATGATCATCATATATATAAGAGATAATCCATATATAAAGAGAGGTGACACCATTTTACACACACAAAGGCTTAATTCTATTCTGAACAATCAAATTAAAAGTAAGCAAATCAAATTACAGAAATAACAGAATTAATTTTAAGTGTTTTTTTGGTAACTGACTTGTTGCATTCTTCAACTCCAATTATTTCCACAAGGAAACATAGAAATACCAACTCTAGCTGATTGATTCTGTATCATCCAAGTTTGTATGTAGTCCAATCTGAGAACACTTCCAAGCTTAAGACAGAATCCGATAGATTTGAAATGCAAACAGCTACTCAATTATGGTAATAGCTTGTGTTTACATGTCTCACAAGGTGTTGCAAGGACTACAAAATGTTGGGGCTAACTTGATTTTCCCATGAAATTCTCACTGTCCTGCACAATGTAACAGAGAATGAAAAATTGGTTCATAGATTTCCCAACATGAAACATTTCCAGAAGTTGCTCCCGCAAATACTAAGTGACATCGTTGGTTTGAAACACAAAGGCCTCAAGTCTGATTTGGAAAGTTTGATAAGTTTTCTAACCTGTAAAAAGTTTGAGTATCACAGAAAAGCATTCCTAATTATTTTTCTAACGAGGCGAGTGAGTGGACTATCTCTTGTTCTTAGCTTTGAAACCTGTTGATCGGATAAAAGACTTAAGATGCTGACACTGCCTAGAGAAGAACCGCTGATACATAGGCATCCTAAAATCAGAAAATCAAACACAAGAAATGGCCTTCATCAGATAGCTGTTGAAAATGAGACACTGAATATTTTCAACCCCAAGATGGGTCATCAGTATGATACATAATATATTATTTGTTTTCAAAGACAAAATGTAAAATTTGGGAGAGAACAGAAGAGAAAAGAGTAACATACCTATATTTTCTTGCAATTAACAGTTATATTTGGGATGTGAGCAATTATTGGCCAGTCCTCCCCTGTCTCCCTCTCCACTCGTGGTCTTAGCAATTCACACAAAGTGATATGAAGATCAGAAAGAGAAATGGGTAGTTCTTTTGGCAAGCATTGCAGCTTAGGACACTCTTCAATCCTCAACTCCTCAATGGAGGTGAGCTGTTGTAAGGCCGCCTCGTCTAACTGCCTCAAGTTTAAACATCTCATAATTCTAAGCTTCCTTAAACTGATCAAAGGTGCCTGATCCATCAGTTGAGGTCTTGGGAGTAATAATGGTGGTATTAGTTCCTCACTGACACTTAGTTCAAGCACTGTCAATGATGGAAAATAATCTCCTAACAATGTCACTTTGAGTTTATTACAATTATGAAGATGAAGATTCTTAAGACGAGGTAAATCTCCACCTTCAATAAATGACCACTCTTCGAGATTAGACAAATTCTGAAATCTCATGCTCTCCAAAGATGTAAAGAATGGCTTTGTTTGTATTGCAACAGAAGAAGAGTCAACACTAGCAGAATAGTAAAACTCTGAACCAATTCTCACCACACTATTCAAATGTCCGATGACAAGGTCTTTGAGAGAAGGCAGTTGTCCCAACGACGGCAAAAAGCTGCAATTAGAACAATCTACCATATTCAGGCTTACTAAATTAGACAAGCAGCGATGATCTCCCATCCAAATTGGGAAATTGTTGCCTTTGTAGTTCGAAATTGCAAGTGCTTTTAGGTTTGGGTGAGGCTGGAGGGCACTAAGTAGCTCTCCTTCATTGTGCAAGTAATCACCCCATGCCAAACATAGGTGGCTAAGAAACTTCTTACTCTTCAATGTTGCATCTGTAACTTCCTCAAGGCTACTCACATTTTCTAGTCCCTCTATCAGAAGACTACCGTGTAGATCTTGAAACTCATTCAACAACTTAATGCCACCAGAATCTCTATTTCTTCCCACAACAAATCTATTAAGTGTTTGCAGATTTTGTAGCTTCCCCAATTGCAATGGCATCTCTAATAAATTCCAAGAAACACTAAGATGTCGCAACTTGATTAAACTTCCTATATCAGTTGGTAGTCTAGTAACTTTTCTACATCTCTCCAACAATAGTGTCTCCAAATTATACAACATACATATTGTATTAGGTATGTCTTTAATATATTTACAATCTAACTTCAAATATCTTAAATACTTCAAATTGCCTATTGAATTAGGAAGCTTGGTGATATCACAGTCCGTTGTTGATAGTACTCTCAACAGTGGGAATGCTTTGTCCAAGTTCTTAATCTTAAACAACTCTAGACCATCATATTTTGAACCTTCGTGCCACAATATAGTCCGCAAGCACTTGGCTTTAAATAGCTCCTCAAATTCCTTAGGGTCAATGTCTTTTGCACATCGTTGCATGTATGAAAAATGACGAACCTTGTGAGAACATTTACTGATATTATTCATTATTAAACAAAACTCACCAGAAACAAATATTGCCAAATCATGTATAAGATCATGCATGAGAAAAATCGGGTCCACCTCATAATTGTTATTTGATGGTTGAAAAAATGACATAGAAATTAGATCTTCGAAATACTCTTCTCCAACTTCCTCTACTCTCTTTTTATTTGAAGACTGTAAAATACCTTCAGCCATCCATAACAACACCATCACTTCTTTTCTAAAATGATAGTCTTTTGGAAATAGGGAGCAGTAAGCGAAACATTGCTTTAATTCTGGGCGTAGATTAAAATAACTCAACCACAAAGATGGAAGAATTTTAACTTCATTTCTCTCGTACAACTCCCATATATCATTTTTTAGAATTTTTTCCCATTCCTCCTTTCTCTGCTTCCGTCGTACGAGAAGACCCATTGACTTGATTGCCAAAGGGAGACCCTTACACTTGTCAACTATTTTTTCTCCAATTTGTTTGAGATCCAAGTAATCATTTGAGTCCACAACAAGTGAAGCATGTTTTGCAAATAATTTCCAGCCAGCAACCTCATTTATTCTTTCTAGTTGATAGGTTGACTCAGTTTTCATAATCGATGCAACAACTGTACTCCGAGTTGTCACAATGATCCTACTTCAATGCAACCCTGATATAAAACAATTATTTAAGACATCCCACTTGGAAGGATCCTCATCCCAAACATCGTCAACAACAAATAGAAACTTCTTCCCTCTCAGAGCCTTCTTTACTTCTTCTTGAAGATCATATGGCTCCTCAATCTCACATTTTCTACAAGTGACCTTCTCAATAATTAGTTTCATCACTTTCATACAATCAACTTTATCATCTCCCATCGTAATCCACACTTTGGTGTTAAACGTTTTGTTGACTCTCTCGTCTTTGTAAACAAGTTGAGCAAGAGTAGTCTTTCCAATACCGCGCCCATCCCAACTATAGGAATCACAGATAATTTGTCACCACCAGTTGTTTCATCCGATAAAAGCAACTTAATAATCTCTTCTTTCTCATTGTCCCTTCCATAAATATCATTTTCTTCTAGAGATGGAGCACATACCCTCTCTGGAAGCTTATGATTCTTCACACGTTCCAAACCAAGATCTTTATTGTCTAGAAGAAGCTTCAATTTCTCAAGTGTCTCTTCTATCTCAGCTTTTATGGTCTTGTCAAAAGATGTTAAAGGAGTTGATGAGACGAGTCTCATGAGTGCCTGACATGTATTATGCAATAGAGTAATTGACAATATTTCTTCCATAAAGAAAAAGAGACTCATAGAATAACTACTAGTGTATTGTAGAACAAATTTTACAAACTGTCAAACCTCAATATACCACCCAAATCAACAAAAAAACGCAACCTCAAAAAAATTTAAACTTCAAAATTGTTTATTTTAATTGTATTTAGATATTGAAGTTTAATTTTAGTATCTAGACTATATTAATATTTTCTTCTATTTGAAACATATATATGTATTCTTTTATATCTAATAATTATTTGAAAACTAAAAACTAACAATAATAATAATAACAAAAATAAGATTGGTGTGGGCAGGTTAATATGACCAAACTAAATTATTGGGCGGGTTATAATTAGATGTTTGCAGGCTGATATTACCATTGGGTTGTTTAAAATATACTATAACCCAACGAATATTCACTCTTATTAACTATGTCTAAAGCATAGTAAATGGTCATTAGATCACTCCTAAGTGATCTAATCCTAAGTGATCTAATGAGTGATCTAATGACAAAGCAAAATAAAGAAATCCAATCCATTGTTTTATCAGTAGTACCTTACTAGTGAAACTGCCTTTCATTTTGTTTCGCTGTGCTTCATTGTCGATTTTGTAAATCAAGTCGTCTGCATCATAAATTACATCCTTGAGATCATCAAGCCACTTCCTTACTCTTGGGTCTTTGATGAGCTTCTCCTCAGCATCAGTGAGCAGCAGATCAGCAGAGGATAGCAAAGTTTTCAACTCCTTCACCAGCTTCAGAATGGCATCTTTTCCTTTGAAGAATTCCTTCACCTCACTAGTTAACTTGTTCACCAATGGATTAAGCAAAGCAGAGAGAAGCGGTCTTGCAACTAATTCAGCCATGAGATCTTCAAAAACTTGGAAATGATTAAAGGAAAGATTGGTTGATGAACACAAAATAAACTCAAAATAAAGGATTAAGGAAAGTGATTGAGTGTAGTAGCTCTTGCACTAGCATAGCATATGATATATTGAATATGAAAGAATATCATGGGGCCACATTATATTATGATTATTAATTAATATTAATATTGTTTGTCTTACAATGGTATTTACTTATTATTTTTCATAGAGTTGGTATTAGGTACCAGGATAATGAAAACAAAACACAACAACTCACAAAAACCAATTTGTTTCTATTATAAAAATAGAGGTTTAGTATTATCATTACATGTGTTAATTGAGACAAAGAAGCTGAAAACCTTGCAATCAAAAAGAGCTTTAGTGCATATGTTTGTTCAAACAAAATATCAGCTAATTAACTAATTAATATATTAGTGGTGGCTATAGTTGGTAAACCTACTGCCTTAATTATTATACAAGATAAGTACAAAGACTTTGATATAATCATAATTAATAGAACGCAATATTTTTAGTTAATATTTATTAGTGTTATATTGTTGCTTTTAGTTTATGAAACCAAATCCATTCACACACCACACACTCAAACAATGCTTCTTTCAACTTTCTTTAACTATATTCATTCAAGTAGAAATCAACCTTCAGATCAAATGGTAAAAGTAAGCACTGTGTCTCGTTATGGATACCGCCTTTTTCCACTCATCATCTTCTGTTTTCGGCTCACATTACAATGAGAATCGGAAATTTAAGGAAAGAAAAGTAGTTGCATAATTAGAACATATGAACTAGGAAAGAAAAGGAAATGATAAACATGAACACATATATAGTGCAAACTATTGACATTTTTTAATATAGTAAAGAGCACCTGCAGTGCCTATAGCACCTCATATGAAGTGTTATATCGCTAATGGTGTAATTAAATATCAAATCTTATATGAGATGTTATATCGCTACGCTGTCTGATAAGGTTGCTAGGTACCATGGTGCCTCGTAGCAAAATGCTCCTTCTATAAATAATGAAAAAGCTAAAGAAATGAAGTTAATGTGAGGTCAATATGGAAAAGTAGTAGAAAATAATAAAACCCCACAGCTCACATCTTTTTTTTCAAAAAAAGAGAAATAGACTACCCCACCACTATGTATTAATAATGGTTATAAGAAGAATACAAAAGAGGAAATGATAAGATCACAAAACAAAACAGACCAAAACATCAAGTCTTTTTACATCAACACACTCCCACTCCCTACACAAGTCTAGAAAGGGAAAATTCTCAAAATGTTTTGTTCTAAAGGCCCATGTGACTGTCCAAAATCGAACTCTCTCCCAAACGTCCTCCGCTGGAATATTCTGCTATTTCTTTCTCAATCCACACAGCCCATTACATATGAAAACGAGCAGACCAAACTTCAATGAATGCCACCCAACTGATGCACCCAAATCATGAACTTCAAATGGTTGAATATGTGTCAATGCAGAGTCTGTAACAATAACATCATGCAGTTCTGCAATGGGGAACATAAACAAAGCATAAATAACCACACAAAGCAAGAAATTTTGGGAGTCTATTATGTACTGCCACCAACTAATAACATCCATTATATACCAATTAGTCAATCTGAATTCCCAGGCAGCCACTTTAGCTAAGGTTTTTGAACCCAAACCAAAGGTGAAACAATAAAAGTCATTTAAGTTGTTCTTCAGTATAGAGGATGAAACTCTGATTACACATCAAAAATTGATTGTGTCAAACATGTTAATCATCTCACAACCATAAAAAGTTCTAGCAAAATACAAGCAAAGAATTACAGCAAAACATCACAAAATATAAAGATGAACCTTTGGGTTAGGCTAGAGGTAGAAACTGGTACAGGTGATGATGCTTCCAATGTATCTACTACATAAAAATGAAGAAGAATATGTTAGGCCTCAAAAATATGCTTTCATATCCAGGTGTATAAATAAGGCATTCAATTTAGTTCCTTTAGGAATGATTGTTTTGTTAATTGGTTAGTTAGAATTCATATGTTAAAGAAGGTGAAACGCTTTCTGGGGAGATACCAAACTGTCTCAAAAAGTTTGAAACTTTGTAATTCTTTCTTTGATATCAATAAAATACCTTTATTCCAGTTCTATCAAGTATTGGATTGGATCAATAGTGTCATACCTGGGTTTTGTGCAATAGATTCAACCAACCTCCCAGTGTCATACACACAACACAACCTAAAACAAGAATGAAGACTTTGATTCAATACCGAATAAAGCTTTTAAACAATTACAAAAGACAAGAAAATAGAGTGATACCTATATTTTCTTGCGATCAAGAATGATATTTGGGATGCGAGCAATAATTGGCCAGTCCTCCCCTATCTCCCTCTGGACTCGTGGTCTTAGCAATGGACAATCGATGATGTGAAGATCAGAAAGAGAAGTGGGTAGTTGTTTGGGCAAGCATTGGAGATCATCACAAGAATAAATATACAACATCTCAAGAGAGGTGAGGTGCTGAAAGGTCACTTCATCAAAGTGCATCAACTTTTCACATCTGCCAATTGTAATCTTCTTTAAACTGATCAAAGGGGCCTGCATGAGTTGCGGTCTTGGGAGTAATAATGGTAATAGGACCTCGCTGCTATATATTGAAAGGTTTGTCAATGAAGGCAAATATTCCCTAACAATGTCACTTTGAGTCTCTCACAACCTTCAATATGAAGATTCTTAAGCCGAGGAAAAACTCCGCCTTCAGTAAATGACCATTCTTCGAATTTAGGCAAAAAGTGAAATTGCAATGTCTCCAGAGACCTAAAGAATGACTTTGTTTGTATTACAACAGAAGAAGAAGAAGAATGAAGACTAGTAGAGTAATAAAACTCTGAAGCTATTCTCTCCAAACCATTATAACGCATAATAACAAGGTCTTTGAGACATGGCAGTTGTCCCAACGACGGCAAAAAACTACAATTATTACAATCAAAAATCGTCAAGCTTACTAAATTAGACAAGCATTGATGGTCTCCCATCCAATTTGGGAAATTGTTGCCTTTGTAGCTGTTAATCTCAAGTTCCTTCAAGTTTGGATGAGGCTGGAGGGCATTGAGTAGCTCTCTTTCTTTTTGCAAGTCATCAAGTTCAGCTTCACGACCATATTCCCATTCCAAACATAGCTGACTAAGAAACTTCTTACTCTTTAATAATGGAGTTGCTGCATCTGAAACATCCACAATCTGATTTTTCCCAAAGTATCTCAGCTGAGCTGATCTTTCCCTCGAAGATTCTACTGTTTCTTTCCAACCATACTGCCCATAACAACGCCAAAATAGATGTCCTCCATAGGATAACCCTTCTCTTTCCTCCAATCAGCTTGTACGTTAAGACCTGGTCTACACCTCGGGGCAACACAACCATTAAAAATTTTACCAAAATATAACTAAATATAATTACAGCAGAAAATTACAAAATATACAATAGAAAATAAAGAAAAAGAAGAAGGAGAGGAGCCAAACTATCATACCTGGCTTATCTGTTTTTAACAGTGATATTTAGGATGTTAGCAATAATTGGCCAGTCCTCCCCTGTCTCCCTCTCCACTCGTGATCTTAGCAATTTTCACTCCTTAATGCGTAGATCAGAAAACAGTAATACCTATATTTTCTTGCGATCAAGGATGATATTTGGGATGTGAGCAATAATTGGCCAGTCCTCCCCTATCTCCCTCTGGACTCGTGGTCTTAGCAATGTGCAATAACTGATGTGAAGATCAGAAAGAGAAGTGGGTAGTTCTTTTGGTAAGCACCAGAGGTAAGGACACTCTTCAATCGTCAACTTCTTAAGACGAGGAAAAACTCCACCTTTGATAAATGACCACTCTTTCAGCTTAAACAATTCCTCAAATGTCAAGGTCTCCAAAGATGCAAAGAATGGCTTTGTTTGTACTGCAACAGAAGAAGAAGAATCAAGAATAGTAGAACAATAAAACTCTGAATCTATTCTCACCACACCACACCGCATGATGGTAAGATCTTTGAGAGAAGGCAGCTGTCCCAACGACGGCAAGAAGCTGCAATTAGAACACCTTGTAATGGTCAGGCTTACTAAATTAGACAAGCAGCGATGATCTCCCATCCAATTTGGGAAACTGCTGCCTTTGTATCTCCAAATCTCAAGTTTCTTCAAGTTTGGATGAGGTTGGAGGGCATTGAGTAGCTCTCTTTCTTTGTGCAACTCGTCAACTTCAGATTTATGAAAGAAACCCCATTTCAAACATAGGAGACTAAGAAACTTTAAACTCTTTAATGGTGTTGTAGCATCTGAAACTTCCTTAAGGCTACTCACATTCACATTTTGTAGTCCTTCAATAGAAAGACTCCCGTGTAGATCTTGAAACTCTTTCAACAATTCAATACCACCACAATCTTTATTTCTTCCCACAATAAATGCATTAAGTGTTTGCAGATTTTGTAGCTTCCCCAATTGCAATGGCATCTCTTCAAATGACCACCCATTAGGAACACTAAGATGCCGCAACTTGATTAAATTTCCTATGTCAGTTGGTAGTCTAGTAACACATGTATACTCCAACAATAATGTCTCCAAATTATACAACTTACATATTGTATTAGGTATCTTACCAAGATTATAACAATCTAACTTCAAATATCTTAAATACTTCAAATTCCCTATTGAATCAGGAAGCTTTGTGATCTCATCATTGTTTAATGATAGAACTCTCAAGCCCGGGAATGACTTGTCCAACTGCTCAATCTTTAGCTGATCAACTGTTCGACGTTGTTTCCACAATATGGTGCGCAAGCACTTAGCTTTAAATAACTCCTCAAATTCCTTAAGGTCATTGTCTTTCGCACATCCTTGTAGGTACGAAAAATGACGAACCATGTGAGAATGTTTACTGATATTATTCATCGTTAAAGAAAACTCACCAGAAACAAAGATTGCCAAATCATGTATAAGATCGTGCATGAGAAAAGTCGCCTCCTTCGCATCGTTATTTGATGGTTGCAAAAATAACATTGAGATCAAATCTTTGAAGTACTTCTTTCCGATATCTTCAATTCTGTCTTTCTTGTTAGGAAGTAAAAGACCTTCACCTATCCACAATAAGACCAACTCTTCTTCTGTGTACTTATAACCTTTAGGAAATATAGCACAATAGGAGAAACAAGACTTCAAATGTGAAGGTAAATAAAAATAGCTCAGCCATAAAGCTGGAAGAATACCAACACTCTCATTCTCATACAACCCCCATATATCGTTGTTCAATATGTCATCCCAATCCTCTTTATTTTGCTTCCCACGTAAAAGACCCCCAAGTGATTTTATAGCCAGAGGAAGACCATTACACTTTTCAACAATTTTTCGACCAATTACTTGTAAATCAGTGTACTCGTGCGTGTTGACATCGATTGTAGCACATCTAACAAACAACTGCCAACCTTTGTCAGTAGAGATAGTGCTTAGGGAGTAAGTTGACAACTTATTTCCCATAATTGATGCAACCTTATTGCTACGTGTCGTCACAATGATCCTGCTTCCATGCAACCCTGATTTGAAACAACTGTTTAAGACATCCCACTTGGAAGGATCCTCATCCCAAACATCATCAACAACAAACAGAAACTTCTTTGTACTCAGAGCCTTCTTTACTTCTTCTTGAAGATCATACGACTCCTCAATTTCACATTTTACAGAAGTGACCTTCTCGACAATTAGTTTCATTACTTTCATGCAGTCAACTTTGTCATCTCCCACCGTAATCCATACTTTGGTATCAAAAAAAATTTCAACTCTGTCATCCTTGTATACGAGTTGAGCAAGAGTAGTCTTTCCAATACCGCCCATCCCCACTATGGGGATCACAGACAATTTGTCACCACCACTTGTGCCATCCGACAGAAGCAGCTTAATAATAGCTTCTTTATCATCATCCCTTCCATAAACATCAGATTCTTCAACAGAAGGAGTACATACTCTTTCTGGATGTTTTTGTTTTTCTATACGTTTCAAACCAATATATTTATTGTCTAAAAGAACCTTCAATTTCCCAAGCGTCTCTTCTATCTCGGGTTTGATGGTCTTATCAAAAGAAGTTAAAGGAGTCGATGAGATGAATCTCGTGAGTGCCTGACAAGTATTATGCACTAGATTAATTGATACAGAAAGAGTGAGGAATTATATTATATTCTCATATATTGGAAAAGACTCATACAATAAACACTCTAATAATTCAAGTAAGTAAATAGTGTAGAATATTCTCTAACTAATCTAATGACAAAGCATGTCATAATAACTAATTAGAGAAATCCAATCCATTGATTTATCAGTACCTTACTAGTACAAGTGCAGCTGCTATGAGATTCTAGATAACCACCACCATCCATTTCCTTTTGCCATGCTTCAGTGTCAATCTTGTAAACCAAGTCGTCTGCATCATAAATGGCATCCTTGAGATCATCAAGCCATTTCCGCACTCTTGGGTTTCTGATTAGCTTCTCCTCGGCATCAATGAGCAGCAGATCAAAAGAGGACAACAAAGTTTTGAACTCCTTCAACAGCTTAAGAATGGCATCTTTTCCTTTGAAGAAGTCCTTAACCTCAGTAGTTAACTTTTTCACCAATGGATTAAGCAAAGCAGAGAGAAGTGCTCCTCCAACCACTTCAGCAGCCATAAGATCTTCAAAAACTCGAAAAGGATTACAGGAAGAGAGAGAGAGAAAGAGAGAAATCAGAAATAATTTGGCTTGAGTTCACATTAAAATTTTGAGTACGTAGTAAAATACCTCTCTAAAAGCAGATCATGGGGTCCATTAAACATTGTTTATTATGAGTTTGTTTTGTTTTATGGATCGCAGTGTAAAACAAAACATGAGTACACCTTTTTAATTACTGTAAACTAATGCTCATTTACAATAATATAATTATATGTTAATTTAATAGTGGTAGACTGTGCTAGCTGCATGGTTTAAATAAATTTAAGATAAAGAAATAAAATAACACCTCATTACATGTGCCTTCCCGTACGGCTATGAAGATTAGAGAAACTTTGATTATATGAAGCAAGAGAAATATAGCTAGCATTGTAGTATTTGTTTATAAAATGTAAAGGTTAATTGGAATACAGCTCAAAAATCAGATCAAGGAATTAATCAACATTATCACAAATACACAATAATAATGTCTAGTGGGGGATTGCTTTCCAACTTTACTTTAACTGTTAATTTAATATCATTTTAGTATCTTATTGTTTGTCATAACACCAACTTACAACCCTTCTTTCCCAACTCTTCAAACATTACAACCCCATCCTCATTAGAATAATACTCTAATCCTCGCTTTATAACATTATATATGTTTATGCATAATTGGCTCACAACCTCTGTTTATCATTAATGTCAAAAGTCCCTTAACCGTGCTATACACTAAAATACTAACTCTGCAATAACAACTTCACTTATTCTTGTTACGATTATATATATAGACTAAAATTAGTCAAAGCAATTGCATAGACAAATAATCTTCAAAAAAAAAAAAAGAATAAGAGAAAATGGAGAGCAAATTTATATTAAGAAAAGGTAGCAATGGTTGTTTTGTTGGTTCTCTCTACTAGTACTAATGGTAGTGCATACATACAGATATATATATATATATATATATATATATATATATGTTACAATAACAGTACTCTAATAGTCACTCAAACTAAAAGTAAGCAAATCATATTCATGTGTTTAATTTGGTGGTAACTGACTTCTTCCATTCTTTAGAAACAAACATACAAATCACTTAATAGCATTAATCACTGACAATTTGTCACCACCGATTGTGTCATCCGATAAAAGAGACTTAATAATAGCTTCTTTATCAGCATCCCTTCCATAAACATCAGATTCTTCCACTAAAGGACCACATACCCTTTCTGGCTTCTTATGATCTTTTGCACGTTCCAAACCAAGATCTTTGTTATCTAGAAGAAGCTTCAATTTCTCAAATGTCTCTTCTATCTCAGGTTTTATGGTCTTATCAAAAGAAGTTAAAGGATTTGTTGAGATGAGTCTCATGAGTGCCTGAAGTATTATGCTTGCATGCAATAGGTCAATTGACAGAGAAAGAGTGAAGAATTGCATTAAATAAACCACCAACTAGTTAAGCCAGCTGTCTTAATTAACAGCTATTGTATCAAAGTTTAGCAATCTTTGATACAATATAGATAGATACACACACAAAGGTAGCAATGGTGGTTAGAAACAAGAGTGAGTGAAGTTAGAGAAACAGCATCCAAGTTTGTATGTAGCCCAGCCAATCCAAGGTTAAGGCAGAAGCCTGTCGATTCCGGATATATTCACATTCACTTTGAATGGAAGCTATTAATTTGAAAGGCCTTAACAAGTAGAGTAGAGATTAACCTTTTGATCAAATTAATAAGCATGAGGCCACTACCTTAGTTAAGGACTACTTTCATATTTTCTCTTTTGAAATATTTGTATTAAACTTTAGACTGATATCACTCTCTAGGTGTATTTTAGGGTGTTAATTTTGGCTGTGAATTGATTATTTCGGATTGTTTTGTGTGGTTTTGTTACTGTATCGATTGTATTTGGATGCACTCTTCGAGTCAGTGTCAAACTCCAAATGAACCGAAGTATCTTCATAGTCTAACAGGTTTTATGTTTTTTTAAGTTTTGAACGATTCAGAATGCATTGGACAAATTAAGTATTGTTGCTATTACGAAATTGTTAGTTGTGTAAGTTACTAGTACGACGTTGTAGCTTCACCAAAAATGCATACAACCAAGAAACCAAAACAAGTGAAAGCAATTGCATAGACAAAAAAGAATAACAGAAAATGGATACCAAAAATGTTGCAATGGTTACAAGACTGATTCAAATTACATAAACAACATAAACATAATTAGTCAGATTGAAACATACAAAATATAACATAAGGTGATTACTTTGCTGCACTAGCTGATTGATTGATTGATTGATTCTGAATCATCCAAGTATGTAATGTCAATCATTTAGAAGCATTTATTAATAATTCCTCTACACTACTCATTTATGGTTGGACCCTGCAACAACAGAGTAACACCTTGTGTTAAATTCTACCAGTCAAGCAAAGCTTCATTTTGTTATGCCAACATCTATACAGTCTCTTCTTAATTGAAAAGAAAAAAAAAATTGTAAGGTAATCATAATATACTAGATTGGCCTCTTTTAGTGAATAGTAAGCAAAGTCAATCTGAATAACATGGTAATTCTTCAATATACAGGATGAAACTTTGAATAACATGGTATTTTGTAAAAAAATAAATTGATTGTGTCATACATATTTCTCAAAACCACTAAATATTCTAGCTATAAACAAATAAAATTAAACACCACAAATATTTAATAAATAATGAAAATAACAAATAAAGAAGCAGAAGAAGAGGAGTCAAACTATCATACCTGGGTTTTGTACAGCTGAATCAATCAACCTGGCAGTGTTGTACACACAACACAACACAACACAACCTAAAACAGAAACAAGAAATAAATAAAATGAAAACTTCGATTCATAATTGAATAAAGCTTTTAAGCAATTTTAAAAGTGCTAAGGGGCAACTTAAGAGGCCAAGCACCACAAGAAGTGGCATAATCGCGAACTACTTATGGAGGGTCATATATCGGTGTAGTGTTAAGATGCTAAATAGCAATGTTGTAAACAATTAGGACAGAAAAGAGTATTACCTATATTTTCTTGCCATCAACAATGATATTTGGGATGTGAGCTATAATTGGCCAGTCCTCCCCTGTCTCCCTCTTCACTAGTGGTGTTAGCAATGGACACTCAATGATATGAAGATCAGAAAGCGAAGTGGGTAGTTTTTTTGGCAAGCATCGGAGGTAATGACAGCCTTCAATTGTCAATTCCTCAAGGGAGGTGAGGTGCTGAAAGGCCGCCTCGTCTAAGTGTGTTAAGTTAAAAAAGTACATAAATGCAATCTTCTTTAAAGTGGTCAAAGGGGCTTGCATGAGTTGAGCTCTTGGGAGTAATAATGGTAATAGTACCTCACTGTTATGTATTACAAGCTCTGTCAATGACGGAAAATAATCTCCTAACAATGTCACTTTGAGTCTGTTGCAGTCAAAAAATTTAAGATTCTTCAGGTGTGGAAAAACACCACCTTCCATAAATGACCACTCTTCAAACTTCTCCAAATTATTAAACTCCAAGGTCTCCAAAGATCTAAAGAATGTCTTTTTTTGTATTGCACCAGAAGAATCAACACTAGTAGAGCAATAAAACTTTGAATCTATTCTCACCACACCACAATTCACAATCAAAAGAACTTTGAGAGAGGGAAGCTGTCCCAATGACGGCAAGAAGCTACAATTACTACAATACATTAACTTCAAACTTACCAAATTAGACAAGCAACGATGATCTTCCATCCAATTTGGGAAGCTACTTCCTTTGTAGGACCAAATCTCAAGTTTCTTCAAATTTGGATGAGGCTCAACAGTGCAGAGTCTGAGTAGCTCTCTTTCTTTGTGCAAGTCATCAAGTTCAGGTTCATAGCGATAATCCCATACCAAAGATAGGTGACTAAGAAACTTTAAACTCTTTAATGGTGCTGCAACATCAGAAACTTCCTCAAGGCAACTAACTTTTTGTAGTCCCTTAATAGAAAGACTCCCGTGCAGATCTTGAAACTCTTTCAATAGCTTAATGCCACCACAATCTCTAGTTCTTCCAACAACAAATGCATTAAGTGTTTGCAGATTTTGTAGCTTGCCCAACTGCAATGGCATCCCAAATAAATTCTTCTCAGGAACACTAAGATGTCGCAACTTGACTAAATTGCCTATATCAGTTGGTAGTTGAGTGACTTTCCTACATTTCTCCAACAATAGTGTCTCCAAATTATACAATTTACATATTGTGTTAGGTATCTCTTCAATATCAATACAATCTAACTTCAAATATCTTAAATACTTCAAATTGCCTATTGAATTGGGAAACTTGGTGATGCTATAATCACATATGGATAGTACTCTCAATCTTGGGAATGACTTGTCTAAGTCCTCAATCTTTAACAGCTCCAGCAGATCACCGCTTAACTCTTGTTGCCACAATATGGTGCGCACGCCCTTCGCTTTGAATAACTCCTCAAATTCCTTGGGGTCATTGGCTCTTTCACAGTCACGCATGTACGAAAAATGACGAACCTTGTGAGAACATTTGTTTATATTATTCATCATATAGCAAAACTCACCAGAAACAAATATTGCCAAATCATGTATAAGATCATGCATGAGAAAAATGGACTCCTTCTTATTGTTATTTGATGGTTGAAAAAATGACATTGAGATTAGATCTTTGAAGTACTTCTTTCCAATGTCTTCAATTCTAACTCCCTTCTTAGGAAGTAATAGACCTTCAGCCATCCACAATAAGATCATCTCTTCTTCATTGTATTCATAATCTTTAGGAAATATAGCACAATAGGAGAAACAAGACTTCAAATGTGAAGGTAAATAAAAATAGCTCAGCCATAGAGCTGGAAGAATACCAACACTCTCATTCTCATACAACTCCCATATATCGTTGTTTAATATGTCATCCCAATCCTCTTTATTTTGCTTCCCACGTAAAAGTCCCCCAAGTGATTTTATAGCTAGAGGAAGACCATTACACTTTTCAACAATTTTTCGACCAATTGCTTGCAAATCTGAGTACTCATGCGAGTTGACATCAATTGCAGCACATCTGACAAATAACTCCCAACCTTTGTCAAAAGATATAGTGCTTAGGGAATAAGTTGATGATGGCTTAGTTCCCATAATTGATGCAACCCTATTGCTACGTGTTGTCACTATGATCTTGCTTCCGCGCAGCCCAGATTGAAAAGTACTTTTTATGACGTCCCATCTGTTGCTATCTTCATCCCAAACATCATCTAGAACAATGAGAAACTTCTTCTCAGTCAAAACTTTCTTGACTTCATTTAAAACTTGGAACTGTTAGACTATATATATAGTGTATGAAATATAGCATATACAAATGATATGAAATGCGGAAAATAAACTTTAATCATATCAATAATATATGCAATGAAAGGATCGATGTACCTCCAGCCATTGATCTTTGAGCTTCAATCCCTGCGATAGCTTCGGTATTGGAGTTCGGGCTTCCTCGCTCTCTCAACTCTCTTTAGATGGAATTTGCTGAATGAATTCAGAATGAGTGAGGAGCTCGGGGACCGAGACCCTATATTTATAGGTGAGATACTCCATCAGTATCTTCGCCACATTAATTGTCAGAATATTTTGACAATTAATTCAGGAAATCAAATCAGGTAATGAATATAGAAATCTGACCATATATAGAATATTACATAATTGATTTTGTCCAGATTTAATGAATATAAAATATTCATTTATCAGAAAATCAATTATTTATTTATTTCCTTAAATAGAAAATCATTTCCTTAATTAGAAAATAACTTCCATATATAAAATATTCTAATATTCTCCCACTTGGTCAGCATTTAAACTAAAATATTCAAACCCAACGTTCCTCATTATATAATAAACATACGAATCATAGCGACATGTCCTCATTATGAATCGAGTATTATCTTCCATGTATTACAATACATTTATTATATAACAATGTACTTTATGTGGCAATGTACTTAAGTGAATAAACCCTAAACCTTATGTTTATTCAGGTCCTCTGAAAATTTTTCTCAAATGTAAAATTAAGATGCGCATAAATATGAGAAAAATCAAAATAAGAGTTTCATTAATAATAACTTTATTTGTACAAATTACATAAGGGAACCAAGTCCCATGTTCTCTACATGATCCTTGAATTTATGAGGTGGCAAGCCTTTTGTCATAGGATCGGCAATCATCAATTCAGAGCTAATGTGTTGAATGACCACTTTATTTTCCTTAACACGTTCTCTAATAGCTAAGTACTTAATGTCGATGTGCTTGCTTCGACTTCCACTTTTGTTGTTCTTAGCCATGAAAACAGCAGCTGAATTGTCACAGAACATCTTTAGCGGCCTTGCAATGGAATCAACCACTCTAAGGCCTGAAATGAAACTCTTTAGCCATACACCATGTGATGTAGCCTCAAAGCAAGAAACGAACTCAGCCTCCATAGTATAAGTAGCAGTCAAGGTTTGTTTGTTACTCCTCCAGGACACAGCTCCACCGAGAAACATAAACACGTAACCGGATGTAGATTTACGTGAATCGGTGCAACCGGCGAAATGCGAGTACGAGTAGCCAACTACTTCTAGATTGTCGATTCGTTTGAACATCGGTTTGTAATCCTTAGTACCCCGAAGATACCTCATTACTTTCTTTGCGGCTTTCCGGTGGTCTATCCCCGGGTTACTCGAAATCTTCCTAACATTCCGACGAGAATAAGCAATGTCGGGTCTTGTGCACACTCGAGCATACATTAGGCTTCCGACAGCAGAAGCATAGGAATGTTCTTCATTTGTTCTCTTTCAAAATCATTCTTTGGGCACTGGCTCAAATTTAATTTATCACCCTTCATAATTGGAGCAACGCTCGGTGAACAATCTTTCATATGAAATCTTTCTAAAACTCTGTTGATGTAGGCTTCTTGAGATAAACCTAAGATACCTCGGTATCTATCTCTATGAATCTTAATGCCTATGACATAGGATGCTTCACCCATGTCTTTCATTTCAAAGTTCTTTGAAAGAAATTGTTTCACTTCACGTAGCAACCCTTTATCATTGGATGCAAGAAGAATATCGTCCACATATAAAACAAGAAAACAGATTTTACTCCCACTTTCCTTCAGGTATATGCATTGGTCCATGACATTCTCTTCAAATCCAAAGGAAGAGATGACATCATGAAATTTTAAATACCATTGGCGGGATGCTTGTTTTAATCCATAGATGGACTTCGAGCTTGCATACCAAATCCCGACCTTCACTAGAAGAGAATCCTTCGGTTGTTTCATGTATACCTCCTCCTCTAGATCACCATTCGAAAAGCGAGTTTTTACATCCATCTCGCTCCAGCTCTGAAATCAAAATGAGCAACTAATGCCAAGATGACTCTCAGGGAATCTTTCTTTGATACAGGAGAAAAAGTCTCTGTATAGTCAATTCCTTCCTCTTGAGTGAATCCTTTAGCAACAAGTCTCGCTTTGTACCTCTCAGTGTTGCCTAATGAGTCTTTCTTAGTTTTATAGACCCATTTACAGCCAATGGCTCTCGCCCCATTAGGCAACTTTACAAGTTCCCAGACTCTGTTGCACCTCATAGAATTCATTTCATCATCCATAGCATTGTACCACAATTTTGATTCTCTACTGTTCATAGCTTGTAAAAACGTTTCTGGATCATTTCCAATTCCAATATCAGATTCTAATAAATACACAACATAGTCTTTATAAATCCTTGGTTTGATAGGTCTAGTAGATCTTCTTAAGACTTCACCAACAGGCTCTTGGGGAGCAGCAGCAGGTTCAGCAGGTTGTTCAACAGTTGCAGGCAACTCTTGAACATTTTGATCTACTGGATTATCATTACCAACTTGTGGATCTTCAGTGATTGGTAATGGTTGTTCAACATTCGTTTGAACGACAGGAGTGTTAACCATTATCAATCTTGCTTTTGAAGTGGAAGGTTCTGAAGGATCTTTCTCAGGACCTAAGTCCTTTGATTGATCACTCCCACTGATCAAGGCATTCTCAAGAAATTTTGCATTCCTTGATTCCACAATTCTTGTGCTATGAGATGGACAATAAAACTTGTAACCTTTAGACTTTTCGGCGTACCCTATAAAGAATCCGCTTATGGTCCTTGGGTCCAATTTCTTCTCTTGTGGATTATATATTCTGACTTCAGATGGACATCCCCAAATGCGTACATGATTCAAACTTGGTTTCCAACCTTTCCATAATTCAAAAGGAGTTTTTGAGACTGCCTTTGTTGGAACTCGGTTTAATATGTACACGGATGTCTTTAATGCTTCAGTCCACAAGGATTTAGGAAGATTAGAGTTGCTACTAAGCATACTCCGCACCATGTCCATTAATGTTCGGTTTCTTCTTTCTGCAACACCGTTTTGCTCGGGTGTACCGGGCAAGGTGTAATGGGCAACAATCCCATTTTCTTCAAGAAACTTCGCAAATGCACCAGTGCTTGTCCATCTTCTCGTGTATCTACCATAATACTCACCTCCTCTATCTCGATCTCACTATCTTAATTTGCTTGTTGCATTGTTTCTCTACTTCAGCTTTAAATATCTTAAAGACATCTAATGCTTCACTTTTATTATGAAGTAAGTAGATATACATGTAGCGTGAGTAATCATCTATGAATGAGATGAAGTATTTCTGACCATGTGACTCCATATCTGGACTACATATATCAGTATGTATGATTTCTAATATTTCGTAACTCCTATGGACACCGGTTTTGACGGACTTGGAGGTTTGCTTTCCCTTAATGCAATCCACACAAGTATCAAAGTCAGTAAAATCTAAGGTATTGAGTACCCCATCTTTTACCAACCTTTTAATTCTATCAATGGAGATATGTCCCAATCTCCGGTGCCACAATGTACAGGAATCCTCTTTCATAACACATCTTTTAGTGCCAGCGTGAACATGCATAACATTATTAGTGGTATTATTTTGTAAATTAAGGCAGTAAAGACCATCGTACAAAATACCATTTCCAACACATTCGCATTTATAATATAAATTAAAATATTTGTCTGAAAATGTAAAGGAAAAACCAAAGGGTATAAGTCTTGAAACTGAAATCAAGTTTCTAGAGAAACTTGGTACATAAAAGGTCTTTTCTAACTTTAAAATAAAACCATTACTTAAAACTAAATTGCATGTTCCAATAGCTTCCACATGTGAGCCCATCTTGTTTCCAGATAAGATGCTTTGCTCACTTGCCACTGGCTTCCTTAGATTTTGAATATCCTGCAAGGAATTTGTTATGTGAATTGTTGAACCGGAATCAATCCACCATGTGTTAAGATTAACATTAGCCATATTAGATTCATAACATACTAAGGAAATTGGATTACCTTTGTCATCCATCCATTTCTTGAACTGGCTGCACTCCCTTTTAGCATGTCCCTTTTGTTTACAAAAGAAACATTTGATGGAATCTTTCTTTATGGCAGCCTTGGGAGCCATGGGCTTTTTCCCTTTGTTCTTCTTGAATGGCTTGCGTTTCTTAGGTTGAGTGGTCAGGTGAACACTTTCTCCTTGCTCCTGTAGGAGCCTGGCTTCCTCTTGAACACACATGGTCATCAATTCATTGATAGTCCATTTTTCTTTATGTGTGTTGTAGGAAATTTTGAAAGGCCCATACTTGTGGAGGAAGATTGTGAAGGATGTAATGAACCGGGAAGGTATCAGGAATGATAACGTCGAGTTTCTTCAAATGAGCAGTGATGTCCCTCATTTTAGAAATGTGTTCTCGAACTCCTTTAACACCGGTGAGTTTTGTGGATGAGAACTCTTGGATGAGGTTGATGAATAAGGATTTATCTGAAGTGTCAAACTGCTCATCCATAACTTTGATAAAGTCTTTCACCTTCTCAGGTGGCTCCACCGATCCACGCATTCCCATAGGAATTCTGGACATAATGAACATGATGCAGAGACGATTAGATTGCTCCCACTTTTCACGTAGTGCAATCTCGACGGCGGTGCTAGTATCGGTGATAGCAATGGTTCATCTTTCCTTATTGCATAATCCATGTCAGTGCAAGCAAGGTGGAGAAGAACTCGTTCCTTCCATATTTTGAAGTTGTCACTCCTAAGCTGAGGGATTTCACTAGTGATTTCAGCATATTTAGAGGTGGATGAAATAGCTGCAAGAGTAGGATTACAAAAAATTTAGATGTTAAAAGAATTGAGGCTTTAATGAATTCATGTTTTACCAATGTAGAAACATGATGAAGATAAAAATTTTATTAAATCTAAAATTGCCTGTGGGCTAAATTTTAAATCTAATAAAATTAGATGAACTTTATGATAGATTTAATGAAGTATTTAATTTAGAAATAATAGAGGAATGAAATCTATCTTTAATTAAAATTTGTGATAACACTATTAATTCAAATCCTCATAACTCCCTGTGGGGTAAATTAAGAGAATTTAACTTAATATATTATCCTAATTAATTATAAAAATATAATAAAATCCCTGTGGGGTAAAATTATTATATCCAAATAATTAATTACAAGTTTTGTCCATTAAGGTGAATTTTAATTAATATATAATTTTATATAATTAAAGATGCTGTGGCTACTCCCTAATTATAAAAAATTATATTTTCACTTTAGACATTAGGTATTGGGCTCTACCTAAAAGTAATTTCGTTATTAACATAATAGACAATCACTGAGATTAGTGCTCCTAGTGTGGTCGTCCGAAGATCATTAAAAACCGTTCTAGATATGAGCATTTGTCCCAGGTTCATGTTTTCTTATGTCAAACCACAAAATTACTTACGTTTTATTCATATCTTATTCATTTTATAAAGTTTTATGAATATTTTATGAATTATTTTATGAAGTTTTATGAAACTTAATTGCTAAATAAAATATTCAACCTATCTTAATGTTTGAATATTTCTAAATATATCTAGCACTATAAAAGGAATTTATGTATAGCATTTAAATCATACAAATCCAAATTAATTGCATTAAACATAAATTTGTCAAATAAATACAAAATAATACAATTAATGTATGATTATTAATTAAATGCTAATTCCTTAATATGAAATTAATGGTATCAGAGCTTCAATCCCTGCGATAGCTTCGGTATTGGAGTTCGGGCTTCCTCGCTCTCTCAACTCTCTTTAGATGGAATTTGCTGAATGAATTCAGAATGAGTGAGGAGCTCGGGGACCGAGACCCTATATTTATAGGTGAGATACTCCATCAGTATCTTCGCCACATTAATTGTCAGAATATTTTGACAATTAATTCAGGAAATCAAATCAGGTAATGAATATAGAAATCTGACCATATATAGAATATTACATAATTGATTTTGTCCAGATTTAATGAATATAAAATATTCATTTATCAGAAAATCAATTATTTATTTATTTCCTTAAATAGAAAATCATTTCCTTAATTAGAAAATAACTTCCATATATAAAATATTCTAATAGGAACTCCTCTTCAATTTCACATTTGGTAGTTGTGATCGTCTGAATGATAGTTTTCATTACTTTAGAACTATTGACTTTGTTATTATCTCCCACAGTAACCCACACTCTAGTATCAAACAATGTATTCATAACTCTTTTATCATTGTACACAAGTTGAGCAAGAGTAGTCTTTCCAATACCGCCCATCCCCACTATGGGGATCACTGACAATTTGTCACCACAGGTTCTATCATCTGAACTAAGCAACTTAACAATAGCTTCTTTGTCAACATCCCTTCCATAAACATCAGATTCTTCCACCAAAGGAGCACATACCCTCTCTGGAAGCTTATGATTCTTCACACGTTCCAAACCAAGATCTCTATTGTCTAGAAGAAGCTTCAATTTCCCAAGTGCCTCTTCTATCTCAGGTTTAATGGTCTTATCAAAACAAGTTAAAGGAGTTGATGAGATGAGTCTCTTGAGTGCCTGACAAGTATTATGCACTAGATTACTTGATAGAGAAAGAGTGAAGAATTTTATATTATATTGTCATATATTGGAAAAGACTCATAACTATTTGTGGTGTACAAATTCTTTTACAAACACTCTAATTCAAATAAACTGCTCAAACCAACCCGAAATAATTTCAATCAAATGTAAAGCCTAAATAAGAAAGTATGTTACTAAACAAAAAGCAATTGTGATTAATCAAAGGTAATTGATTAATTATTACCTTGCTAGTACAAGTGCAGCCACTATGAGATTCATGAGGACCACCATCTTCCAGTTCATTTCGCCATGCTTCAGTGTCTATCTTGTAAACCAAGTCATCTGCATCATAAATGGTGTCCTTGAGATCATCAAGCCAGTTCCGCACTCTTGGGTCTTTGATGAGCTTCTCCTCAGCATCAATGAGCAGCAGATCAGCAGAGGACAGCAAAGCCTTGAACTCCTTGAGCAGCTTGAGAATGGCATCTTTTCCTTTGAAGAAGTCCTTCACCTCTGTAGTCAACTTTTTCACCAATGGGTTAAGCAAAGCAGAGAGAAGCGCTCCTCCAACCACTTCAGCCATCAGATCTTTAAAAACTCAGAAAAGATTAAAGGAAAGATTGATTGATGAACACAAAATAAATTCAAAAGAGAGAAATAATATGAGTGAGAGTGTAGTAAACAGAGCTGAGCTCAGTGAGTGTAGAACATTGTTTATTATATATGATATGAGTTTTGTTTTATACATAATAGTTTACATAAATTTAGTACCTAATTACATGTGCTTTCATGTGTGAAACAGAGCCAAAGGCCTATGAAAACAAGAGATGACACTTTGAAATCTGATCATTTTATTATATAATTATTCCATAAACAATGTTGTAGTCTTTCTTTTATTATAAAAAAACCAACGACATCATGGAATCAGCTTTATTATCACAAATACACAATAATATAATTATGCTACTTTAATTATCACTCTTAATTAATATCTTATTGTTTGTCTTATTGTTTATCATAACACCAACTTATAGTATCCTATTATGTATTAAATACTAATTAACATGTTTTATATATAACATAATGAGTTGGTAAGCCTAATAGCAATGCTCATAAGTTATTTGGACATGATTCATTTTTAATCTTAATTTGAATTTGAAAAGTGAGGTATAAGGAAAAATCATTTATAAAAAATGAAGGCACCAACTTGGGTCTTTTTGTTTTATCTTTAATCACTTAAATTATTGTGCTGTCTAGTGTAGATAGTGCAAGTGGAGTTTTATCTTTAATCACATTTTTTTTTATGTTGAGCATTACTGTAAGGTGTCTTGGTAGGTCCACTATTGAGTATATGATTATTGCCATTAATCACATAAATTTCATAAGCTGTTAAAATTAAGTTTATCCAATAATGGATATAACCAAGAAAGCAAAACTTGTATTTGTATAGACAAAATGTTCAAAAGAAATTAACAAATTTCAGAAAATGGACACCAAGATTTATTGAGATAATTAATTAAGGAGAGACAAAGGTAGCAATGGTTGCTATCTACAAATCATTAACAATGGTCTCAACAATTTCTAGTTTACAAAGTAACAGTAATGACCACTCTAATCACACTATAATCATCAACCAATCTTCATCTGAGAACACTTCCAAGGCTAAGACAGAAGCTGGTTTGAAATGCAAACCGGTACTCATTTATATATGTTCATTCACTTGGAATGGAAGCTATCAATTTGAAAGGCATTAACAAGTAGAGTAGAGATCAAATCTTCAGATCAAAATGGTGAAAGTAACCATTCAACACTCATGTTCTATTTACAGCTCAGAAAATTGTTGAAGCTATAGGTATTAATGACTGAGGATCAGAAATTTAAAGGAAAGAAAAGTAGCCTTACATATTTTGTATGTAGTCTTACTCGAAAGCATGCCAATGTGCAATCGAAAGTACTTATGATGACTTCTCAGAATTAGATTGATTTATTACAGTATAAGACACCACCTTTTAACAAAAGATCTTGATTCAAAGCTAACACTGGATTATTCATCATAAACACCAATCTCAATTTCTTTTCGCAAACTTCCAAGCAACCTTTCCAATCAAAGTATGCAAGCAATCTCTTAAGTGAAACCCAACCTAGAAGTGTTGTAAAAAAATTGAATAAGGACTTTGAAGACTTTGATTCAATATTGAATAAAGCTTTTAAACAATGTAGGACAGGGGGAAGAGAAAAGAGTAATACCTATGTTTTCTTGTCATCCACAATTATATTTGGGATGTGAGCAATAATTGGCCAGTCCTTCCCTGTCTCCCTCTCGACTCGTGGTCTTAGCAATTTACAACCAGTGATGTAAAGATCAGAAAGAGAAGTGGGTAGTTCTTTTGGCAAGCATTGGAGGTTACTGCAATGTCTAATTTTCAACTCCTCAAGGGAGGTGAGGTGCTGAAAGGCCGTGTCGTCAAAGCGCGTCAAGTTGAAACACTCGCTAATCATGATTCTCTTTAAACTGATCAAAGGGGCCTCCATGAGTTGAGCTCTTGGGAGTAATAATGGTATTAGTTCCTCACAATCAACTATTTCAAGCTCTGTCAATGACGGAAAATGATCTGCTAACAATGACACTTTGAGTCTCTCACACCACTTAAATTGCAGATTCTTAAGACGAGGAAAAACTCCACCTTCTATAAATGACCACTCTTCAAGCTTAGACAAATATTCAAATTTCAAGTTCTCCAAAGATCTAAAGAATGGCTTTGTTTGTATTGCAATTGAAGAATCAATACTAGTACTAGTAGAGCAATAAAACTCTGAATCTATTCTCACCACACCACAATGCTCAATGAAAAGAACTTTGAGAGAAGGCAGTTGTCCCAACGACGGCAAGCAGATGCAATTATGACAATTTACCATCTTCAGGCTTACTAAATTAGACAAGCAGCAACAATCTCCCATCCAATTTGGGAAACAGTTGCCTTTGTAACTCCAAATTGTAAGTTCCCTCAGGTTTGGATGTGGCTGGAGGGAATTGAGTAGCTCTCTTTCTTTGTGCAAATCAAGTTCAGCTTTATGATTACCGGCCCATCCCAAATATAGACTAAGAAACTTCTTACTCTTCAATAATGGTGTTGCATCTGAAACTTCCTCAAGGCTACTCACATTTCTTAATCCGTGAATAGAAAGACTTCCTCGTAGTTCTTGAAGGTTTTCCAACATCTTAATGCTACCACAATCTTTACTATTCCCCACAACAAATTTATTTAGTGTTTGCAGTTTTTGTAGCTTCCCCAACTGCAATGGCATCTCTTCTAATTTCCAAGGAACAGTAAGATGTCGCAACTTGATTAAATTTCCTATATCATTCGGTAGTCGAGTAACTCCTTCACATTCCGTCAACAACAAAGTCTCCAAATTATACAACTCACATATTGTATTAGGTATCTCTTCAATATCTTCACAATCTAACTTCAAATACCTTAAATACTTCAAATTTCCTATTGAATTAGGAAGCTTTGTGGTATAACAGTCGTTTATGGATAGTACTCTCAAGCTTGGAAATGATGTATCCAAGTGCTCAATCTTTAACAACTTTAGTTGGCTTGAACCTTGTTGCCACAATATGGTACGCAAGCACTTAGCTTTAAATAACTCCTCAAATTCCTTAGGTTCATTAGCTTTTGCACATTCTTGCATGTACGAAAAATGGCGAACCTTATGTGAGAATTTACTGCTATTATTCATCATATAACAAAACTCACCAGAAACAAATATTGCCAAATCGTGTATAAGATCATGCATGAGAAAAGTTGGCTCCTTCCTATTGTAATTTGATGGTTGAAAAAATGACATTAAGATTAGATCTTTAAAGCACTTCTTTCCTATTTCTTCAATTCTCATTCCCTTGCTAGGAAGTAAAAGACCTTCAGCCATCCACAATAAGATCATCTCTTCTTCATTGTATTCATAATCTTTAGGAAATATAGCACAATAGGAGAAACAAGACTTCAAATGTGAAGGTAAATAAAAATAGCTCAGCCATAAAGCTGGAAGAATACCTACACTCTCCCTCTCATACAACTCCCATATATCGTTGTTTAATATGTCATCCCAATCCTCTTTATTTTGCTTCCCACGTAAAAGTCCCCCAAGTGATTTTATAGCTAGAGGAAGACCATTACACTTTTCAACAATTTTTCGACCAATTGCTTGCAAATCTGAGTACTCGTGTGAGTTGACATCGATTGCAGCACATCTAACAAATAACTGCCAGCCTTTGTCAAAAGATATAGTGCTTAGGGAATAAGTTGATGACTTAGTTCCCATTATTGATGCAACCCTATTGCTACGTGTTGTCACTATGATCTTGCTTCCATGCAACCCAGATTGAAAAGTACTTTTTATAACATCCCATCTGCTGCTATCTTCATCCCAAACATCATCAAGAACGATGAGAAACTTCTTCCCAGTCAAAACCTTCTTAACTTCATTTAATACCTCAAACTCCTCTTCGCTTTCACATTTGGCAGATGTGACCTTCAGAATAATTGTTTTCATCACTTTAGAACTATTCACCTTGTCATCGTCTCCCACAGTAACCCAAACTCTGGTATCAAACATTTTAATGACTTTGTCGTCGTTGTATACAAGTTGAGCAAGAGTAGTCTTTCCAATACCGCCCATACCCACTACTGGGATCACTGACAATTTGTCACCACCAGTTGTGTCATCGGACCGAAGCAACTTAACAATAGCTTCTTTATCAACATCTCTTCCATAAACATCAGATTCTTCCACCAAAGGACCACATACCCTCTCTGGCTTCTTATGATTTCTCACACGTTCCAGACCAAGATCTTTATGGTCTAGAAGAAACTTCAACTTCTCTAGTGTCTCTTCTATCTCAGGTTTTATGTTCTTATCAAAAGAAGTTAAAGGAGTTGATGAGATGAGTCTCATGAGTTCCTGACAAGTATTATGAACGCATGCAATATAGATCAAATTTTTTTACAAACACTCCAAGAAAATATGATGGGTGGATTGAAATATAACTTGAATGAACCAATTTACAAGAAAATATACATAACATATTATATAAACTATGGGTGGATTTATTAGTACCTTACTACTACAAAAGCAGCTGGTATGAGATTCAGGAGGACCACTAACTTCCAGTTCCAGTTGGTTTCGCCATGCTTCAGTGTCAATCTTGTAAACCAAGTCGTCTGCGTCATAAACGGCGTTTTTGAGATCATCAAGCCATTTCCTCACTCTATGGTCTTTGATGAGCTTCTCCTCGGCATCAATGAGCAGCAGATCAGCCGACGACAGCAAAGTTTTGAACTCCTTGAGAAGCTTGAGAATGGCTTCTTTTCCTTTGAAGAAGTCCTTCACCTCAGAAGCTAACTTTTCCACCAATGGATTAAGCAAAGCAGAGAGAAGAGCTCCTCCAACCAATTCAGCCATATCAGATCTTCAGAAACTCACAAAAGAATTACAGGGAAGAGTATACAATGCTCAGTTAGTGTAGTACATTGTAACAGACTGCTCTAAAAGCAGATCATTGAACATTGTTTATTATGAGTTTGTTTTGGTTTATGGATAGCAGTGTAAAATAATGATAATTATATGTTAATTTAATTGTGGTAGACTGTGCTAGTGGTGCATGGTTTACATAAATTCAAAATAAAGAAATAAAATACTACCTCATTACATGTGCATTCACGTGTTTGAATGTGAAACAGAGCAACTGCTATGAAAATAAGAGAAACTTTGATTATATGAAGAGAAATATAGCTAGCAATAGCATTGTAGTATTTGATTATAAAATGTAAAGGTTAATTGAAGATCAGATCATGGAATTAATCAACATTATCACAAATACACAATAATATCACTTTTTGGTATCTTATTTTAGAGCATTGGTAGTAAATACATTAAATTCATTATGAATCAAGAATCAACAGCTCTGTGTCTTCTTCTTCTTTTTCTATCTCTAGTAGTCATTTCTTCCCATATCTCCGAAAAATATCAGCCAAATCAACCAAACCCACCTCCCTCAACTTATTTCCCACCTCTTCAAACATTACAACTCCATCCTCATTAGAATAATTCTCTCTTCATTGTTCTCACAACATACTTTGTAGCTTCCAACAACTTTCCCGCCTTAACCAAACCACCAACAAAAATCGTATCGAAATTCACAAGAGGATCCAATCCTTTCCTTCCTCTCCTTCCCAAATGTCCCTGCACTGCAATAACATTATATATGTATATGCATAATTTAAATACTTAATGATAAAACTTGCTCTTTTCAATCTCACAAAACCCCTTAACCAAACTATGGTACTCACGAATATCTGGTTCCTCAATATCTTTCCACAACCTTGTAAGTCATACTCAACTTCAGTTGCTCTTGTTACAATATTTATGGACACAAACTAGTCAATTCCAAGCAATTGTATGGACAAAATCTTCAAGAAAAGTAAGAGTAAGAGAAAATGGAGACCATGATTTATATTGAGGAGAGACAAACAAAGGTAGCAATGGTTGTTTGTTCTCTACACTAATCTGAGTAAATGGTAGTACATACAGAACATTAACAATGGTGTCAACCTCTTCTACAATTTCACAATAGTAGTCTAATCACTCACTCTATAGTATAGCTATTATTATTCAAAATCACACACAACACTCAAACTAAATATAAGCAAATTAAGTCATCATAAGTGTTTATTTGGTGGTAGCTGACTTCTTGCATTCTTCAACTCAATCCAAATCATTTAGAAGCATTCATTCCACTACAAATTGATGGTTGGACTTAGATCCTGCAAAAACATAATAATTAATAGCTTGTGTTGTGTTTTCATCAGAACATACCAAAATATAAAATACAAAATACAAATAGAAAAAAATATATATAAAAGAAGAAGAAGAACAATCAAACTATCATATATGGGTTTTGAAACTTAATCATATATGTTGAAATTAAGATAGTTTAGATTGAAAAGAAACAGAATGAGCAACTGTATTTTAAATATTTCAATGAAAACAGAAAAATTGATTGTCTCAAATAGGGTAGAAAGAAACCTAGCAGATTTTATCAAGTCTACTCTCATTTTCTTGTGTTTTCAAAATTTGTCAATAAAAACATAAATTCATTGTGTCAAACATCTCACAACCATTATTATTATTATTATTATTATTATTATTATTATTATTATTATTATTATTATTATTATTATTTATTTTTAGCAAAATATAAGTAAATAATTAAAATGAGCAGAACAAGTATAGGAGATAGCTTCTTCCAATAAATCTGCTATACACAATACATACACATAAATAAAGTTACACATCACAAAATATATAACCCAAAAAAAAGAGAGAAAAGAGTCAAACTATCATACCTGGCAACTCTGTCATCGACAGTGATATTTGGGATGTGAGCAATAATTGGCCAGTCCTCCCCTGTCTCCCTCTTCACTCCTGGTGCTAGCAATGGACACTCAATGATATGAAGATCAGAAAGAGAAGTGGGTAGTCCTTTTGGTAAGCATTGGAGGTTACAACACCATTCAATCCTCAGCTCCTTAAGGGAGGTGAGGTGCTGAAAGGCCTCCTCGTCTAAGTGCGTCAAGTTGGGACAACCCTTAAATCTAATCTTCTTTAAAGTGATCAAAGGGGCCTGCATGAGTCGAGCTCTTGGGAGTAATAATGGTATTAGTTGCTCACAGTCATGTATTTCAAGCTCTGTCAATGACGGGAAATAATCTCCTAACAATGTCACTTTGAGTCTCTCACACCTGATTAATTGAAGATTCTTAAGACGAGGAAAACCTCCACCTTCAATAAATGACCACTCTTCCAGCTCATAGAATCCGATAAATGCCAAGGTCTCCAAAGATCTAAAGAATAAGGGTTTTGTTTGTATTGCAACAGAAGAAGAAGAATCAAGAGTAGTACTACAATAAAACTCTGAATCTATTCTCACCACACCACAAGCCCTAATCCAAAGATCTTTGAGAGAAGGCAGCTGTCCCAACGACGGCAAGAAGCTGCAATTACGACAATATGAAATCTTCAACCTTACTAAATTAGACAAGCAGCGACAATCTCCCATCCAATTTGGGAAACTGTTGCCTTTGTAGGTCTCAATCGTAAGTTCCTTCAGGTTTGAATGAGGCTGGAGGGCACTCAGTACCTCTCTTTCTATGTGCAACTCGTCGAGTTCACTATAATGATGATAATACCAGTCCAAAGATAGATGACTAAGAAACTTGAAATTCTTTAATGCTGCTGCTGAAACTTCCTCCAGGCTACTCACATTTTGAAGTCCTTTAATAGAAAGAGTCCCGTGTAGATCTTGAAACTCTTTCAGCAACTTAATGCTAGCAGAATCTCTATTGTTTCCCACAACAAATGTATTAAGTGTTTGCAGATTTTGCAGTTTGCCCAATTGCAATGGCATCTCTACTAAGTTTATCTTAGGAACACTAAGATGTCGCAACTTGATTAAATTTCCTATATCATTTGGTAGTCTTTTAACCTCTTTACATTCCTCCAACAACAGTGTCTCCAAATTATACAACTTACATATTGTATTAGGTATCTCTTTAATCTCTGGAGAGTGTAACTTGAAATATCTTAAATATTTCAAATTGCCTATAGAATCAGGAAGCTCAGAGATATGCAAATCCTTTATGGATAGTACTCTCAAGCTTGGGAATAACTTGTCCAACTGCTCAATCTTTAACGAAACAACGATTGAAAAGTGGTCCCATAATATGGTGCGCAAACACTTAGCTTTGAATAACCCCTCAAATTCTTTAGGCTTATAGGCTTCTTTACAATATTGCATGAACGAAAAATGACGAACCTTGTGGGAACATTTATTGATATTATTCATCATATAACAGAACTCACCAGAAACAAATATCGCCAAATCATGTATAAGATCATGCATGAGAAAAGTCGACTCCTTCTCATCGTTATTTGATGGTTGAAAAAATGACATAGAAATTAGATCTTCGAAATACTCTTCTCCAACTTCTACTCTCTTTCCATTTGTAGACTGTAAAAGACCTTCGGCCATCCATAACAGGACCATCTCCCCTTTTCTAAAATGATAATCTTTTGGAAATAAGGAGCAGTAAGCAAAACATTGCTTTAATTCTGGGCGTAGATTAAAGTAACTCAACCACAAAGCTGGAAGAATATCAACTTTTTTTCTATCATACAACTCCCATAAATCACTGTATAGGATGTTGTTCCATTCCTCCTTCTTCTGCTTATCTCGTAAGAGAAGACCCATTGACTTAATAGCCAACGGAAGACCCTTACACTTGTCAACAATTTTTTCCCCAACTTGTTTGAGATTCAAGTAATCATTTGAGTCCACAACAAGTGAAGCATGTTTTGCAAATAATCGCCAGCCAGCAGCCTCATTTATTCTTCCTAGTTGATAAGTTGACCCAGTTTTCATAATCGATGCAACAACTGTGCTCCGTGTTGTCACAATAATCTTGCTTCCATGTTTTCCCCATTTGAAACAATTGTTTAGGACATCCCACTTGGCACGGTCCTCATCCCAAACATCATCAACAACAAACAGAAACTTCTTCCCAGTCAAAACCTTCTTTACTTCTTCTTGAAGTTCATATGGATCCTGAATTTCACATGTTTTAGAAGTGACCTTTTCCACAATTAGTTTCATCACTTTTGTGCAGTCAACTTTGTCTTCCCCCAATGTAATCCATACTTTCCTATCGAACATCTTGTTGACTCTTTTGTCCTTGTATACAAGTTGAGCAAGAGTAGTCTTCCCAATACCACCCATCCCCACTATGGGGATCACAGACAATTTACCACCGGCACCGGTTGTTTCATCCGGTAGAAGAAACTTGATAATCTCTTCTTTTTCACGATTCCTTCCATAAATATCAGACTCTTCTAGCGATGGAGCACATACCCTCTCCGGAAGCTTATGATTCTTCACATGTTTCAAACCGAGCTCTTTATTGTCTAGAAGACGTTTCAATTTCCCAAGCGTCTCTTCTATCTCAGGTTTTATGGCCTTATCAAAAGAAGTTAAAGGAGTGGGGATGACTTTAAGGAGCCTCTTCTTATACTGGCTGCTATGAGATTCGTCAGGACCACCACCTTTCAGCTTTTTTAGCGATGCTTCAGCGTCGATCTTGTAAACCACGTCGTCTACATGATAAATGGTGTCCTTAAGATCATCAAGCCATTTTCTCACCCTTGGGTCTTTGATGAGCTTCTCCTCAGCATCAATGAGCAGCAGATCAGCCGAGGACAGCAAAGTCTTCAACTCCTTCAGCAGCTTGAGAATGGCATCTTTCCCTTTGAAGAAGTCCTTCATCTCAGAAGCTAACTTTTCCACCAACGGAGCAAGGAAAGCAGAGAGAAGCGCTCCTCCAAACAATTCAGCAGCCATCAGATCAGATCTTCCAACAAATAGTAATTGCAGAAGAGAGAATAACTAAGAGAAATTGTAGCTAACAATGCTTGAGATTGAGAGTAACAGTGTTGTGTTGCAGTAGTGATATTTAATTATGAAATGTAGAGATGGTCAATTATGAACACAATATTCTTGGGACCTACGTTATCACAATTATATTATATGGCCAAAGATAATCTCACACTTTAGTCTTTAGTATTAAGTTATTTGTTAATCCAAAATGACCTCCATTACACAGCTAGTAGTACAGATGACATTCTAATGTAATGTTCTTTCTACTATTTTAGTGGAATGACTATTACATTTTAAAAAAGAAGGAAAGATCATTCCAATATAACAAGAGAAAAATTTAATGATTTTTTTATTAATTTTTTTTTTATGCATTTTAATTTTATTCCATTCCATTCCTAATTCTTTTTCATTCTCATTCCTATTCTTATATTTTTATTACTCCCAAACCAAATGCCCACTAAAAGAAAAGATTAATAGATATTTGGGGCAAGGGCCTACTAATGGAAGTAGAAAAAAATGGTGTCACACGAGATCTTGGGACCTACCTTATCACAATTACTCAATTAGTGTTGACAAATATAATAGTAAAGCAAAAAAAAAGGTTCAGTTAGTAATATAATATAATTACAAAGTAATATTGAACATCTTTTGAATATTACTTTGTAATTGAATATTATTTTGCTGCATATTGTTTATGAGTTTGACTATTCATTCAGCTGACATAACTGACTGATGAGTAGTCTTTTTCTAAAATGACAATATGACTCAGTCAAAAACAGTTCCTTCCAAGCAATTATTATTTTAGTTACAAAGTAGCACAAAAGAAATTTCAATCATAATAAAATGTGAGGTTGGAATTACACATCTTATCATCTTCATATATATATGGCCTACATTATCACTATAATGATTAATGTCCTGTGATAGAGATAATCCATAAATAAAAGTTTTTTTTTTTTAATAATAAATCAAAACCATGCTTATACATTACATGGCTATTTTCATTACCGGGTGTGCTAGCATATACTAAATAAAAAGGGTAGTAGAGTAATTCTCTGAGGGTTGGGCTGTGACCACTTGGGGCTAGCTCAAGTGGCCATAAGTGGGTGTGTGAGTGTTGGAGGTCCTGGGTTCGAGTCCCTGGTAAAACATGTTGTAATATATAAACGCTTAAATCAAAAAAAAAAAAGAGGGTTGGGCTGTGAGTGAGAATAGGTTCTATATATATATAGCTAAGTATAGAAAATTTCTTAATTATGCAGCTAGCTAATACCAGATTAAAAGAATAATCCATTATCTTTCTATTAATTAAGGAAATTAAATACAGGAAGTTAATGTGAGATCAATATGGCATGGCAAAGAGGAAGAAAATAATCAAACCACACAGCTCACAACACTCTAAGCGGTTAAAGTATTTGAATGTCATTTTAATGGAATGTCTTTTGACTATTTTGGTGGAACTATTCTATTTTTAAATGAATGAAAATGTCATTCTAATATAACATGAGAAAAATTTAATGATTTTTTTCATTAATTTTTTTTTTTTATGTATTTTAAATTTTATTCCATTCTATTCTTATTCTTATTCTTATTCTCATTCTTATTCTTCTATTTTTATTCATATCAACCAAACGCCACCTTAATGAAGAAATCACAAGGATTGAAAATTCTTTCAATCTAATATGTTTGTAAACTAAAAATGATAGTTTGAGTTTCCAACAAATAAATAATTGATTTTCTCAAATAATTTGTACTTGTGCCTGAATTTTTAAAATCTTTTCATGAAAGGGGTAATTTATCAATCATAATAGCAACTTGAAATTGTTCATTAATAGTCATACCTTCAGATAGAATTTCGTGAGCTATTTTTTGAAGCTCGTGAGATTGGGCTTCGACTAATTTATCATCAGTCATTTGAAACTTCAAGTAGCTACTCACAGCGTATTTCTTTGTTCCTGCCTCCTCGGTATTATAATTTTTTTGTAATGCTTCACATATTTGCTTGGTAGATTTGTCAGAATTATAATAATCATACAAATCATTAGACAGACCATTCAAAATAAAATTCTTACACACAAAATCATTCTCTACCTAGAAGTTCTTTCCTTAACATGCGATTCGTACCTCTCGACTTCACCCTTCTTCTCAGCAGGAGGTGGAGTCTCAAACACAACTAGTTTCAAATAGTCAGCACAAACACAACTTTTTTCATAGTCAGGAAAAACAACCTCTTCTATCTTCAACGTTTAAAATGCAAACCCTCAAAATGAAAAAGGCTTGTTAATGTCAGCTGTAGAACCAGAAAAATCGTCGGTAGTATTCATAGTAGAACGAACGTCTTAAAATTGTTATACAGACTGCTACTGAAAAATAAAACAGGAACGATATTACCGAATGAAATTTTTGGGTTGAGTCGCGGACTAAGTCGCTCTCTTTAAGACGTTCACGACACTGTTCAAGATTATGCAAGTAATCGGAAATTACCGGTCGTCCCCAGGATAAAATAGTCAAGTTGTCGTACACTGCTAAACAAAAAAATATAGCAGTTGTAAATAAAAGTTTCCTAAAAGGAAAACTCTGAATCTATTCTCACCACTCCACAATCCCTAATCCAAAGATATTTGAGAGAAGGCAGCTGTCCCAACGACGGCAAGAAGTTGCAATTACGACAATTTACCATCTTCAGGCTTACTAAATTAGACAAGCAGCTATGGTCTCCCATCCAATTCGGGAAACTGTTGCCTTTGTATTTCTCAATCGTAAGTTCCTTCAGGTTTGAATGAGGCTGGAGGGCACTCAGTACCTCTCTTTGGATGTTCAACTCATCGCTTTCTATGTGCAACTCATCGACTTTAGGATAATGATGATAATCCCATTCCAAAGATAGGTGACTAAGAAACTTGAAATTGTTTAATGCTGCTGCTGAAACCTCCTCCAGACTACTCACATTTTGAAGTCCTTTAATCGAAAGACTCCCGTGTAGATGTTGAAACTCTTTTAGCAACTTAATGCTAGCTGCAGAATCTTTATTTTTTCCCACAACAAATGAATTAAGTGTTTGCAGATTTTGCAGTTTGCTCAATTGCAATGGGATCTCTACTAAGCCCTTCATAGGAACACTAAGATGTTGCAATTTGATTAAATTTCCTATATCAGTTGGTAGTGTAGTAACCATCCCACATCCCTCCAACAATAGTATCTTTAAATTATACAACTTACATATTGTATTAGGTATTTCTTTAATACTTCCACAATCTAACTTCAAATATCTTAAATACTTCAAATTGCCTATTGAATCAGGAAGCTTGGTGATACGATTGTCCTCTATGGATAGTACTCTCAAGCTTGGGAATAACTTGTCCAACTGCTCAATCTTTAACAAATCATTGATTGAACCCTGGCGCCAGTGCCATAATATGGTGCGCAAACACTTAGCTTTGAATAACTCCTCAAATTCTTTAGCCTCATAGGCTCCTTTCCAATCTTGGCTGAGCGAAAAATGACGAACCTTGTGAGAACATTTATTGATATTATTCATCATATAACAGAACTCACCAGAAACAAATATCGCCAAATCATGTATAAGATCATGCATGAGAAAAGTTGACTCCATCTTATCGTTATTTGATGGTTGAAAAAATGACATAGAAATTAGATCTTCGAAATACTCTTCTCCAACTTCTTCTACTCTCTTTCTATTTGTAGACTGTAAAAGACCTTCGGCCATCCATAACAGGACCATCTCCCCTTTTCTAAAATGATAATCTTTTGGAAATAAGGAGCAGTAAGCAAAACATTGCTTTAATTCTGGGCGTAGATTAAAGTAACTCAACCACAAAGCTGGAAGAATATCAACTTCTTTTCTATCATACAACTCCCATAAATCACTGTATAGGATCTTGATCCATTCCTCCTTCTTCTGCTTATTTCGTAAGAGAAGACCCATTGACTTAATAGTCAACAATTTTTTCCCCAACTTGTTTGAGATTCAAGTAATCATTTGTGTCCACAACAAGTGAAGCATGTTTTGCAAATAATTGCCAGCCAGCAGCCTCATCTATGGTTCCCAGTTCATAAGTTGACCCAGCTTCCATAATCGATGCAACAACTGTGCTCCGTGTTGTCACAATTATCTTGCTTCCATGTTTTCCCGATTTGAAACAATTGTTTAGAACGTCCCACTTGGAAGGATTCTCATCCCAAACATCATCAACAACAAACAGAAACTTCTTCCCAGTCAAAGCCTTCTTTAATTCTTCTTGAAGATCATATGGATCCTGAATTTCACATGTTTTAGAAGTGATCTTCTGCACAATTAGCTTCATCACTTTTGTGCAGTCAACTTTGTCTTCCCCCACTGTAATCCATACTTTCGTATCGAACATCTTGTTGACTCTGTCGTCCTTGTATACAAGTTGAGCAAGAGTAGTCTTTCCAATACCACCCATCCCCACTATGGGGATCACAGACAATTTACCACCGGCACCGGTTGTTTCATCCGGTAGAAGAAACTTGATAATCTCTTCTTTTTCACGATTCCTTCCATAAATATCAAACTCTTCTAGCGATGGAGCACATACCCTCTCCGGAAGCTTATGATTATTCACATGTTTCAAACCGAGCTCTTTATTGTCTAGAAGACGTTTCAATTTCCCAAGCGTCTCTTCTATCTCAGGTTTTATGGCCTTATCAAAAGAAGTTAAAGGAGTGGGGATGACTTTAAGGAGCCTCTTCTTATACTGGCTGCTATGAGATTCGTCAGGACCACCACCTTTCAGCTTTTTTAGCGATGCTTCAGCGTCGATCTTGTAAACCACGTCGTCTGCATGATAAATGACATCCTTGAGATCATCAAGCCATTTTCTCACCCTTGGGTCTTTGATGAGCTTCTCCTCAGCATCAATGAGCAGCAGATCAGCCGGGGAGAGCAAAGTTTCCAACTCCTCCACCAGCTTCAGAATGGCATTTTTCCCATTGAAGAAGTCTTTCACCTCAGCAGTTAACTTTTTCACCAACGGAGCAAGAACAGCAGAGAGAAGCGCCCCTCCAACCATTTCAGCCGCCATTAGATCAGATCTTCCGACAAATAGTAATTGCAAAAGAGAGAATAACTAGCAGAAATTGTAGCGAACAGTGTTTGAGATTGAGTGTAGCAGTTTTGAATTGATCTTTAATTATGAAATGTAGAACAGGTCAATTATGAACACCATATTCATGGGACCTACGTTATCACAATTTTACTGTTGTTATATATATATCTATAAATATATATAATATAAGCAGAACAATTCATTGATTGTAATATCAAAGCAATAATTCATTGGAATCTTTCTTTTTCTAAAGTAAGTCTTTAATTAAAATTACTTACATATTTAGTGCTACACAGTGAGTGACACCACAGAAAGGATTAATGTAATTAAGAGTGAAATATTTGCGTAGCAAAATAGAACTTGGAGCACCATTAATATGTGGTCTTTAACTACAAAATCATTAGTCTTTTATTTAAAGATAAAAATCCACAAAAACACATTCTAAGCAGTAGTATTTTAGCAAGTGCATACCAAAGCTTCAATCATTAATTGGAAGTTAATCATAAAATGACATGTATAAATGCAGAATACTCTTCATAGATTAATATTGCAAAAGAAAGACTTAATGTAGTACCATTGACATTGATAAGATTTATAATAATTGCTTTCCAACTTTACTTTAATTATAACTGTTAATTTAATATCATTTTAGTATCTTATTGTTTGTCATAACACCAACTTACAACCCTTCTTTCCAAACTCTTCAAACATTACAACCCCATCCTCATTAGAATAATATGTTAAAGATCAACACCTACTCTACAAGTATCTAGAACTTTCTATCATTTTGGTAATATTATAGAATTTTCTAGAATCATAGAGAGTAGTAGTCATTAGAAGTTTCAAGAATATTTTAGTAACACAATTAGTTAGAATTATCTAGAATATTATAGTTGGTTTCTTTTGAGTAGTATAAATAGGGGTCATGGGTCTTCAAGTTGTGCATCCAACAAGAGTGTTCAAAGTGTGTTCAAAAGAGTGAGAGTGTGTTCTAAAGTGTCCCTAAAATCTTTCAAAAGTGTGAGTTATACACAAGTGTGTAGTAAAGGTGTCTAGTGATAAAATAAAGAGTGAGTGCTTGGTGTGTATTGTGATCAAGTTAAAGTGTTCAAGTCTTGGTGTAATTGCTTTTTCAATAATAAAGTAATTACGTTTTTCACGTGTTGTGGTGTTCAACAAGTGGTATCAGAGCCGGATCGAGTTCGTTCCGAAAGAGTCCTTTGTTGAGTTTCTTAGAGTGATCGTGTGTGGTTTAGTACTATAGAGTTTGCACGATGGGTGACCTTCAAGTGGTCGGCGGAATTAAGAAACTTAACAACCAAAATTACAACACGTGGTCGATGCACATGGAGGCATATCTCCAAGGCCAAGACTTATGGGAGATCGTTGGTGGCAATGAAGTCACACAACCGGAGGATGCATCCGCTTTAAAGAAATGGAAGATTAAAGCGGGCAAAGCCATGTTTGCGATTCGAACCACAGTCGAAGATGAGATGTTGGAGCACATCAGGCCGGCGAAGACACCGAAGGAAGCATGGGATACTTTTGCATCGTTGTTCACCAAGAAGAATGATACAAGATTACAGCTTCTGGAGAATGAGCTTCTCTCAATCAGGCAGCGCGACATGACGATAGCAAGGTAAAATCTCTTTGTCGCGAAATCTCTGCATTAGACTCTGGTGCTGGCATGTCAGATGCTAGAATTAGAAGAATTATTATTCATGGATTAAGGCCGGAATATAGAACTTTTATTGCTGCAATACAAGGTTGGCCAAGCCAACCTTCTCTTGTTGAGTTAGAAAACTTGCTAGCTGACCAAGAAGCGTTAGCTAAGCAAACGTCTGGAGTCTCATTAAAGAGTGATGAAGAAGCACTCTTTAGTAGAGATAAGAAAGGACGACCCCGACCAAATACTAGTAGAAATACTAGAAAACATGATGACAAGGATAGTCATCATGGGAGCTCCCAAACAGGGGGAGCTCAGAATAAAGACAAACGGGGTGGTCAATCAAAGAATAACAATAAATTTGATGGAAAATGCTACAACTGTGGCAAGTATGGCCACATGGCTAAAAGTTGTTGGTTCAAGAAGAAAACTGCAGAAGGCAATGCAGCCACATCAAATGCAGAAAGAACAAGCGATGAAGAATGGGACGCAGAAGCATCATTCGCAGTGGAGGAAGAAGAATTAGCTTTGACAGCTTCTGTTCCAGGAAAGATCGACTACAATAACGATTGGATAGTCGACTCTGGCTGCTCAAATCATATGACAGGAGATGAAGAGAAGCTGCAAGATATGACAGAATATAAAGGTGGTCGCGTTGTGGTGACAGCCAACAACTCAAGATTACCGATCGCGCACATCGGTAAAACAACAATCATCCCGAGATTCAGCCCAAAAGAAGTTTCACTCCAGGATGTCTACCATGTACCTGGGATGAAGAAAAACTTGCTATCAGTGGCGCAACTTACGGCGACAGGTCACCATGTCGTATTCGGTCCTCAAGATGTCAAGATCTACCAAGATCTTGAAATCTCTGGAACACCGATGATGAGAGGACGACGCTTAGAGTCTGTCTATGTAATGTCAGCAGAGTCCGCTTATGTAGACAAGACTCGGAAGAATGAAACAACAGATTTGTGGCATGCAAGGCTAGGACATGTTAGTTATCATAAACTCAAGGTGATGATGAAGAAGTCTATGCTGAAAGGTCTTCCTCAACTTGAGGTCAGAACAGAGACTATATGTGCTGGCTGCCAATACGGTAAGGCGCATCAATTACCGTATGAAGATTCAAAGTTCAAAGCTAAAGCACCATTGGAGCTGGTCCATTCTGACGTGTTTGGGCGAGTCAAACAACCATCAATCAGCGGCATGCGGTACATGGTTACATTCATCGACGACTTCTCAAGGTACGTATGGGTTTTCTTTATGAAAGAAAAATCCGAAACTTTTTTAAAATTTAAAGAGTTTAAAGAAATAGTAGAAGGAGAAGTCGGCAAGAAGATCCAATGTCTCCGAACAGACAACGGTGGCGAATATACCTCAGATGAATTTTCTGAGTATCTTCGAGAATGCCGCATACGCCATCAATTCACATGTGCAAATACGCCACAACAGAATGGAATAGCCGAGAGGAAAAATCGCCATCTTGCAGAAACATGTCGAAGCATGCTACATGCAAAGAATGTTCCAGGGAAATTTTGGGCTGAAGGTATGAAGACAGCCGCTCATGTAATCAATAGGCTTCCCCAGGCTAAGTTAGGGTTCGTTTCACCCTTTGAAAAACTGTGGGCTTGTAAACCTGCAGTAAGTCACTTTCGAGTATTTGGTTGTGTGTGCTACGTATTCGTGCCAAGCCACCTACGTAGCAAATTTGACAAGAAGGCGATACGATGTATCTTTGTGGGATACGACAGCCAACGAAAAGGGTGGAGATGTTGCGACCCTACAACTGGAAAGTGTTATACATCAAGGAATGTGGTCTTCGATGAGGCATCATCATGGTGGTCATCGCAAAAGGAAGCATTACCAGATTCTAGAGAAATGGAAGATGAATTGCAGAAGAAAATGGGGAAGCAAATTGTTGAGTTACCTATAACACAAGATACAGATGAAGAAGAAAACAGCGAGGATGAGGCACCTCAGAATCCCTGGCAAACAGGGGTGCATCAAAGAGAAGGAGATGATGATAGTCAACCAGAACTTCGGAGATCAACAAGAGCGCGAAAGCCAAATCCAAAATATGCTAATGCTGCTGTAGCTGAAGAAGAAAAGTTCAAAGAACCAGAGTCATATGAAGAGGCATACCAAAACTCCAAGTGGCTAGGAGCTATGAAAGAAGAAATACGTGCGCTAGCAAAGAATCAGAATTGGGAGTTGGTACCAAAGCCGAAGGAAGTGAAACCCATTTCGTGCAAATGGGTCTACAAGGTAAAAACTCGTCTTGATGGTTCAATTGAGAGATACAAGGCTCGGTTAGTTGCTCGAGGATTCTCTCAACAATATGGGCTAGATTATGACGAGACATTTAGCCCAGTCGCTAAAATTACAACAGTGCGAGTTCTGTTAGCACTTGCAGCTAGTAAAGACTGGAGGCTATGGCAGATGGATGTGAAGAATGCCTTTCTACATGGAGAACTGGATCGAGAGATATACATGGTGCAACCAAGAGGATTTGAGGATAAAGCACATCCTGACTATGTTTGCAAACTGAAAAAGGCGCTCTATGGATTAAAGCAAGCTCCACGAGCATGGTATGGAAAGATTGCTGAGTTTTTAGTAGAAAGCGGATATTCCATGGCACATGCAGATTCAAGCTTATTCGTCAAAGTAAAGGAAGCAAAGATCGCAATTGTTCTGGTATATGTCGATGATCTCATTATCACTGGAGATGATGATGCAGAAATTTATCAAACAAAAGAGAACCTATCAGTACGCTTTCAAATGAAGGAGCTTGGAGAATTGAAACACTTCCTTGGATTAGAAGTTGATCGAACTGAGGAAGGCTTATTTCTCTGTCAACAAAAGTATGCTAAAGATTTGCTGCAAAGATTTGGAATGCTCGAGTGCAAGCCCATCTCAACACCTATGGAAGCCAATGCTAAGCTATGTGCTCATGCTGGGAAGGACTTGCAAGATGGAGCAATGTATCGACAACTGGTGGGAAGTCTAATCTACCTTACATTGACTCGACCAGATATTTCTTATGCAGTTGGAGTAGTAAGTCGATATATGCAGCAACCAAAGAAGCCACATTTGGAAGTAGTACGACGAATACTGAGGTATGTCAAAGATACCATTAACTATGGTCTCTTCTATAAGAAAGGGGATGAGGTTAAGATCATTGGCTACTGCGATGCTGATTATGCTGGAGATCATGATACCCGACGATCAACTACTGGGTATGTATTCAAGATTGGATCTGGAGTAGTGTCTTGGTGTAGCAAAAGGCAACCAACAGTGTCTTTGTCAACCACAGAAGCAGAGTATAGAGCAGCAGCAATGGCAGCTCAAGAGAGTACGTGGTTGATGCAACTAATGAAGGATCTACACCAATCTACAGATTCTGCAGTGCCACTATATTGTGACAATCAGTCTGCTATTCGTCTAGCAGAGAATCCGGTATTTCATGCTCGAACAAAGCATGTGGAGGTGCATTACCATTTTCTCAGGGAGAAAGTACTTCAAGAAGAATTAGAGATGCACCAAGTGAAGAGCGAAGATCAAGTAGCAGACTTATTCACTAAAGGACTTAGCACAACGCGATTTCAGAAGCTGAGAGACCAACTCAGTATGAAGAGTTGGTGTTGAGGGGGAGTGTTAAAGATCAACACCTACTCTACAAGTATCTAGAACTTTCTATCATTTTGGTAATATTATAGAATTTTCTAGAATCATAGAGAGTAGTAGTCATTAGAAGTTTCAAGAATATTTTAGTAACACAATTAGTTAGAATTATCTAGAATATTATAGTTGGTTTCTTTTGAGTAGTATAAATAGGGGTCATGGGTCTTCAAGTTGTGCATCCAACAAGAGTGTTCAAAGTGTGTTCAAAAGAGTGAGAGTGTGTTCTAAAGTGTCCCTAAAATCTTTCAAAAGTGTGAGTTATACACAAGTGTGTAGTAAAGGTGTCTAGTGATAAAATAAAGAGTGAGTGCTTGGTGTGTATTGTGATCAAGTTAAAGTGTTCAAGTCTTGGTGTAATTGCTTTTTCAATAATAAAGTAATTACGTTTTTCACGTGTTGTGGTGTTCAACATAATACTGAATCAAATTTAGGCACTTCTAATCCTCTCTTTGTAACATTATATATGTTTATGCATAAATGGCCCACAACCTCTGTTTTATCATTAATCTCAAAAGTCCCTTAACCGTGGTATACACTAATATACTCACTCTGCAATAACAACTTCAGTAATTCTTGTTACAATTACATAGACAAAAATTAGTCAAAGCAATTGCATAGACAAATAATCTTCAAAAAAAAAAAGAATAAGAATAAGAATAAGAGAAAATGGAGAACCCAATGAATATATATATTGTAGTGAATGAATCACTCTCAAGAACACAATGCAGCAACCAAAAACAAGCACAAATAACCAACACAGTTTGATCACAAACTGTGCTGATATAACCAGCAACTTAAAGATCAATTCAAAGAGAAAATTAACACCAAGAGTTGATAAACATAGACCTTTTATTGATGTTGAAAACAGTACATACAATGAAGAAAGGATGAGAAGAAATTACAATGAACCTCACCAATAGGGAACCAAGATCAGTTGCTCTTAGTTCCCTTAAACATCCCTCCTTTTCATTCCTTTATTACTAAAATCTAATTTTACAACATAACTAAAAAGTGTGTTACAAGGTCTATTTATAGTATGTGAAGTTGGTCGTTTGTTGAAACAACTAACTCGGGTACCAACTGTCAAAACAGTTGGTGACACATCAGCAAAAGATAAAACATAAAATGGTTGAACTAAACACCACATATATGTTACAATAACAGTACTCTAATAGTCACTCAAACTAAAAGTAAGCAAATCTTATTCATATGTGTTTATTTGGTGGTAACTGAAACATACAAATCACTCAGAAGCATTTATACCTGCAAAAACAGACTAATTAATAGATTGAAAAGAAACAGAATGAGCAATTGTATTTTAAATATTTCAATAAAAACAGAAAAATTGATGGTGTCAAATAGGCTAGAAAGAATGTTATAAATTGATTTCATTTTATTTATGCCATTCAGTCTCAGTTTCTTGCATTTTTTGAATATGTCAATAAAAACATAAATTTGACTGTCAAACATCTCACAACCATTATTATTATTTCTTTTTAGCAAAATATAAGTAAATAATTAAAATGAGCAGAACAAGTATAGGAGATAGCTTCTTCCAATAAATCTGCTATATACAATACATACACATAAATAAAGTTACACATCGCAAAATATATAACCCAAAAAAAGAGTCAAACTATCATACCTATATTTTCTTCCGATCAAGAGTGATATTTGGGATGCGAGCAATAATTGGCCACTTCTCCTTGTGTCCCTCTCGACTCGTGGTCTTAGCAATGGACAACAGTAAATGATTAGCTCAGAAAGAGAAGTGGGTAGTTCTTTTGGCAACCGTTGGAGGTTTTGACACATACTAATCGTCAACTCCTCAAGGGAGGTGAGGTGCTGAAAGGCCGCCTCATCTAAGTGCGTCAAGAAGTGACAACCTTCGATTATAATCTTCTTTAAACTGATCAAAAGGGCATGCATGAGCTGAGCTCTTGGGAGTAATAATGGTGTTAGTTGCTCACAACCATCAATTTGAAGCTCTGTCAATGAAGGAAAATAATCTCCTAACAATGTAACTTTGAGTCTCTTGCATTGATGGAAATAAAGATTCTTAAGATGAGGAAAAACTCCACCTTCGATAACTGACCACTCTTCGAGATTAGACAAATCATGTGTTTATTTGGTGGTAACTACTGTGTTGTTGACTTGTTGTATTCTTCAACTCAATCCAATTAGTCCTCAGCAACAAACATGCAAATCATTTATGGTTGGACCCTGCAAAAACAAACATAGTAATTTCACTGAAAACCAAAAGCATGCACAAATAGTAGAAAATTAAAGCTTCTTTGAATGCCACCAACTAATGTTATTATCATTCAAACGGGTTCAGATTAACTTTTTTTCTTCTTTCAAATAGATTTGTACCTTATAATTTCATATGATTATTTAAATTCCAAGCAAGCACCCTCTTTAGCTAAGGTTTTTGAAACATATTAATCATCTCACAGTCATTATTGTTATTTTAAAATATGTTGATATAAATCTACAACACCAGAACATCAGAAAATATAAAATAAATTAACAAAAAAAATAGAAAAGAAGAGTAATATACCCTATATTTTCTTGTGATTGAGAAAGATATTTGGGATGTGAGCAATAATTGGCCAGTCCTCCCCTGTCTCCCTCTGGAGTAGTGGTGTTAGCCATGAACAATTATAAATGTGTAGTTCAGAAAGAGAAGTGGGTAGTTCTTTTGGCAAGCATCGGAGGTTAAAACAACGTCCAATTGTCAACTTCTCAAGGGAGGTGAGGTGCTGAAAGGTCGCCTCGTCTAAGTGCGTCAAGTTGACACAATTGACAATTCTAATCTTCTTTAAAGTGATCAAAGGGGCCTGCATGAGTTGAGCTCTTGGGAGTATTAATGGTATTAGTTCCTCACAATCAACTATTTCAAGATCTGTCAATGACGGAAAATATTCTGCTAACAATGTCACTTTCAGTCTCGTGCATCTACTAAAATAAAGATTTTTAAGACGAGGAAAAACTCCACCTTCCATAAATGACCACTCTTTAAACTTCTCCAAATTCTCAAATTTCAAGGACTCCAAAGATCTAAAGAATAAGGGCTTTGTTTGTATTGCAACAGAAGAAGAAGAACAATAAAACTCTGAATCTATTCTCACCACACCACCACAACTCCTAATGAAAAGGTCTTTGAGAGAAGGCAGTTGTCCCAACGACGGCAAGAAGCTGCAATTACTACAACTTACCATCTCCAAACTTACTAAATTAGACAAGCAGCGATGATCTCCCATCCAATTTGGGAAGTTGTTGCCTTTGTAGGACCAAATCTCAAGTTTCTTCAGATTTGGATGAGGCTGGAGGGCACTGAGTAGCTCTCTTTCTTTGTGCAACTCATCAAATTCAGGTTCATAGCGATAATCCCATGCTAAAGATAGTCGACTAAGAAACTTCTTACTCTTTAAAAATGGAACTGCATCTGAAACTTCCTCAAGGATACAAACATTTTGTAGTCCTTTAATAGAAAGACCCCCGTGTAGATCTTGAAACTCTTTCAACAACTTAATGCCATTAGAATCTCTATTTTTTCCAACAACAAAATTATTAAGGGTTTGCAGATTTTGTAGCTTCCCCAATTGCAGCGGCATCTCTTCTAATGAATACATAGGAACACTAAGATGTCTCAACTTGATTAAATTTCCTACATCAATTGGTAGTTGAGTAATTTTCTTACATTTCTCCAACAATAGTGTCTCCAAATTATACAAGTTACAAATTGTATTAGGTATCTCCTCAATCTTTTGACAATCTAACTTCAAATATCTTAAATACTTCAATTTTCCTATTGAATCAGGAAGCTTTGTAATCTGATCATCATATATGGATAGTACTCTCAAGCCTCGGAATGACTTATGCAAGTCCTCCATTTTTAACAACTTTAGACAAGCATCAACCCTTGAATCTTGTTGCCACAATATGGTGCGCAAGCACTTAACTTTAAATAACTCCTCAATTTCATTAGGGTCATCGACTTTCGCACATTCTTGTACGTACGAAAAATGACGAACCTTGTGAGAACATTTACTCAAATTATTCATCATATAACAAAACTCACCAGAAACAAATATTGCCAAATCATGTACAAGATCATGCATGTGAAAAGTTGGTTCCTTCTCATACCCATCCTTATTTGATGGTTGAAAAATTGACATTGAGATTAGATCTTTGAAGTACTTCTTTCCGATTTCTTCAATTCTCACTCCCTTCTTAGGAAGTAAAAGACCTTCGGCCATCCACAATAAGATCATATCTTCTTCATTGTATTCATAATCTTTAGGAAATATAGCACAATAAGAGAAACAAGACTTCAAATGTGAAGGTAAGTAAAAATAACTCAGCCATAAAGCTGGAAGAATATCAACACTCTCACTCTCATACAAACCCCATATATCGTTGTTTAATATGTCATCCCAATCCTCCTTATTTTGTTTCCCACGTAAAAGTCCCCCAAGTGATTTTATAGCTAGAGGAAGCCCATTACACTTCTCAACAATTTTTCGACCAATTACTTGTAGATCAGCATACTCGTGCATGTTCACATCGATTGCTGCACGTCTAACAAACAGCTGCCAACCTTTGTCAAACGATATAGTGCTTAGGGAATAAGTTGATGTTGGCTTAGTTTCCATAATTGAAGCAACCTTATTGCTCCGTGTTGTCACAATAATCTTGCTTCCATGTAACCCTGATTGAAAGACACTTTTTATGACATCCCATCTGTTGCTATCTTCATCCCAAACATCATCAAGAATGATGAGAAACTTCTTCCCAGTCAAAACCTCCTTGACTTCATTTAAAACTTCAAACTCCTCTTCAAATTTACATTTGGCTGATTTAACCTTTAGAATAATTGTTTTCATCACTTTAGAACTATTCACTTTGTCATCGTCTCCCACAGTGACCCAGACTCTGGTATCAAACATTTTAGTGACTCTCGCGTCATTGTATACAAGTTGAGCAAGAGTAGTCTTTCCAATACCGCCCATCCCCACTATGGGAATCACAGAAAATTTATCCGACAAAAGCAACTTAACAATAGCTTCTTTATCAACATCCCTTCCATAAACATCAGATTCTTCCACCAAAGGACCACATACCCTCTCTGGCTTCTTATGATTTTTTACACGTTCCAAACCAAGATCCTTATTGTCCAGAAGAAGCTTCAGTTTCTCAAGTGTCTCTTCTATCTCGGGTTTTATGTTCTTATCAAAAGAAGTTAAAGGAGTTGATGAGATGAGTCTCATGAGTGCCTGACAAGTATTATGTTTGCATGCAACAAAGAGTGAGTAATTGCATTATATCCCCATATATTGAAAAAGACTCATACAATAACTATTAGGGGTGTGATTTTTTTACTCTTTTTTTTCTTTTATAAACTCTGTGGTGTGTAATTCTCATAAACCTAATAGTTTCAAATAACAACTTGCCAAAAAGCCTGGGTTGTTAAGTTTTTTGACAGACTCAATTAAGAGCTTTCTTGATATTTGGTGTTGCAGAAAAATACACATATATTCTGAAGAGACCATTTACATGACACAAACCGAAGGATTCAAGGTGGAATCTGAAGGAAGGAAACTGGTTTGCTTTTTGAAAGTCCATCTATGGACTTAAAAAAAAACAGAGAGATAGAGGTCATTGTCTTATTATCACCTCTAAATGTATAGAAAATCTTGGTTAACAAAGAAGTAAAAGATAAATTTGTACAAGAAAGAAAACGCAAAGCAAAATGAAAAGCTATTGGCTCTATTACAACAGTGTTTTCCACTCCCTACATAAATCTAGGAATGAGAAACACTCAAAGTGTTTATGTCGATGATATGCTAATAATGGGAACAGATTCTAGCAAGATTGACAAGCTCAAGAAGGTTTTGAAAGGAGAATTTGAGATGAAGGTCTTAGGCATTGATATATTCAGAGATAGAAAATGCCACAAGGTAAGGTATCTCAAAGTTACTACTTGGAGATAGTACTAAAATAGTTCAATATGACAGAAACAAATGAAGTGTGTATCATGAAAGATCAAAACACATAGATGTGAGACTATTTCAGATAAGGGATCAGATTGAATAAGGGACTATTGAACTTCACAAGGTGTCAATTGAAGAAAATCCTGCTGGTACAGGTACGAAGATTCTTACTTTTAATGAGTTTCAACATTGTTTGAAACTTATGAACAACTTGTGGTGTGTAATTCTCATAAACCTATCAGTTTCAACTAACAACTTGCCAGATTGGTCTGGGTTGTTAAGTTTTGTTCCAGGCTCAGTTAAGGGCTTTCTTGGTATTTGGTGTTGCAGACCAATTAATACCTCTATACTCTGAAGTCCATCCTCATTTTCAAAGGGTGAGAAAGTCAAAAGAAAAAGAGGAGAAAGAGAGAGCAATTGAGATCTAGAGAGAGAATTGAGAGAAGGGGTTTGGGAAACACTTTTGAGAGATTTGTATGGGATGTGAGAGGAGAGTTGTGAGGTTTGAGTGATTGTTCAAGTTCTTGGGTGTAAAAAGGTTCTCTGGTTTCTCATCTAAGTCTTATACATGTTGTGTTCCCAGATCAATCTCTGTTTATCTAAGACAAGTTTGTAACAGATTGTTTTGCTCAAAGTGGAACCTCTTGGAGAAACTAGAGTAGGCTATTGATTAGGCCGAACCAGTATAACCTTTGTTGTGTTTTGTCCATTTCTTTTATTCTGTTCCTGGTTTATTTTGTTGTTCATTGCTTTCTGAGATAGAATCTACCAAACATTGATTGTGTTGTATGTTTACAACACACTCAATTCTAAATAAACTGCCTAAACCAAATCGAAAAAAACCAACCAGTTGATATCCAATGGGTGGATTGAAATATAACTTGAATAAACTGATTTACACAAGGTTAAACTATTATTTTATTTTAATCGTAAAGGTAATTGATTTATTAGTACCTTACTAGTACAAGTGCAGCCATTATGAGAGTCATGAAGACCACCACCACCTTCCAGCTCGTTTTGTGATGCTTCAGTGTCGATCTTGTAAACCAAGTCGTCTGCATCATAAATGACATCTTTGAGATCATCAAGCCACTTCCTTACTCTTGGGTCTTTGATGAGCTTCTCCTCAGCATCAATGAGCAGCAGATCAGCAGAGGACAGCAAAGTTTTGAGCTCCTTCAACAGCTTGAGAATGGCATCTTTTCCTTTGAAGAAGTCCTTCACCTCAGTAGTTAACTTGTTCACCAATGGATTGAGCAAAGCAGAGAGAAGAGCTCCTCCAACCAATTCAGCCATATCAGATCTTCAGAAACTCAGAAAAGGATTACAGAAAAGATTGATTGATTGATGAACACAAAGTAATAATTCAAAAGCATATATATATGAGTTTGATTATTAGGAGTTTGTTTGATATAACTTAATTATATATATGTTAATTGAATATTAGTGGTGGTAGCTGCATGGCTAATTATAAGTAATTACATGTGCCTTCACGTCTTTGATTATATAATATAAATAAATAGAAGAGATCAAACTTTGAGATTTGATCATTTTAATTAATATAAATAAATTTGATAGTCAACACTATTTAATTATAAAAATAAGCCACCAATTAGTTAAGCCAGCTGTCTTAATTAACAGCTAGTGTATCAAAGTTTAGCAATCTTTGATACATTATATTCTGCTAAAACACACAAAGGTATCCAAGTTTGTGTGCCAATCCAAGGTTAATACAGAAGCCTGTCGATTCGGGACATGATTTAGAGTAATAGCTTGTGTTGTGTTCACAATATGTTCATTCACATTCACTTTGAATGGAAGCTATTAATTTGAAAGGCCTTAACAAGTAGAGTAGAGATTAACCTTATGATCAAATTAATAAGCATGAGGTTAATTTGATCATAAGGTTAATTTGATCATGAGGTTAATTTATATATCTTAAGAGTAACTATTCTTATGATATTCACATTCATTTATCTAAGAGAACACCTGCAACTGAAACTTATCTATGATGAGCAGAAATCAACATAATCAGGCTATTAAATTAAGCAAGAACATATGATCAACTCGTAATGTGTTCTGGTCATTTCAACACGCAAGTAAACGTATCGTAAACAAATAATAGACTCACAAAGAGTAAGGTCAATCCCACAAGGATTATAGTTAAGTACTTTAAAATTAAATCTTTATTTTTATTTGTCTATATCAAAATTAAGAGAAAATTAAAATTAATAATAAAGAAACAGTAAAAATAAGAAGCAAATAATAAATAGGTAAATTAACAATAATTAAAATTTAGGATTTTCGATTTCAATTGTATCTATTGATATGGTTTAACATGATTTAATTCCTATTACCAAATTCTATGCAATAGCAGGTTTACTCAAGTAATTTATAGTCTTTTCAGATATATAAATCTCAATTACATGCAAATTTTCTACTCTCATGATAAATTAAACATGTAAAAGGCATTAAACACAGAAACCCTATAAGTTATCCAAACCATATAAGTACTCTCGTCCTACATCGAAATTTGTTTCTATTTCATTATAGCATAATTGACACTCACTTATCAGATTTTGCATCAAAATCATAAACATTTAATTAGTGATCAGGCAATTATAAGTAATTACGTACGAATGAAATAGAATATATAGAAATTTGAAGAAAATTAAATCACATTAACACCATAAATCAATGTCAAACAATATTCATCTAAACACTAATAAACTATTTAGCTACTCATGTTCATCGTAGAAAATTTACACCTATTAATTCGAAATAGAAGAAGAAAAAAATGTTGAAAACCCCGTAGAAAAAGCCTTCCAGGTTGATTTTGCTCTCCAATTTTCGTACTCCTAAACTGCTTGCAAATTAAGAGTTTATGAGTTTTTTTTAGCTCTGAAAACGTACTAAAAACACTAATAATAATGTGTTTATATAGGTTAACAGAGTTACTTAAAAGATACTAAAAAGATTTAAAATTTAAATTAAAAAAAAAAAATCGCAACTCTACTTGAAAAGTTATCTTTTTTTTCGCTATTTTTTTATCTTTTTTTTTTCAGAAATTTTCTACTAGAACTACTGATAGTATTTTGGTCATAACTCTCTCGATATTGCTCAGAATTTGACGATTCAAGATGTTCCGGAAAGCTGAAATAGAGATCTATAACTTTTATGTTTTGACTTTTTCTAAAATCTGATCAGATCATAGTCGAATTCAGGCTTAATATTTCAGCTTTATTTTTTGCACAATTTTCTCTATTTTATAGATCATCTTTTTTTGAAATTTGACCCATTCATACATTTTAAGTGTAGAAACTTTAAATTAAAGAAAACAAGCGTAATTCTATTCTAAAAAGTAACAATGAAAAAGAAAATTAACTCTAAAAATAATTTAAAAAATAGGCTAAAAATATCCAACATAATGAAAATGAAATTTCAAGAAAGCAAATGTTAAACGATAAACACATTTGTGGCATTTCTTAATTATGCATATAAAAAACATTAACTTTTAACAATTATGGCATGAAAAGATTTGTAAGAAAATAATTGTGTCTAAGAGCTCTACATTTAGAATCTGCTATTTCAATTTTCAGGGAAACAAGGTAAAACTGATCCATTGAAAAATAAAACAGTGATTTAAATCTCTGCATGTATGAAATTTTATTCATTTAGCAATCTTGTATGAATGTTACAACAAGAAATGATAAATTAAGCTTCTCCAATAATGGATACAACCAAGAAAGAAAAACTAATTGTATTTGTATAGACAATTCTTCAAAAGAAAGTAACAATGGATGGTAGTACAAAACATTAACAATGGTCTCAATCAACCTCTTCTACAAAGTAAAATTAATGACACCACTCTAATCACACACCATACTCAAACTTTAGACATGACTGAGAAGGCGAAGCTGCTCAGTTCCAAGCGATGCACATTTTTGGGCTTAACTTGAGCAGTGATCATCAATTATATTTCTAACTAAAATTTCATAATAATTTACTGCATTTTTATAAAATGGCTAAGTGAAAATGAGAGGATGAACCACCATACCGCATACACAGGGGCGGACCCACATTGTAGCGAGGGGGGCAGTCGCCCCCCTGAAAAAAAAAATCGAGAAAAAAATGTATATGTATTTTAATTAGTTACAACATATATTTGTATTAAAAGATGATATTTATAGACATAATAGTAACCTTAGTATAATGGTTAAGGTAGTTGGTGAATAGGTTAGAGGGTAAAGGTTCAAACCCCATTAACTACACTTTATATTTCCTTTTTAAATTTATTTACGCCCCCCCTCACTTTAAATTCTGGGTCCGCCACTGCGCAGTGCGCATACATAAAGCCTTGGAAAAGGTACCCTCACGGGGAGGAAATACACTTCTTGCCCCATCTCGCCTCCTTATACATATACGAGTGCCAAGTAAGCCAACAATCTATGAAATGTAAACAATGTCACTAGCATAGGAAAGAAAATCATGAACTATAAGTGTAAGCAAGTTTCAGTTAACACTTATTCAATGATTTGTTGATGTATTCAAGTTACCTTAGATTCATCAAAATCGAAGTCAACTACAGAGGTTGAGTCTGGTGTTGAAAATTCTTCCATCATTTATAGTTTCCTAACGACCACAGACGCATATCCTACCATAATTTTTCACATACCCTCTCTGGCTTCTTATAATTTTTCACACGGTCCAAACCAAGATCTTTGTTGTCTAGAAGAAGTTTCAATTTCCCCAGTGTCTCTTCCAACTCACGTTTTATTTGGTGGTAACTGACTTCTTCCATTCTTCAGCAACAAACATACAAATCACTCAGAAGCATTTATACCTGCAAAAACAGACTAATTAATAGATTGAAAAGAAACAGAATGAGCAATTGTATTTTAAATATTTCAATAAAAACAGAAAAATTGATGGTGTCAAATAGGCTAGAAAGAATGTTCTAAATTGATTTAAAACAAGAGACCACAGTCACAAACCTAACAGATTTTATCAAGTGTAATCTCATTTTCTTGTGTTTTCAAAATTTGTCAATAAAAACATAAATTGATTGTGTCAAACATCTCACAACCATTATAATTATTACTTATTTTTAGCAAAATATAATACCTGGGACTGGGAGTGTTGAACTTGAACACACAGCACAACACAACCTAAAACGGACACAAATTGAAGACTATTTGATTCAATATTCAATAAAGCTTTTAAACAATTAGGACAGAAGAGAAGAGAAAACAGTAATACCTATATATTCTCGCCATCGACAGTGATATTTGGAATGTGAGCAATAATGGACAAGTACGGATGCATAGATCAGAAAGAGAAGCGGGTAGTTCTTTCGGCAAGCATCGGAGATAATGACAGCTTTCAATCCTCAGTTTCTTAAGGCGAGGAAATACCCCACCTTCGATAAATGACCACTCTTCCAGCTTATCCAAACTTAAAAATTCCAAGGTCTCCAAAGATCTAAAGAATAAAGGCTTTGTTTGAACAATAAAACTCGGAATTTATTCTCACCACCCCACCACAACAACTAATGAAAAGAGATCTTTAAGAGAAGGCAGCTGTCCCAACGACGGCAAGAAGGTGCAATTAGAACACCATGTAATGGTCAGGCTTACTAAATTAGACAAACAGCGATCATCTCCCATCCAATTTGGGAAACTGTTGCCACTATAGTACTCTATCTTTAGTTTCTTTAAGTTTGGATGAGGCTGGAGGGCATTGAGTACCTCTCTTTCTTTGTGCAACTTCTTACTCTTTACTAATGGTGCTGCAGCATCTGAAATTTCGCCTACCAACATTTTGTAGATCTTGAAACTCTTTCAACAATTCAATACCACCACAATCACTATTTCTTCCCACAACAAATCTATTCAGTGTTTGAAGATTTTGTAGCTTCCCCAATTGCAATGGCATCCCTTCTAATGAGAAGGGAGCACCAAGACGTCGCAACTTGATTAAATTTCCTATATCGGTTGGTAATCTAGTAACACATGTAAACTCTAACAATAGTGTCTCCAAATTATACAACTTACATATTGTATTAGGTATCTCTTTAATCTCAAGACAATATAACTTCAAATATCTTAAATACTTCAAATTGCCGACTGAATCAGGAAACTTGGGATGCTATAATCATATAAGGATAGTACTCTCAAGCCTGGGAATGACTTGTCCAACTCCTCAATCTTTAACATCCTTAACTGTTGGCTTAAATCTTGTTCCCACAATATGGTGCGCAAGCATTTAGCTTTAAATAAATCCTCAAATTCCTTCGGGTTATCGGTCTTTGCACATCTTTGCATGTATGAAAAATGACGAACCTTGTGAGCACATTTACTTCTATTATCCATCATTAAACAAAATTCACTAGAAACAAATATTGCCAAATCATGGATAAGATCATGCATGAGAAAAGTCGGGTACCCTTGATCCTTATTTGATGGTTGAAAAAATGACATAGAAATTAGATCTTCGAAATACTCTTCTCCAACTTCTTCTACTCTCTTTTCATTTGCAGACTGTAAAAGACCTTCGGCCATCCATAACAACACCATCTCCCCTTTTCTGAAATGATAATCTTTTGGAAATAGGGAGCAGTAAGCGAAACATTGCTTCAATTCTGGGCGTAGATTAAAATAACTCAACCACAAAGCTGGAAGGATTTTAACTTCCTTTCTATCATACAACTCCCATATATCACTGTTTAGGATGTTGTTCCATTCCTTCTTTTTCTGCCTCCCTCTTAAGAGACAACCCATTGATGTTATTGCTAAAGGAAGGCCCTTGCATTTGTCCACTATTTTTTCCCCAACTTGTTTGAGATCCAAGTAATCATTTGAGTCCACAACAAGTGAAGCATGTTTTGCAAATAATTGCCAACTAGCAGCCTCATTTATTCTTCCTAGTTCAAAAGTTGACCCTGTTTTCATAATCGTTGCAACAGCTACACTCCGAGTTGTCACAATGATCCTGCTTCCATGCAACCCTGATTTGAAACAGTTGTTCAAGACATCCCACTTGGAAGGATCCTCATCCCAGACATCGTCAACAACAAACAAAAACTTCTTCACTCTCAGAACCTTCTTTACTTCTTCTTGAAGATCATATGGCTCCTCAATCTTACATTTTTTAGAAGTTACCTTCTCGATAACCAGTTTCATCACTTTCAAACAGTCAACTTTGTCATCCCCCACTGTAATCCATTCTTTCGTGTCGAACGTTTTGTTGACTCTCTTGTCCTTGAAAACAAGTTGAGCAAGAGTAGTCTTTCCAATACCACCCATTCCAACTATGGGAATCACGAAAATTTGTCAGCACCCCCAGTCGTGTTGTCATTCGACATAAGCAACTTAATAATCTCTTCTTTCTCATTGTCCCTTCCATAAATATCATTTTCATCTAGAGATGGAGCACATACCCTCTTTGGAAGCTTATGATTCTTCACACGTTCCAAACCAAGATCTTTATTGTCTAGGAGAAGCTTCAATTTCTCAAGTGTCTCTTCTATCTCAGGTTTTATGGTCTTATCAAAAGTAGTTAAAGGAGTTGACGAGATGAGTCTCATGAGTGCCTGAGTATTATACAATAACTGTTAGGGGTGTCAAAGAAAAAGACTCATACATTGGGTTGGTTGATCATAGAAAAAAAAAACATTGAGTTGGATATAACCTAACTAATATACACTCAAAATAACTATGTCTAAAGCATAGTAAATCTTAGAATATTTTCTAGCCAATCTCATGACAGAGCATAATATTAGTACCTTACTAGTACAAGTGCAGCCGCTACGAGATTCATGAGGACCACCACCTTCAAGTTTGTTTCGCCATGCTTCAGTGTCGATCTTGTAAACCAAGTCATCAGCGTCATAAATGGCATCCTTGAGATCATCAAGCCACTTCCTCACTCTTGGGTCTTTGATGAGCTTCTCCTCGGCATCAATGAGCAGCAGATCAGCCGAGGACAGCAGAGTTTTGAACTTCTTCAACAGCTTGAGAACGACATCTTTTCCTTTGAAGAAGTCTTTCATCTCAGTAGTTAACTTGTTCACCAAGGGATTAAGCAAAGCAGAGAGAAGTGCACCTCCAACCAATTCAGCCATCAGATATTGAAAACAAGAAATAGAGAGAGAAATAATATGAGTTGGTGAAAATTTTGAGTTAGTAAACAGAGCTCAGTGAGTGAGCTTAGTAGCATATATGGTTTAGTTTACAATGAACTTTTGATTACACAAAAGCAGATCATGGGGTCCATTGAACATTGTTTAATATTATGATCAGTTTGTTTTGTTTTATGGATAATAGTGTAAAACAAAACATGAATAACACTTTCTTAATTACTGTAAAGTAATGCTAATTATATGTTAATTTAATCTTGGTAGACTGTGGTAGTGGTCCTATCCCAGGTGCATGGTTTAGATAAATTTTATAATAAAGAAATAAAATAGTACATTACATGTGCCTTCACGTGTATGAAAATAAGAGAAAACTAAGTAAGTAGCATTGTAATATTTAATATTTGATTATAAAATGTAGAGGTTAATTAGAATACAGCTCAAAAATTAGATCATGAAATTAATCAACATTATCACAAATACACAATAATGTCCAACTTTCCTACTTTAAGTTTTGTTTTATTACTTTTTAATGGTTATATACAAATTTTTGAATAGCACTCAAAGTTTACCAATCTTACAAGGTTGTATCAGATTCAGATATAATTGTTACAACTTACAAGTAACAATTACAGCTTGTTAAAATAAAAGTTGCAGAAATAACAGAATTAGTTATAAGTGCTTATTTGGCATCATCCAAGTTTGTACGTAGCCCACCCAATCTGCATCTGAGAACACTTCCAAGCTTGAAACAGAAGCTGGTTTCAAATACTAAGTGAGAGCGTGGATTGAAACACAACGCCCTCAAGTCTGCTTTGAAAAGTTAAGTTTTGTAATGATGAAAAAGTTTGTCAAGGCTTGAGATGCTGACATTATTTGTTTTCAAGGAAGAAATGTAAAATCTATAAACTGATTTAGTTCAAAATCTGATTTTTAAGCAAGACCAGACCACTTATTAAAACTAAAAACTATAGAACAAATAATATAGTTCTGTTTATTACAATATCTGCCAACAACCAAAATATTTTTAGTGAACATTGCTCTAATCACTCTAAACACACACCACACTCAAACTTTGTTGGTCTTATACAGTACACCCTTTTACTTCAACTCAATCCAATTGGTCGTCAGCAACAAACATACAAATCATTTATGGTTGGACCCTGTAAAATAGAGTAATCAAAAGCAAAACCAACTAATATTACCAGCTTCATCAACTTCACATGCTGAATATGTATGCATCAAATTAGCTGATGAATCCAAATTCTATCATTAAACACTAATTAATGGTTGATTTAATATTGCAAAAGAAAGAATTAAATGCAGCAATGTACCAGTGATTGTTTCACTGGAGGTACTTTCTTGTTCTTAGTGACTTTCCCATGCCTATAATAACAATTTACTCTTTGAAAATATAAAGGTGCAAAATGATCTTTAATTCAGTATTGTACACACAACACAATACAGCCTAAAACGGAAAAGAAATTGAAGACTTTGATTCAGTATTGAATAAATCTTTTAAACAAGTAAGACAGAAGAGAAGACAAAAGAGCAATGGATACCTATATTTTCTTGTCATCGATAATGATATTTGGGATGTGAGCAATAATTGGCCAGTCCCCCCCTGTCTCCCTCTCGACTCGTGTTCTTAGCAATGGACAATCTTGAATGCGAAGATTAGAAAGAGAAACAGGTAGTTCTTGTGGCAAGCATCTGAGGTTAGGACACTTTCTAATCGTCAACTCCTCAAGGGAGGTGAGGTGCTGAAAGGGCTCCTCGTCTAAGTGCATCAAGTCGAAACCACTTATTCTAAGCCTCTTTAAAGTGATCAAAGGGGCCTGCATGAGTTGAGCTCTTGGGAGTAACAATGGTAATAGTTTCTCACAATTAAATATTTCAAGCTGTGTCAATGACGGAAAATAATCTCCTAACAATGTCACTTTGAGTCTCAAACAACTTTGAAAATAAAGATTCTTAAGACGAGGAAAAACTCCACCTTCGATAACTGACCACTCTTCAAACTTTTTCATATCACGAAATTTCAAGGTCTCCAAAGATCTAAAGAATGGCTTTGCTTGTATTGCAGCAGAAGAATCAACACTAGTAGAGTAATAAAACTCTGAATCTATTCTCACCACACCACAATCCATAATGAAAAGATACATGAGAGAAGGAAGCTGTCCCAACGACGGCAAGAAGCTGCAATTAGAGCAATATGAAATCTCCAGGCTTACTAAATTAGACAAGCAACGATGATCTCCCATCCAATTTGGGAAATTGTTTCCCTTGTAGCCTCGAATCCTAAGTTCTTTCAAATTTGGATGAGGCTGGAGGACACTGAGTAGCTCTCTTTCTTTGTGCAACTCATCAACTTCAGCTTCATGTTGACCATCATCCCATGCCAAATGGAGGTGACTAAGAGACTTTTTACTCTTTAATGATAATGCTGCATCATTAACTTCCTCAAGGGTACGAACATTTTGTAGTCCCTTAATAAAAAGACTCCCGTGAAGATCTTGAAACTCTTTCAACAACTTGATGCCAACAGAATCTCTATTTCTTCCCACAACAAATGCATTAAGTGTTTGCAGATTTTTTAGCTTTCCCAATTGCAATGGCATCTCTTCAAATAAATACTCATTAGGAACACTAAGATGTCGCAACTTGATTAAATTTCCAATATCAGTTGGTAGTCTGGTAACACTGGTACATCCCTCCAACAATAGTGTCTCCAAATTATACAACTTACATATTGTATTAGGTATCTCTTCAATATTTTCACAATCTAACTTCAAATATCTTAAATACTTCAAATTGCCTATTGAATCAGGAAGCTTGGTGGTCTTACCGTCCTTTATGGATAGTACTCTCAAGCTTGGGAATGACGTGTCCAAGTGCTTAATCTTTAACAATCTTAGCTGATGTCTTGAACATTGTTCCCACAATATGGTGCGCAAGCATTTGGCTTTACATAACTCCTCAAATTCCTTAACGTCATCAACTTTTGCACACTCTTGCATGTACGAAAAATGACGAGCCTTGTCAGAATATTTATATTATTCATCATATAACAAAACTCACCAGAAACAAATATCGCCAAATCATGAATAAGATCATGCATGAGAAAAGTTGACTCCATCTCATAGTATTTATTTGATGGTTGAAAAAATGACATAGAAATTAGATCTTCGAAATACTCTTCTCCAACTTCTTCTACTCTCTTTTCATTTGAAGACTGTAAAAGACCTTCGGCCATCCATAACAACACCATCTCCCCTTTTCTGAAATGATAATCTTTTGGAAATAGGGAGCAGTAAGCGAAACATTGCTTTAATTCTGGGCGTAGATTAAAATAACTCAACCACAAAGCTGGAAGAATATCAACTTTTTTTCTATCATACAACTCCCATAAATCACTGTTTAGGATGTTGATCCATTCCTCCTTCTTCTGCTTCCCTCGTAACAGAAGACCCATTGACTTTACTGCCAAAGGAAGACCCTTACACTTGTCAACTATTTTTTCTCCAACTTGCTTGAGATCTAAGTAATCATTTGAGTCCACAACAAGTGAAGCATGCTTTGCAAATAATCGCCAGCCAGCAGCCTCATTTATTCCTCTTAGTTGATAAGTTGACCCAGTTTTCATAATCGATGCAACAACTGTGCTCCGTGTTGTCACAATAATCTTGCTTCCATGTTTTCCCGATTTGAAACAATTGTTTAGGACATCCCACTTGGCACGGTCCTCATCCCAAACATCATCAACAACAAACAGAAACTTCTTCACACTCAGAGCCTTCTTTACTTCTTCTTGAAGATCATATGGATCCTGAATTTCACATTTTTCCAAAGTGACCTTCTCCACAATTAGTTTCATCACTTTCATGCAGTCCACTTTGTCATCACCCACCGTAATCCATACTTTCGTATTGAACATGGTGTTGACTCTTTCGTCCTTGAAAACAAGTTGAGCAAGAGTAGTCTTTCCAATCCCGCCCATCCCCACTATGGGAATCACAGATAATTTGTCACCACCGGTTGTTTCATCCGATAAAAGCAACTTAATAATCTCTTCTTTCTCATGATCCCTTCCATAAATATCAGATTCTTCTAGAGCTGGAGCACATACCCTCTCTGGAAGCTTATGTTTTTCCAAATGTTTTAAACCAAGATCTTTATTGTCTAGAAGAAGCTTCAATTTCTCAATCATCTCTTCTATCTCAACTTTTCTTTTCTTATCGAAAGAAGTTAAACGAGTTGAGATGAGTTTCATGAGCACCTTACTACTAGTACAACTGCAGCCGCTATGATCTTCATGATGACCACCTTCCAATTGGTTTTGCCATGCTTCAGTGTCGATCTTGTAAACCAAGTCGTCTGCATCATAAATGGCGTCCTTGAGATCATCAAGCCACTTCCTGACTCTGGCGTCTTTGATAAGCTTCTCCTCAGCATCAATGAGCAGCAGATCAGCCGAGCACAACAAAGTTTTCAACTCCGTCACCAGCTTGAGAATGACATCTTTTCCTCTGAAGAAATCCTTGACCTCAGAAGCTAACTTTTGCACCAACGGATCAAGGAAAGCTGAGAGAAGCGCTCCTCCAACCAATTCAGCAGCCATAAGATGAGATGAGATCTTCCAACAAATAGTAATTGCAAAAGAGAGAATACTAACACAACAAACAGTAGTACTGTGTGAGAGTAGCAGTGTTGTGTTGTAGTGATCTTTAATTATGAAATGTAGACGTTAATTATCACAATAACTATTGATATATAATAATTCATTGATTGTAATATATCATCATCCATCAAAGGCATAATCCATTATTGAGAATCTTGCTTTTAGTAAAGTAGAGTTATCTTGAGAGCATCTTTGAAAACCTTTCTTTTTCTGAGAGTGGCAGACAGATATATGGTTAAAGATAATATTGAGCACCAACATCACACTTAAGCAACAATTAATTGTTATTGTTAGTAACAAACAGAAAATGACAACTAAGAAAAAAGATTGATAGAGAGAGGTTTGGCCAAGGGCCTACTAATATGAGATAATAGAAACACAAAATAATGGTGTCACACCAGATCATGGGACCTACCTTATCACAGTTACTCAATTAGTGTTGATAAATATAATAGTAAATCAAAAAAAAAGTTCTTTTAGTGATAGTCTATGTAATATAAAATATACATATACATATTAGCAACATCAGCCTTACTAAAGTACTTTTAATGACATCCCATCTGCTGCTATCTTCATCCCAAACATCATCGAGAACAATGAGAAACTTCTTCCCAGTCAAAACCTTTTTGACTTCATTTAAAACTTCATACTCCTCTTCAATTTCACATTTGGCAGATGTGACCTTCCCAATAATTGTTTTGATCACATTCGAGCTGTTGACTTTGTCATCGTCTCCCACAGTAACCCAGACTCTGGTATCGAATATTGTATTCATGACTCTCTCATCATTGTATACAAGTTGAACAAGAGTAGTCTTTCCAATACCACCCATCCCCACTATGGGGATCACTGACAATTTGTCACCACCAATTGTGTCATCCGATAAAAGAAACTTAATAATAGCTTCTTTATCAGCATCCCTTCCATAAACATCAGATTCTTCCACCAAAGGACCACATACCCTTTCTGGCTTCTTATGATTTTTTACACGTTCCAAACCAAGATCTTTGTTGTCTAGAAGAAGCTTCAATTTCTCAAGTGTCTCTTCTATCTCAGGTTTTATGGCCTTATCAAAAGAAGTTAAAGGATTTGTTGAGATGAGTCTCATGAGTGCCTGACAAGTATTATGCATGCATGCAATAGGTCAATTGATAGAGAAAAAGTGAAGAATTGCATTAAATTCGCTCAATATATTTATAAAAAATATGTTTAATTGTTAAACTATCCTTATATTTTATCGTAAAGGTAATTGATTTATTAGTACCTTACTAGTACAACTGCAGCCGCTATGAGATTCATAAGGACCACCACCTTCAAGTTCGTTTCGCCATGCTTCAGTGTCGATCTTGTAAACCAAGTCGTCTGCATCATAAATTACATCCTTGAGATCATCAAGCCACTTCCTTACCCTTGGGTCTTTGATAAGCTTCTCCTCAGCATCAATGAGCAGTAGATCAGCAGAGGACAGCAAGGTTTTGAACTCCTTCAACAGCTTGAGAATGGCATCTTTTCCTTTGAAGAAGTCCTTCACCTCAGTAGTTAACTTGTTCACCAATGGATTGAGCAAAGCAGAGAGAAGAGCTCCTCCAACCAATTCAGCCATATCAAATCTTCAGAACTCAGAAAAGGATTGCAGAAAAGATTGAATGATTGATGAACACAAAGCAATAATTCAAAAACATATATGAATTTGATTATTAGGAGTTTGTTTGATTTAACTAATTATATGTTAATTGAATATGAGTGGTGGTAGCTGCATGGCTAATTATAAGTAATTACATGTGCCTTCACGTCTTTGATTATATTATATAAATAAATAGAAGAGATCAAACTTTGAGATTTGATCATTTTAATTAATATACATAAATTTGATAGTCAACACTATTTAATTATATAAATAATAACAGCTATTGAATCAAAGTTTTGCAATCTTTGATACAATATAGATAGATACACACACAAAGATAGCAATGGTGGTTAGAAACAAGAGCGAGTGAAGTTAGAGAAGCATCATCCAAGTTTGTATATAGCCCAGCAAATCCAAGGTTAAGACAGAAGCCTGACGATTCTGAACATGATTTAGAGTAAGAGCTTGTGTTGTGTTTACAATATGTTCATTCACATTCACATTCACTTTAAATGGAAGCTATTCATTTGAAAGGCCTTAACAAGTAGAGTAGAGATTAACCTTTTGATCAAATTAATAAGCACTCCTTCACCAGCTTGAGAATGGCATCTTTCCCTTTGAAGAAGTCCTTGACCTCATGAGCTAACTTTTCCACCAACGGAGCAAGGAAAGCAGAGAGAAGCGCTCCTCCAACCAATTCAGCAGCCATCAGATCAGATCTTCAAACAAACAGAAATTGTAGCAAACAGTGTTTGAGATTGAGTGTAGCAGTGTTGTGTTGATGCTTTTGTGCTTTTTTTCTTTTTGTATACCTTCTAAGATAAGATGTTGCATCTGAAACCTCCTCAAGGCTGCTCACATTTTCTGGTCCCTGATTCCGAAGACTCCCCGCATTTGCAGATTTTGTAGCTTGCCTAATTGCAATGCCATCTCTTGTAATGAATACTTAGGAACACTAAGATGTTGCAGCTTAATTAAATTTCCTATATCAGTTGGAGTTACGCTTCTACATTCCAACAATAGTGTCTCCGAATTATACAACTTACATATTGTATTAGGTATTTCTTCATTACATTCACAATCTAACTTCAAATATCTTGAATACTTCAAGTTGTAAGTGAATCCATCAAAGTAAGCTTGTGAAAAGAAGTTGAAACTGAACAAGTTTCATTGCAGAGAGTTTGAGATGTTTACTCTTTTAAGGAAATATGTAACCCTACTAATTAAGTAAAACTCAATCAAACAAAATCTTCTTCCCTTTCTTGAACACTACCAATTACTCATATTTCCACAAAGAAACATAAACATTTAAGAATAAGGAGCCAAAATCATGACACAGCACGAAAAAAAATCCAAAGGGAGCTGTGGATATGGTACACAATATAGTAGTTGTTCATACATATTTTTCTATTCTATAAATTATTTGGGAAAATCTTCTCCCAAAATCCCTTGTTTCTTTCTTGATGGAGCAAAAATATACTAGTTTTGAGTAGACACTAGAAAATCCAATAAAATACATTATTCAACTATTCCTAAATTGTGGAATAATATCTATGTAAAGTTAGCTAAATTTCCACAACCTGATGAACTTGGTATTATGTGTGGTGACAACCTTTTTCATCCCAACAGCCAAGCAAGTTATGGGAGGTCGAATAATTTTCGGAACACTGTCAATGTGAACATCTTCTGCAAGCCTTGCTCCTCTTGTTCTCACAACTATTCCATTCTTGTCTCGAGAGCTCGAAATGCTTCCTGCCAAAACAATTCTGGAAACAACTTCACCTGTGTTCTGGTTCAGAACACGCAGTATACCGTCTATCCCGCCCACAACTAATGTTGATGAGTCATTTCTTAGGTGTTGCAAGGAGTACAAAACGTTGGGGCTAACTCGATTTTCCCATAAAATTCTCATTGTCCTGCACAATATAACAGAGAATGAAAAAATGGTTCATAGATTTCAAAAATGATAAGAATGTTACGAAAATCGCAGAAAAGCATTTGTTATTACCTAATGTCCCAACAAGACATATTTCCAGAAGTTACTCCCGCAAATACCAAGTGAGAGCGTGGATTGAAACACAAAGCCCTCAAGTCTGATTTGAAAAATTTGTTAAAGTTTTCTAACCTGTAAAAATTTTATGTATCACGAAAAGCATTCCTAATTATTTTTCTACCTAAGCGAGTGAGTGGACTATCTAACCTGTGGAATCTCTTGTTCTTAGCTTGGAAACCTGTTGATCGGAGGAAAGACTTGAGATGCTGACATTGCCTAGAGAAGAACCGCTGAGTACCAGTTGATCGTCGCTCATACATAAGCACGTCACTGGCCCGGTATGCATCCTGAAATCAGAAAACCAAACATAAAAATGACCTCCATCAGATAGTTTATTTAGATCAAAGAGTTGCAATTATTTTCTTTTCAAGAACGAAATGTAAAATCTATAAACTGATTTAGAAGGATAGCAAGGCATCCTTAAGAACATGCTATAATTAGCTTTTACAGAAATTGATAGGAGACACGAAGAGCATATAAAGTGTTGATTTACTTTTTACCTAATTATCCGAGAGCATTTCTTACTGTACATATCGAATACACGAACTGTTCCATCTTCACACCCAACCACAGCCTCAGGATCCAAGTATCTGTAAATAGATAAGAACACAAATTTAGACATGACAGAGAAAGGGTCAGAAGCAATAATACCATAAAAGGCGAAGCTGCTCAGTTCCAAGTGATGCACATTTTCGGACTTAACATAAGCCAGTGATCATGAATTATCTTTCTAACTAAAAATTTCATAATTTTTTACTACATTTTTATCAAATGACCACGTGAAAATGAGAGGATGAAGCACCATACCGCATGCATAAACCCTTGGAAAAGGTACCCTCACGAGGAGGAAATACACTTCTTGCCCCATCTCGCCTCCATATACATATACGAGTGCCAAGTAATCCAACAATCTATGAAACACAAACAATGTCACTAACATAGAAAATAAAATCATGAACTACAATGATTTGCTGATGTATTCAAGCTACCTTAGATTCATCAAAATCAAAGTCAACTACAGAGGTTGAGTCTGGTGTTGAATACTCTTCCAAACATTTATAGTTTCCTAATGACCACAGACGCATAACCTACCATAAGAAACATATAGAAAAACAGTAATTTAACAATTATTAAGGGAAAAGATTTATAAGAAAAAAATTGCATGTATAAGAGCTCTACATTTATAATTTACTATGGAGGCTAATGACTAATGTGACCTAGCATTATGAGAACCTGGAAATAATGATGAAGATTCATTTATTTAAATAACAATACATTCTACTTGAGAACTTCTTAAAGCCTTTGTAAGATCTAAACAGAACATCTGCAAAGGGAACTTATCTATGATGAGAAAAAACCGACATATAATCGTAGTCTACTAAGCAAGAACATATGTCAAAATCAGCACAGAATCCCTCATTTTCACGTTCTAACTAAGTAATCATAAGTGAAAAAACTCTACTATTATCTTGGTGAGAGGTAGAATATACCTTATCACCTCCACCAGTAAGAAGCAATCCCCTCTTCATTCGACATTGATTCGCCCTAAAGAAGTTAACTTAGAAAATTAGCAACAACAACAAAAGTTAGAAAACATGATATACACTCTTTGAACCCATTGATTACATTTCAAGTTTAAAACAACCATCTTGATCGTTATGCTCATTTTTTAAGCATTGTCATTGGTAAACACTTAAATTCCAATAGCTAACCATAGATGAAACAACATATTATTTCATAAGTGAATTAACATCTTCCAAAGTAACCAAAAACAAAGTTTCAAACTTGAAGAAATACTATGTCAATAAACATTACCCAATTGAATGGCCTCTCCACTGATTAACAACAACCGATCCTTTAGCCAAAGCCAATTTATGGCGCTCCATAGCCAGCTCCTCCAAATACACATTCAGAGGCTTCTCCAAACTCGTAGAACCATCCAATTTCTGCTGCTTCATGTAAAAGACTTGAAGCAGCTTAGACTTGTTGATAACCACATGCCTTCATCAAAACACAAAAATTAACATAAAAAATTAAAACTTTAAATACTTTTTCAAATGGGTTTTTCATATAAACAAAAGGGTACCAAGATTTGCAGACAACGGAGCAGTGAGCGAGGTCGAAGAGGTCAAGGAAGGAGAAAATGATGCAGAGGACGTTGTGGTCAAGGCAGCCACCTGTTGTACGAGCTCTTGAGCTTCCATGAGTGTGAATGTGAAGATGCCTCTTCTTGTTGCCGGAAGGCGTGGGGTCCATCACCGCCGGCGAGGCTGGCACTATGAGCCGGAATAGAGGTTGGGGAGGAAAGGAGAGAATGGCTTCCGGTTTGGTTGGAATTTGGATGTCGTTTTTGTGTTGTTGACAGTTATGTAGTTTTCGTTTTGATGACACTAACCAACGACATCATATTTTAAGTCGTTTACCGTTATTTAGTAGAAATTAAATATATTTTTTACTTTGAAGTTTGAACTATCAACTTTTAGAATTTACATCTTTTCTTTTTTGAAAAAATTCACTCAAAGCTTTAGTATTCATTAGTTGCATCTATTTCTTTTTTTTCTAATGTAAAAATACTTTTATTAATCATTAAACTCTATTAATTGACAAGGTAATAACTCAGTTAGAATAAATTTCAAACTAAAATAGGATTATAGTACAAAATAGAGACTTGAATAAAATTATGAGCTACTACAGATTGCTTAATAAAAATAATTGAAACATTACATAATTCAGTAAGTAAATTTCTACAAACCGAACAACGATATCATACGAATAGAACTATGTAAAGCTTGCAGAACACCAAAAGTCAATCAATCTCTGCGGTTACTTGTTGCCATTGTTCCTATTTGATCCAACTCGAAGCTTCACGAACTCCTATTGTCTCGGCTAAAATTCTCCCCAAGTACAAATGAAAGGTGCATCATAAGTTTCTTTTGTCGCTTCAAAGAATGATTATTGTTGTAGTCATACAAGAAACTTTAATCGTGTAAGTAGACTCGATTGAAGTTTCGATTGTTTGAGTGGTTGCTCACTCAATTGATCCTTAACCAATAACCTTAGTTAATTAAATTAATTCTAACCTAATTTCTTTAGCGATAAATAAAATTGCATCAATTCATCAAATGCATTGTCATGTCGGGCATAGGCGGGCTAGGCGTCCAAGAGCACAAAAAAAAAATTCCTTTTAAAATTATATATTTTTATTATTAATTTTAAAAAATATCAATTTTTTTCTAAATAAAAGTTAAAATATATTTTTTACTTATAACCCACTAAATTTTAAGATCGTTTTGTGCATTGTGATACCTAACTTGAGAGAAATGTTATAAACCATGGTACTAGATCTAGCTTGATGAATCTTGCATAGGCCTTATTGAGGGTTTTGAAATAGATCATTTTTTATACATTAAATTCAATGTTTGATTTTTGAAGTGAAATAATAAAATAGTTTCTTTTCTTCTTTTTTCCATGTATAAGTAGAAAAAATAGAGAAAGAAACAGAGACACAATACATGGAAATTTTTGTAACTTTTCTTTTTTCCTCTTTTTTCTTATTATATATTAATTAATCAATGAGATCAAATCGAAACACTTTAATAATAAATACATAAACTATATAGCATATTATAGAAAAATGAACTACATATATAATATATAGAAATTAATAAACTATATATTCTATAATTAAGCGAAGTGAAATAATTAATTATGAACTTATTACAATTAATTATTTCTATGATAAGACTAATAAACAATTAATCATATCTTGTGGTATCAGGAAGATCAGTGCCATCAAGGAAGTGTTTGATGAGTGAAAGAGCTCTACGAGGTTGGTAACTTGGGACTTGATGACCAGCTCCTCTCACTGTCGAAAATGTTAACTCTCCTTTATACACTTCTGTATATCCACCAATCTATACATATACACACACATATAATACTTGTTATAATAAATATATATGTTTTAATTCATATTTAATTTTGTGTGTACATGTTATATCATACTATAATTAAGTCACCAAATTGTATATGAATTTGAAGTATTTTAAAAACAATATTAATCACAAAACTATAATTTAGTGTGACAAAATATGTTTAAAGTTAGTAACAATGTGACTTAATTAATTATTACTATTCAAAACTAACTTATTAGTAACAATTTGTATCTAAATACTAATTAAATAATAATGAATGTTATGATGTAAAAATATTTCACGGTATATAACCGAAAGTGACATTTTTGCAAATGAATAATATTACCAAAAGTAAGATATTTTTGTTTGTGTGGAATGTTGCCTAATAATTCAATTCAAGCACTACAAGAAGTGACATATCGCTATTGGTGTATTTTGGATCTTATCGAGCTAGACCTAAGGCCCACACAGCCCAAAAATCCCAAAAAAAATGTTTGGAACATATATTTTTTAGTAATTTTTAAAAATATACCACCTACAAATTTCAAGCCAGATCCTATTTAATATGAAAACCCGCTAATCAATTACAAGATGTTTCGTCAATATGGTATTGAAGGGCCCCAAAACCTTTGGAAATACACATATTTTTTTAGTAATTTTTAAAAATATACCACCTATTCTTTTATTAAGGGCCCAAAAATTTTACTTTATTTAAGGCCTAGACCCTATTCAATATGAAAACTTGCTAACTAATTATAAAGTGTTTCGTCAATTAATATAATGTTGAACGCCTTAAAATAGCAGATAATAAAAATATATCATCATAATGTGATTATATTTGTGTACCTCTCCATCGAAGTACCAAGGATGCCATTGAGTCTTAACAGTGAGGTTCATGAGTTTGAGTGAGTTAATGGTTGAAGTAACAGGCACTCTTCCATCTATGTCACCACTAAAAATCCAAACTCGAAGACCATTAGACATGAACTCACGTAGAAGTGGTAAGACAGTGTGTGGACTGTCAGCCCATCCTTGGATCACATCACTGCATGGCTCCCAATCATATGGAAGCTTTGTTACGTTTGCATGCATGGCTATTTGAACATCTCTTCTGTTCAAATATGCATGCACGTAGTAATCGCTACATGGATCAAAATTCATCACCTATATATAAACAAATATCTATATATATGAGAAAATTAATGATTAAAAAGAATATTATACACAGAAATTCCACAATTCATTACCTTAAAATGGGAATATATATCCATTGTTGTTTATGAGAAATTATGTGTAAATTTTTGAAAAATTCAAAATAATTTAACATATATATACACAATAACGGAGCTAGGGGCAGGAAAGTGTCATGGTCTCCTAAATAGTTTTAATGTTTTTAAAATTATATGTAAAAAATAAAATAAAATAATTTATATATATAATTTTACTTTGTCCCTGCTTAATTTAAAATTAAAGTAAAAATGCGAAATAGCATAAATTCTACTTTTTGAATTTTTTTAGGAGTACCCTAGATCAACACCATATATATTTATAAATTTTTACATGCATGAATAAAATAACAAAATTCTATTAATATTTAGAGTTAATTATCAAATATATCATGTGAGAGTTAATTTATAAATAAGTTTTATAAAATTAATCACAAAATATCCAAGTTAATTAATTGGGAATTATAAAAAGTTCCAATGTTCAACATTGCATGCATGCATATATATTAGTTTATATATATAATTATAAGTAATATATATACTTACCGAAGCTGATTTGGGCTTTGAAGTGAGATTTGTGGAAGTACAAAGAGGAGCATAGATATTATAAATATCAAGATAATAAGTGTCTTTATTGACCTCTTCCATGGCAATATCACACTCAGTTGACTGAGCTGCCTTAGGTGAGAAGTCACAGTGATTTTTAATGGTATTGGCTGATTTATCTGATATCAAAGCATGTGATCCCATGTACTCATACATTCCTCTTTCATCACTTTCATCATTAATCACTGCATTTCCAATCTAATCAACAACAACAACAAAAAAAGTCAAAATATATCATATCATATTACATAGAGAGAAAAAGGTTTTGGTGTTCAATTTTAATCATCTAACAAAGAAATTATAACACAAAATTGTTATGATTAGAAAAAATATATAGGACCCATTAATTGATCAATACTAATTACCAAAAATTATCATGACTTCAAATTGATTATGAATTATTTTTCCACCACTAGTACTTGTGGAGCTTCAAAATCCTAATTAATTATTGTGGATAAATATTTTAAGTTTAAATTTTGACAGTAATAATACTTAATTTATATTTTTGAAACTATATTTAATAGTTAAATTATTCTGCACATTCACTTTTTTATTAGTATATTTAAATTAATCTTAAAATAAATAACAAAATTTTAATAATCTAAACCAAATAAAGACTGTTACTTGACAATTTACTTACTTAACAATCAAGTACACCTACCGAAGTTCTAAAATTATAATTTTAAAAATTAAATTTAAATATTTATCTAATCGAAATTAAACGTAAGTATTTATACACTACAAAAAATCTTACTTTTAGTCACAATAAAACTTGTGACTAAAAGTAAAAAAATTGTGACTAGTTATAAATTATTTTTCCTATATTGTGACTAAAAGGTCTGTGGCTAAAGGTATTAGTCATAAAAATTTTAATTTGTTGTGACTAAATGTAATTTTACTCACAATACTTATTGTGACTAAAACTAAATTAGTGACAACTTGTAACTAAATACTATATATGTTTTAGTCACAAGTAACATTTTTATTGTGACTAAAAGTCACATTTTGTCACAAAAAAATTATGTTGTGACTAAAAAATTGTCACTAAAAGTAACAGTTTTTTATAGTGATACTAAAAATTCTTATTAATTATAATAATATATTTATGTAATATACATGTGTGTATTATATTATATAGAAGCCAATTATCTAAGAATATGTAGTACCTTTACAACTATGCAATCTACCCTACCCACTTGCATGTTACCCTCTTTTAATACATAAATCATATAATGAATCTCTCTAACTACTTGGGTAATATTCATGATCATGACTTTCTATTAATATCTTAGAATTAGTGAAGAAAAAAAAAGGAAAATATATATAAAGAAGAATTTTCATCATTAATTACCATATATGAATGCTATAAATTAACTAATTAATAATTATTTCATAATAAACTATCAAAGTCTTAGTTTGCTAAATTATCGCAATTAATTAAATATTTTCTTTAGAAAATTAATTAGGTAAACTGAAATTAATTAGCAACTCTAAATATATAGCATATACAAATACTATATTAATTAATATTTATATATTTATAGTTAATAATTATGAGGTTGCAATTTATAATTATATATATGGGCCCCAATCAAGTGACATATAGTTTAGGATTCTAGCTAGCTTAGGTATACATATATTGGTCCACAGAATAATATATGATGACTATATATAACTAATTATTTTGTAGTTTTTCAATAATATATATAATTAAAAAAAGAAGAAGAAGAAGACATACAAGGATTCCTTTGAGGTTGATAATGGTGTTGTTGGTATTATTATTATTATTGTTGTGGTAGAGAATTGTATGAGCCAATTGAGGGACATAATGACCAGCATAGCTTTCTCCAGAAATGTAAAAATCTCTGTTTTTGTATTCTGGAAATCTTTCCAACCATTTGACCAAAAATAAATAATTATCAGCTGCTGTGTTAGCATCTCCACTTTTGTCATAATCAGATGTTGTGTTTGAGTATGAAAATCCTACCCCAGCTGGTGATTCAAGGAACAATACATTTGCAGCTGATCACAAATTAACAAATATTATAATATGATCACTCAAACACAACAAAATTAAGTTATTAGCTAAAAAGAAATAAAAAGAAATAATTCCAAAATATTTTCCAAATTAAATTTATATGAATATATATATGTATATATACCATAATTCCAAGAATATCTGTTGGAGTAAAGTGATTTGCCATCACTATGAACTCTGAATGGTCCCAACTCTTGCATTGCTCCATAGGCTAGTGAAGAACAACCAGGTCCTGCATTGCCCATCAAAATTAATTATATATATTAATTTATTTATTACTTTTAAATTTTAATATTGATTAATTTTAGCAATATTCTAAATATATATATGTAACGTAAATGTCTAATAACTAATAATCTTTTATGTCTACATAATTATAGAAGTTAATTTGTTTTTATGATCAGGACAGCCGTACTTATAATTTTTTTAATTTATAATTAATTAATGTACTTTTCTATCAAATTAATATTTAATTGATTTTTTATATTGACTTATATATTAATTAATATATATTATATATATTTAGTTACAAAGGCCACGCCGGAAAATCCTGAAGAAGAGAGCAAAGTATGGGATTTGAATCAAAATTAGAGGCACACAACCTGGACAACAGTACTGTTTTATTTATATATATATTTATATATATATATATTTAATTAAATCTGTATTTGTATAAAAAATAATGATACAATAAAACTAATATTATTAATTAATGTTGCTTAAGTAGGTTTGCCAAATTTATTTATTATTGTCATAATGCATTATGCATGTGCTTTAGCCAAAATGGATATATAATTCATTCATTACATGCCATATAGAAATTAATTAATTAATTGCTTGTGATGAAAACTACAATTAATGTTGATTTAACAACCAATTCCAACCTAAACTTGGGTACAAAACAAATTGTACAGCTTTTTAAATTTATTTAACTTATTTTATTATTATTTAATTACTATTATTGAATGAAAGAAAAAATCAAATTGGGTTCATATTTCATGCAAATGTGATTACTAGCTTAATTACTATAAAATAGTATTATTAATCAAATACAGAAAAAAGACAGAAGAATCAATTAATAATTAATAAAATGAAATTATAAATTATTAGAAAAAGAAATAAAAAAGGTGTATAGCGTAAGAAATAATTAAGAACCATATCATACAATTATGACTTAAATACAAAAATAAATAAATATTAAAAAAAATAATCATCAAAATTTTCACATTATTAGAGATTCAAGATTCATTTTCATTTCTTAAAAAAATAACTCTTTGAAGAAGAAGAAGAAGAATTAGTATTTGTAATTACCTCCATTGAGCCAAAGAAGAAGAGGTAATGAATCCTTATTATAGTGAGCTTCGACAAAATAATAATAGAGCGAACGACCCGCTGTTTTATTTACCGTAACATATCCACCATACTGAGTAAAATTCACATTCGGTTGCCCCGGCAATCTTCCAATTCTATCATTCTCCTTCAAAAATTTCTCGTCATCATCATGATCGTGAAGATCATGATGATTGACTACATTGCTTTGATCAACAGCGAAAAGGTTGGTGTCCACTCCAGCTTTTCGTTTTGAGAAAGCTTTGCTCAAATGGATGAGAGATTTGGCTTGCCTTTTGCCATGAATTTCAGCCACAAAATAACAAGAAATTATTATCAAAGAAAGAATCAAACAATGGTGATGATGAGAGCTCTTTAGTTTCATATTTGTTTTGAGTCAAAATAGAGAGAATATAGCTAGTTAGGGTTTTTGAATGGTGAGATTATATAAGTTGGGAGTGTTGAGGAGAACTTATTGGTAGTGAGTTGGTTATATTTATATATGTGTATATATATAAGAGCTAGTGAAGTTTTGATGAAAAGGGTAGAATTGGATGAATCAATTTTTTAATCATTTATATATATAAATATTTATAGAGAGAATTTTGTTTCTTTGTGACCAATCATGTTCTGCCATGTGAGTATATATAGTGTTATATATATAAATATATGTATTCGTATATATGTATCTATATATTGCCTTATTATTAATACATTTAATAAATTCACATGCAATAATAGCAATCAATCCGGACAAACTATATATTATAATAATTATTTATTTATTTATTGAAGAAAAATATTATCATTCATATAAATATAAGACCAGCCGGCCTTTATGGTAAAACCACATATTTTATATTAATTATATAATTTTTTTTTTTTTGGTAAGATATTATATTATAAGATTTAATTCATCATGCAAATATATATAAATATACCATGATCAAAGATTCCTTTTTTAAGAAAAAAATAAATGAAAAATTGATCATGTTTATATTAGTGAAATATTATGTATACAAATTAATTACCTGAAATAAATCTATAGAAACTGAAATTATGATATGGCTTCTTTGCCTTAATATATAATTGTAGCCTTTGAAATTGAAATGATAATATATATAAATATATAAATTTATATATAAATATAATAAATTATATCAAAACAAAGTATGGTAATTGGCTAGTGCTCAATACAATTTGCGTGCAAAACTTTAGAAGGAGAAAAAAAAAATATGGCATTTTAATATATTTTTTTTTTCAATTAATATTTTTTGTGATTTGTAATAATAATTAATGGAATTAGGTACTCTTGCACCACACAAAAGTGGAATGACATATGATTGTAATAATTAATGAAATTAGGTCTTGCTCCATACAAACATATCATAAAAAATAAAATAAAAAAATCATAATAAATTTAATAAAATCATAATAAATTTCCTAGCTTATGTATTGTATCTATTTTCTATTTTATATTTTTTAAAAAAAAAATATCACACAAATTATATGAAAAAAAAATCACAAATTATGATCATAATTAAAAATTAAGTACTCTCATCTCAATTATATCTTTATAAATAAATAAGAAAGAGATCTGATATATTGATCAATAATATTATTCTACAAATTTAATATATTAATTAAAAAAGAAAAATTAAATCTAATTAATAACCAATTCTTTAGCTTGGTGACATTTATATATTCAATATCTCATTTAAAAATATTAATGGTAGAAATAATTTCATTTTCTTTTAATTTTGAATTAAATATTATGTTAATTTTTTTTGTCATAATTGTACCTCCTTCTATGGAATTTTGGGTTTTATTTGCCTTATAACGTAATTATTATAATTAATATATTATTTTTATTCTATGTGAAACTACCCCTTTTAGTTTTTTTTTAACAGTAACTGATGATAAAGGTTAAGATAACAAAAATATTAAAATTTGTGACTAAAAGTACAAAATTTATTACTAATTATAAATTATCAAGTTGTGACTAGTTAAAAAGTTTATAGCTAAAAGTATATTAGTCACAAAAATTAAAATTTGTTATGACTAAATGTGTTTTTAGTCACAATACTTGTTGTGATTAAAACTAAATTAGTGACAACTTGTATCTAAATTTTATGCTTTAGTTATGACTAAAAATTACATTTAGTCACAAAAAAATTATATTATTACTAAAACAATAGTCATTAAAGATAGTTTTTTTTTGTAATAATTAATGGTCTGTTTTGGGTTTGTATAATATAGTCTGTTTGGTTTTGTATGACCATGATGATCTGTTTTTAATTTTGTATGACCAGTATGATTTTATTTTTAATTATGAAATGGCCAATATGAATAATTTTAATTTTCTAAGATTACTATGGTTTAAACAAAATATCAGATGTATATATATATTAGAGATACTTTCAAACGAAAAATAATATAAATAAGTCACATTATTTATATCATAAAATTATGTGTGATAATATTTATTAAAATCTTATTTATTTATTTCTTATATATTTGATACTAATTAATTTTTTTATATTTTTTTTTATTTTGTAGTTTTCTACCATGGTAAGATGGAAACAAGTTAAATATATTTTTTCTTGTAATGTTTATACGTTTTATTGTCTAGATATTTTTCTAGGGAAAAAAACAGGAATATTCTAAAAATGGTAAAATATTACAACAATACTGTGGGCCGGCCCAATCAACATTTGTACAGCCCAAAATGAAAATATTACAAAAATACCACTTGCCCTTACCTTCAGCCGCACGTCACAAACGGAGAGGATGAATGAAGCTCCATCGATGCAGTCGGCCACGCAACCAGAATGAAACCAGATCGAACGTAAAACAACTGTAAATCCCGTCGAATTTCAATAGGAAACGAACAAATCCAACGATCTAAACAGAAATTTTTTTAAAAAAAAGAGCAGGACAACCGTGGAGAAACTGAATTTCAACATTTGATTTCGGTTTTTATAGTGCAATATCACTCAAACGATCGTCGAAAATTCAGATTGAAGCAATGTAAATCTGTATTGAATAGATCTGGAGCTCCCCCTCAAATCCAAAAAAAAGGTATGAACTGAATTTTTTTTTCAACAATGATACACAGCATTTTTAGTTGCATTCTGGTTGATTCAATGGTGTGCAACAGGCAATACATATGGTAAAAACCAATAAACAAGAACTGATTATGATTAAGGAAACAAGGGATACTAATAACTTCGTTTCATTTTTTTTTTGCGTTGGCTTACAGTTGCATTATCGTTTGAAAATGGTTTCGAAATCATGAAGAAGTGTTATATGACAAGTACCAAGAGCTAGCATATGTACAAGGTAAGATATATGTTAATGGTAGCAAATTAGTTTTATAATAGTTGTAAATCGATCTGATTCGAATAAACATGATGAAAAATGACAATGCGTTATAACTATGTAATTTTGGGGATATAATCGTTGTTTTTCAGTTGGTTTACAGTTGCATAATCATTTAATAATAGTTTCATTACGTTTTTTGCAGGAATTTATTGTGGAAAAGATAGAGTACAGAACAGTTTGAGAAATGGTTAGTTTCCCAAAATTTAAATGAAGTTTCTTAATAGTTTTATTCTCGTTTCTTTGTAGTTTATTAACTACCAAAAAATGGCAAAATCAGGAATCTGGACAGGAAACACAATGCTTGAACAAAGGAACAGAGATAGTAGTAAGTTTGTACTCTATTTCATAACATAATAAAACCAGTTTTAAAATTCGTTGCCTCGGACTAATAACAATTGCAAAAACACAGGAAAGGAAAGACATTCCATTCCTAGTCTTCTACAATGGAAAATTCGATGATCGAATGAATTATGAAAATTATGAAGCCAGTGGACACTACATTTCTGCCAATTGTAACTATGAAGATTTGCAACAGAAACTCAAAGATGCCCTGGAATGCAACCAAGAAAACAACATTTTGCGAGTGAAATATCAAGTGAAGGAAGGATACCAACCATTGAGGATAAAGGATGATCAAAGCCTGCATTTCTACATACAACTCAAACTGAAAGACCCCGACTTCACAACATACCCAATGTGTGTGAATGTCATCAACAACCCAACAACAACCATCGATGCAACATTCTTTGGAAATGACAATTCATTAATTACACATAGAAGCGCCTTCCAACCAATCGAATACAATGCAGCAACAACAGAAGACTCAACAAATCAACAACATATAATTGAAGCAAGAGTACCAGAATTTGGGGAAGAAAGTTTTGACTTCATGGACTATGCAAAACTTGTGGCAGAGGAAATGGTTGAGCAACTGGAAAACAACGAGAAAAAAGGAACCGAAATCACGGATTATGACGAACTACTAATCACGGATCCGCATCATCCGGGGAAATAGAAGAAGCACAAATATACAAAGACAAAGAAACAGCACGAGAGCGTGCTTGGTTTCTATGCAATTAGGAACAACTTCCAATTCAGAGTTAAAAAATCATGTGCAAAAACATACAAGATTTGTTGTTTGGATCCAAAATGCAAGTGGGCACTAACAGCATCCAGAAACGGGCCAACAAAGTCATTCATCATTCGAAAGTACGACAGAAAGGTGATACACACTTGTGATCTAAACATCGCATTTGCCGACAAGAGACACGCTACAACGAAATTGATTGGAAACTACATCAAGCCACGGTTCACCAACATAAAAACAACTCAAACGCCACAAGACATCAGAGAAATGAAACACAAGTATGGGGTCGAATGAACTACATGAAAGCATGGAGAAGCAAAGAGCACGCGCAAGAAGAATTACGAGGAAAAGCCAACGAATCATACGGAGTTGTTGCCCGGTTTTTTGCACATGTTGCAAAAAACTAATCCCGGAACAATAGTGCACATGGAAACGAGAGGATGACAACAAATACTTCAAGTACTTGTTTGTCGCCTTGGATGCATCAATAAAAGGATGGAAGAAATGCAAACCTATAATAGTTGTTGACGGAACTTTCCTTAAATCAACATATGGAGGTACATTGCTCTCTGCTTGTACACAGGATGCAAATGGGCACATTTTTCCACTAGCTTTTTCTGTTGTGGATTCAGAAAACAACAACTCATGGCAATGGTTTTTCACAAAAGTGAGAGAAACATATGGGATTAGAGAGGAACAGTGCTTGATCTCAGATAGACATGAGAGCATAAGTAAGGCGACTTGTCAAGTATTTCCGAAATCACACATTGCTATTGTGTATACCACTTGTTAAGCAACCTAAAAGCAACCTTCAAGAAGAATGCAAGCAAGCTGGATAAACCATTCTTCGTTGCAGCCAGAGCATACACAGAGAGGAAATTTGAATACCATATGAGCGAGTTGGACAGCTTGGACATCCGTGTAAGACCATATTTACAACAAGTTGGATACCACAAATGGTCAAGATACCACTGCAAAAACAACAGGTATTCAACTATGACTTCAAACATTGCTGAATCTCTAAATGCAGCAAACTTGGCAGCTAGAGAGCTACCAATCACAACACTGATGGAGTCATTGAGAGCATTGATTCAACAATGGACATACACAAACAGGAAAAAAGCACAGAAAACAACAACATTTTTAACACCTACAGCAGAAAAGAAATTAGTCGACAACTTTGTGGAATCATTGACAGAAAATGTAATGACATGTTAAATATTTTAGTTGCATTTCAGTTTCTTTATAGTTTGTTTTTCGTTGTCATACATATTAACAGTTTCACACTTAATCCGCAGGTAAAACCAATAAACGAGACCATGTTCGAAGTCATTGAACTAACCAGATCATGGGTCATCAACCTCAAGGAGAAAACATGCAGTTGCAACAGATTCCAACTTGATGAGTTACCGTGTGCTCATGCGCTTGTCATGTTATAAAAGAGATGAACTTGAATGTTTACAACTACTGTTCGGGTTATTACACCACGCGAACATGGCTTGAAACATACAGCGGCTCAACATATCCGGTACACAATCACACAACTTGGGATGTGCCACAAAACATAAAAGATATCATTGTTCTGCCACCAAACCAAAAAATAAGATCTGGAAGACCAAGGAAACGAAGGTTTTTATCTGAATGGGATACAAAAAAACATAACAGGTGCGGCAAATGTGGACAACACGGACACAATCGAAAGACATGCAACAATCAAGCAATAAAATAGATACATATGAAATATTTGAATTGTTTAATTTTGTGTGCAAATTCAAACAGGTTGATCTGTGATGCTCTAAATACATGGGATTTCATTTTTATGAAATTTGAAACAGTTTTTTAATAGTTTCAAAATCGTTTTGTTACAGTTGCGACCCTTTGTAAAATATTAAGTACCGGAATGACTTATTGTTTACAGTTTTAAAGGCAGTCAGTCAATAATTGATAAAACATAACTTGAATAAGGGAAAATAGTTAACGGAATACGAAGAATAAATATACATTCATAGCACTATTTAGGAAAAATGAAAACATAGTTTGTATTTAGTTGGTTAATAGTTTCTCCATAGTTGTGCGACCGTATATATGAACTTGAACAATTAAAAAAACACAAAACTTTGGGAAATACAAACCTATACAATAAAGATATTATAAGTAGTGAATGTCAAATATCCTAAAAGTTTTAAACCAGCTACATAGTATAAAATCAAATATAATACCTACATTGAAACAACAACACTAAAACTTGTCAAGTAAATAGATTCAACAAATAACATAATAGAGCCACCAAATTAAAAGTTCCTATTTCTTCAATTTAGATGCCTTAGAAGACTTGGATTGCTTCTCATCCTCGCTGTCAATACTTTCGTCAATTTTCCTTTGTCCGTACGAGTAGAAAAGTGCAGCAAGTCGGGTTCGATAAACTTCGATGTCAAAGTCTGCAGGGACATCCTTTCCGTGTATAAAGAATTCAGCAAAGGCAGCAACATATGCTCCACAATCACTGTTAAAAAACATAGAGAAAAAATAAACAGATTAGAAACTAAAAAACAACATAAAAGAAACTTAAAAGAAACACTCACTTCTTCTGCTGAGACGCAAGACCACTAAGCTCCACGATTCTGAATGGAGCTGTAGGGTCAGAAACTGAGGCAGGAACTTGTGCTCTATTCTTCCAGAACCCAAGTAAATCGAAAAACAAAGGCAACAACACGGAATAAGCCTTCATCGCATTCCTAGCTGCGGCATTCATCTTCGCGGTTCTCAAAGAATTGTACAGAAATAACGTCCTTTCGTGCACGTCAAGACGCCCAAAAACCCAATGACTTTCCCTTCTTAAATTGATGATGAAAAGCACGTGATCGGCTTCATACCAAGGCTTGGAACAGGGAATGCGCATACCTCGGATGTAATGCGCAATTGGGTGGGCAGCGTGAATGTGTGACATCTTAGTCTTCATTGACTTGGCCTTGTTAAATTTGTGGTACAATGCTTGGATGGAATCATCAAAAAGACAATCAGTGGTTGCGAAATTCAACGTCACAGCGGAAGAATACTTACCTTTTTTCCGAAGGTAATAGAATATGGTGTTCATATGCTGAGAAAAAAAAACAACACAGAAACACAAATGAAAAGGTTTAACAACTGTAAAAAAACTGAAATGTAGTATCAAAACTAAAAAACATTTATAAAGAAACTAAAAACAAACTACCATAAGTACAATATAAATTGGAAACTTTACCGAGTCGTTCATAAACATGTCGCATGTGGCCAAATGGTAAAACCAAGTTTTATCCTCAACATAATCAACACCTAGCCTAAAACCCGGGGTAAATTTCTTTGCGCCGTCTTCATAACAATTATAATGCCTACAACAACAAAAAAACAGCAAAAAAACAGCATTAAAACAGGAATAAAACTGGAAAAAAAAAATAATACAAAAACAGATTTAATAAAAAACAGTCACCTGGGATGTTTAAGCAATCCTTCACCAATCCAAGAGTCAAATTTTGCCTCAATCTCGGTAGATACGGGATCAGCAAAAGCATCATTAAGAGCATAAAGGCCCTTCACATAAGTCACCATTTTGAAATCCCTATCATCCCCAGCAGACTGAGAACCTGAGGACATAAGCTCCATTGGAGTGCTCCCAACATCAGCAGACCCGAAATCAACAAATGGAGATTTCAAGGCCGGAGCACGCTTCCTCTTATCCAACAGAGGTGTATCAGAGACAGTATCCTCAGTTTCTTCATCAGTATGAATGGCATCTGACTTTTCACCAACAACATCTGGATTGGGTGCGGGGACCTAAAAAATAAAGAATGCATTAAAACAGTTGCAAAACATAGTAGAAACTAATGAGCAACCAAAAAGAAACCTAGTTTTTTTGAAAACAATTAAAAGTAAACTTACATTGATTTTAGCAATGTACCTCCAAGCCACCCCAACACAACTTGATCATCATCTATTACAAGCTGGCTCAACCCATCAAAGAAATCGTCCCCCTTCAATCGAGACTCATCGCCCTTCGGCTTCTCAACATCCTTAACATTTTTATCACTCCCTCCAACATCCTCAGAAGGATTCACATCGGCGAAGGGACGGCGATATGACCTTGTCAGCATCATCAGCATCCCCACCAACTTTAACCAACTCACCACCATCGTCGGAGTCGGAATCAATATTTTCTGGATCAGGCAATTGCTTGTCATCATCCTCGGCATCATCATCATCATCATCATCATCAGGATCATCATCAGAATCTTGAGTTACTAATTCATCCGATGACTTTCCCTGTATCAGCCAACATAAATGAAACTTAAATAAAACAGTAAAGAAACTATACAAAAAAAAAATAAAAAAACCTAAACAATAAAATAAGAATAAATACCTCGTCAGAAGGACGACGATGAATGGCATTAACCTTCTCTTGGATATCCTTAATTACAGTCATTACAGATTTGAAATTAAAATCAACAAAACACCTCAACGAAATGAAGTCCTCGGCCAATGATGATTGATTCGAACTGAGCATCTCCAGCTTAGATTTCATCCAATCAATATCTGCTGAATCAGACTTCTTTGAAGATGAGCCACCCTCGAAGGATTGCTTCGCTACACCACGTTCATCAATAGATTCATCGAGAAATAGACCGTCAAGTTGAAGCTGCTGCCTCTCTTCATCAGTAGGACGCATGTTTTTTATCTTCAACTGAACAGCATAATTAAACATAGTATGAAAAAAAATTAAAACAATTGGAAAAACCAAAAAACAACTACATATATTAAACTGAAAAGAAACAGGAAAAAAACAGTAAAGAAACTGTAAAGTACCTTCTCCAAAGGTAAATCAAAAATCTTGCCCTTCAAGTCTCGAAGGGTTGGATTTTTGGTGACGATGGTGTTGCTCCAGTTCAGAATCCTGGGAATAGAAGATGAAACTCTCTTACAGAAAGAGTTCACCATTGCAGGACAGCATTCATAAAACCAAACAGTAAAAACCCAAGGACATCCCAATGCCCTATACCAGCCATCATATTGGCCTCCCTTCTCTGCCTTTCTATTTTTCATAATGATCCCATGCTCAATCCTACCTTTGAATGAGTCAATTGTCAATTCAAATGATTCCCTACCCCAACAATACTCATCCCACCGACCGCTATCAACTACATCTAGAACAAACCTAGACACTTCTTTGTCAGGAGTATTGCTAAGAAGAAAACACTGAATGAAATACAAAACAGCCATTTTCAAACCAATAGACTCATCCAAACCCCACCGACTACCCAAAAAAGCATCCTCGATGGCTTTGTTGTCAATAGTTTTTACACCACGGAAACATGTTTCTACCAATTGATTTGTTTCCTGTGAAAACAACAACTTGTTGCAATCACCGAAACAATCTAAACCAGAAATAAGGTAAAATTCTTCGGCACTAAACCGTATGCAACGGCCAGCAACCTTAGCCCAAAACTCCTTAGGATTAGGCTGTAAAACTTCCCTTAAGTAGTAAACTATGAACGACTTGTGGGTGAAAAACAAACTCAGGCATATCCAGAAAATGCCCAAACTGAGTTTGACGAAACAAAGAAAGCAAATTAACAGATAAAGTGTTTTTAATATTATTTATCACAGAATACACACTGGTGCACACACACTTAGATCTGTAAAAATCAGAAGGACTAAATTTACAGTCCCAAACCTGCAACATAACAAAAAAGGGCCAATATAAATTATAAATCCTGAGTTAAACAGTATGAAAACTGTAATACAACTACAAACAAACTAAAAACAAACTATCAATGGCAAACAACTACACAGAAAATAACAGCAAAGACCTTAAATCGTTTGGAAACATAAAAAAAACAGTAAACAACTAACCCTAAAAGAAATCGAAAAATGCAGTATAAAAAGAACAACAAAACTATATTAAAACAACAAACAAACTAAAAAACATATACAACTATAGGAAAATATAGAGCAAAGATTTGAAAATCGTTTTGAAATCTAAAATATAACAGCAAACAACAAAAACTTATGAAAATCGAAAACACATCAAAACATACCAAAAGAATAAAACTATTTAAAAACTGAAAAGAAACTAACGAAGAATGATTGAAAACACCAAAAACGAAAACAAAACACATAACCTGTAAGCACAAAAAAACACTAAAAATAAAGAAAACAAAACAAAATTAAATAACAACACCCAGACCAGAATCAAATGGAAAGATCAAAAGCAACAATAAATAACTAAAAAATTTAAAAACATGAAACAAAATGCACAAATGAAACCCTAAAATCACACAAAGCAAAATGAACATGAAACGCCAAAAATCTGGGTAAAGCAGAAATGGAAGAAAAGGGGGAAACGAAAATAAAACTAAAAACCAACCTCAGTCCGATCTGCAGAATGTGTAACAGGTTTTTGAAATTTTTTCCCAGAAATTTCTGGAAGCGAGGACTCCTCCAAGTTCAGCTTCGATTTCTTCGAAGAAGTGGGTTTCACACGCTTCGGCATGGGAGCTTCAAAATCAGAATCAAAATCATCAATGATTGGGCGTTTACCCTTGGATTTGTTGGCCAAAGATTTCTTGCCCATTTTTGATTTCTTTTTGAGAACTGGAGAAGGGGATGAAGATGACCGAGTGATTGCCATGGTATAAATAAGATTGAAAAAAAATGAAACAGAGAGGGAAAAACAGTTGCTAAATCGTGGGCTAAGAGGAAGTTGAAAATTCGTGGATGAACCAAAAATAAGAGGGAAAAACGTGATAAATTGTGAGTGGTTAATGGAGGTTACTTGAATTCAAAATGAACTTAGAGAACAGAAATGAAGAATAGAAAATGAAATCAAAACAAAATGAAAAAAGAGAGGGAAGAGAGTATGATTTGATTGATGATGCATGGGGATAGAACACGTGTATGCATGGTATGATGAGTAAGTGGTAAATGTGTAATAAAAATAAGTTTGTAAGTATAAATGTAGTAATAGGCGTGTGAGGGTAATAATGTAATAAAGTGAGTAAAAAGGATTTTTCATGTAAAAATGCACTTAGGATAAACAATAAATTTTTTTAAATATAAGAAAATCCTCCAATTTTTAAGTATTTTAATCTTTTATACCCTTACAATATACATATACATAATCTCATAATTAATGATAAATATATGGATTCATAAAAAATAAAATAAAAAACTAACTATTACATATGTATTATTATAGGCCATCTTTTACTAAAATTCCACCAAAAAGAATATTCTTTATTATTATTTTATAACACAAATTAATAAAATATTATGTATTTTCGATGTTTTTTTGGATTTGTTAGTTCTTGCAAAGTTATTTTGCGCTCTGTGAATGGTATTGCACATGGCACTTCTTCTATTACTAGTTTCATATGAGATTGTATTTAGACAAATGTCTGTCTATATTTCATTAATTTTTCTGTAACAGTTGATTTAATTTAATGAAATTTTACTTCCTTTAAAAAATAATAATAATAAATGCTAGGGTGCCATTATAGCACCACTTAATTTTGTTACAATGTTGTTCGGTTTGAGAGAATTTTAACACAATTTTTATTGTTTAATTTTGCAGTTCCATATATGGAGTTGCCCTTATATATAGGACTATATGGCTCTTGGTTTTCAACAATAATAAGAATAATAAAGGGATGTGTATAAATAATATAGGTCCAGTGTTTTGATAGATCTCCTATTTGTTTTGTCATCAAGAAAAAAATTTAGTTTAATTTTTTAAAAATTAAGTAATTTACTGTTGAAAATAAGATTTATATATTTTGTTGTACGTACGATTATTTTTTCTTATACTCATGATAAATAATTATTTAAATTTTATTTTCGACATTATAAATTATTCAGAATTATTTAAAAAATTATAAGTGATCTTAAATAATTACAACTATGCGATCATGATACAAAAATAGACTAAAAATATTTTTTTAAATACAAAAATTATAGATAGAAAGTTTACATAACACAATCCTTCAAAGGGTCTAAAATTTTCAATAATATAATTAAATAATAACCTTTCAATAAATCAATGATCACTAATCCATTTCAAATTGAAAAATAAAAAAAAAAATCAACTAATAAATGGATCAATCTTCTCATGTTAAGAGTGAACATGCAAAGTGGTCCCTTATCCCTACTACTCTTTTTATTTTTCATTTTTTAATTTTTTATTTTTAAGGTTCACATTGCCATATTACTAAAAGTCAACTTAAGAGAGGCACATTCAACATTGCCATATACAAATTGCTAGTGAAAAAAAAAAATAGAAATAAATAGTAAAGGTATGGGAAAAAGAAAGAAATAAATTAGGCATTATTATATAATTGTTAATTATAACATGTATAATTAAAATAAGAGTGTTGTCATTTTCTTTTTTTTCATAATCATATCTGTTCTATATAAAGTGTGACTATATAACTAAAATTCTTGGTTTTTGAGAAATTTATGGGTGATTTTTAATTTTTATTTAATAAAATAATAAAATATTATTTATATATAATAAAATAATAATAAAACAAATTCCATTAATATTTGAACTGATATTTGGGTAACTTTTAATTTTTATTTAATAAAATAATAAAATATTATTTATATATAATAAAATAATAATAAAACAAATTCCATTAATATTTGAACTGATATTTGATGCTAAATATTCGAGAATCACAACACATTTAAAAAAAAAAAAACAACCCGGGATTTGATACTCTGAGACTCTCAATTAAAAAAAAAAAAGTAATATGCTCATCAAATTTGTATTTATTTTTAAACATGGTGAAAAAATGAATTATCTTTCATATTATTCAACAGAGTAAAACAAGTTTTATATTGGTTTACTATTCAACAACCTTGTCAAGAATTCTTGTAAGTTGTAACCACAAAATTGCCAAGTCAAACCAACACTTTCATTGCAATATTCACAGACTAACTACAAAATTATTTCATAGCATTTACAGAACCGCACACCCCCAATCATCTTTAATATGGACGTATCAGAAGCCAGATCATTAACCTAAATTGGTTAGTTCTATTATGTTTTGGAACAAATCGTCTATAATATAAAAAACCCATCATACTTGTATCTTGAAATATTCTTCAGGAACAAAGATTTTAAAACACAATTGTTACCTCCTTAAGGTCAACCCACTCCCAAGTCTCATTTGTTGTATTTATATCATAGACCAAAGCATGTTGGCCCTGTAAATAATAAGAAAATCAAACGTGGTTTAAATCTCAAGGCAATAGAGCCTTTTCCGTTAAATCTCAAAGATACATAAATATACAAGATAAAAAAGCCAATCTAAGAAGTGGGTGCCACGTTAAAGCTAAGGAAACATTAAGCAACTGTTAGGCTTGTTTTACAATTTATGGTGTTTTAAAAGAACATATCGAAACAGAAACACATAAAAAAACCTCCACATCATTTAATTTTTTTTAAGGTAGTGTTCAACTAGGAGATCTAACGAGTTTCGCCCCTTCGCTAATGGTTTCTAAGAGTTCAAATTCCAGTATTGTATAAATCTTCAATTTGTTATTTCTTATATTAAATGAAATTTTGCTACTTTTTTTTTTTAATTTACAACTTTATTTTTATATATTATTAGGGACATTCATGAAAATTAGGGTTTCTTTGAAATATACAATTAATGAGCATTACTTTTTGATCATAGTGTGTTTTCCATGGCTGAAAACCTCAATAATCTCTATCATTTGATATCAAATAAAATAAAATTATCATGATGTATACATTATGGTTATTTAATGAGTAATTAGTGTGTTGAAATTGTCAAGCTGATATTTAGAATTGTTTATAATTGAATTGTTTCTTTGTCAAAATTAATATTAAGTATATTTATATGTTTATAAGTTTATCTATTTTCTCTTAGATCAATTATGCTCATATAGCAATAGAATCATACTCATATAGACATGTTATTTTCATTTTGTAATTTAGATCTTTTTAGTCATTGTTTAGTTCACTTAAACCTTTTCCGATTATGCTAATTGAAGTTTTGTTTCTTTTAGGTACTTCATTACAAAGATCTGTATTACATGTATTGTTTATTTTTGACTATGAGGAGGTGGATTTCTTTATTGGGAAACATATAGCGTGACAAATTATTGTTCATATATTTAATAATTCTTTTTGATTAATGAGATTCATATATATAAATGTGTATATTGAATTCTTTATTCAAATAATTATTTTTGATTTTTACGTGATTATTTATTGTTCTTTATTCAAATAATCTCACCTAATAACTAATAATGTTTTTTCTTTAATTTTTTATTGTATCATTTTCAAATAACATAAAAAAAAACTAGCATAAAATTTAATATACGTGCCTCGCACGTAGTTTTTGCTAGTATAAAGAAAAGGGCTTAAATGTAACGGAATTTTTAATTTATCGATATTTTTTAATTTTTATTTTAATTTTAACAGAATATATTATTACTTAACATAATATTTTTTATTAATTTTATAATATTATTATATATATTTAAAAATAAAAATTATCCAAATATTTTATATAAAAAAATTTAAATTTAAAATACTTAAATATTATAGATATTTTTAATCACACTTTTAATTCTGTTGGTTTAACTTTGAATAAAATAAGAAATAATTCTACTCAATCGGTTCACCGCGATATCACTTGATTTTTATTTTACATATAAAATACGTATATATATATAATTACATTTAAACGATATACCAATGAAAAAAAATTCTCAAATATCACATTAATTAATTAAAAAAAAAATTGCATGTATTGCATTAACATCATCTAATTAAACCTAATTAAAAAAACTAATTATACTTAAGTGCATTATATTGTACATAACATCAACCTAATATACATAAATATTCTAATCACAAGAGAACAAACAAAAAGTTGTTCTTTTTTTTTTTTTTTTTTTTTTTTTGACGTGAACAAGAAATTCATATTTCAACAACAATGATACCATTTTTTCACCTTATATTAATTATTTTTTCTATAATATATTTTATTTGGTTGATGTCACCATAGTATGTCTTATATGTTAAATTCAAATCAATATAGAAAAGTCATAAATAAATGAGAAAATTTGGGGAAATTATGTTGAATCAGCAGACAAAAATTAATTAATTACTATAACATTATACTTTGATTAATTACATAATAAATTTTTTAAAGTATTTAATTATGTATTATATACAAATTAATGAAATTTCCAATGAAGGGGACCATATTAAACAGGACTATTTAAAGATTGGATTTGGAATTTGATGCAATCAATGAAGATTATTGACTTAACTATTTAATTATAAATTTTTAATATATGATTGATATAAACAAAGGTTAATATATATATATATATTCTTTTAAATGAGTTCAATTGACTTTTTAAGATAAATTTAGTAGCAAATGAATGGTTCTTGCAAAATTATATATTAATTTAAAGGCTTTGTTTAGATTGTATTCTTATTTGTAACGAATAATTGAGATGTACAATGTTGTTGTAAAACAGGCCATTTAAAAATAAATGAATAAATAAAAATAAATGGGAGCTAGACTCGGACTTGAGTACAGGTCGCACTTGTACTTGAAGTCCACCTAGTTTAGTGGCTCAAAATAAGTCTTTACCTTTTAAAATTACACATTTCTTACTGTTTTTAAAAAATACCACAGTTTGTTTTGAATAAGGGCTCGAAAATAATTTTTTTCTTATATCCCACTAAATTTCAAGACTGGCCTTGATGGAAGCGTAGCTTAATCGAAAAATTTGAAACGATAATTTGAGTAAAACCCTAAGAGCACTCTCAATGGCTCTTTTAAAATAGAGAAAAAATACCTTCTAACAAATAATGTAAACTCTTTCTCTATTTTAAAGCATCTCAATTTTCTTTAAATGCTTCTTGCCTTTACATGTAGAGAAGCTTTATTCATCCTTTAAACATATTTCAATAATATTTTATTATATATATTAAGAAATATATTATTTAAATGATGTGAAGAAGATATAAAATAAAATAAAAATAGAGAAGCTGATATATGATGTATTGTAAAAGTGTGATATAAAATAAAGAAAGTGGTGTTTTAGTGATTTGTTTAAAAAATAAAGTAAATAAGTTGTTCGGAATGCTTTAGGGTGTATTTGGAAATTATAATTAAAGGTAATTATGTATATAATTTAACATGTTTGTACGACCATATAATTATAAGTATAATTAGTGGTAAACAAAGAATTCTGGTTACACTCTTTAATTCTTGAATGAAAAAAAACCCCCCACAAATTGTGCTACATTTGTTATCTTTGCAATTTTAATATTTTATCGGTTCTCTCTAAAATAATATGAATTCTCAGAAAAATATTGAACAATTGTAAAGCAACAAAACAGAACAATTAAAACAAGAGTGTAACAACTAAAAAATAACCGTAAAAATTTAACACATTACACAATATAAAACTTACATAATAGTTTTTTTAAGAAGATACAGTATTTTTGAAGAAAAAAAATTCTGCCCCACAATCAAAGAATAAAAAAGTTAGAAATTTCGTGTAAAAATCCTTAGAGATAAGTTGAAAAATGCCTTTTTTTTGTATTCATTAGTCAAAAATACCCTCATATTATTTTTTTTATTAAAATATACCTAATTTTTTGAGTGGATTGCCTAATATACCCTCACTCTCTACTTAAATCTAGCATATAATTTACATAACCTAATGGGTCTTATGGGAACATCATTTATAAAAATAGGTATATCTAAAAAATATGAAAATAGAGGTAAAAGTTAAAATAAGTAAAATAAAGTGGATATACAATGTAATTTCCTCAAATCCTTAATTAGAAATGGTTCTATTAAGCCCGGTTAATATGTTGGGCCCAAGTAGCATAATGGGCCCATTTTTTCCAATCCACGTAGCCCATCAAATATTGAATCCAAAACTTATACCATATAAAAAGATTTGTATTGATATTTTTTGTTTTATTTCAAGGATAATTATACAAGATATTATTGTAAAAAAATTACATTTTTACGCTTAAAGTTTTTTTTTTTTATATATTTTTACGGTTTTGTATAGAAATAACATGAAAATAACAAGAAAATTACATAAAAGTGACATGAAAATAACATTTAAATAACATACATATAACAAAAAATCAACAACAAATTAACAAGATAACAACACAAAATAACCGTATTTTCTGTAAATAAAATCAAAAAAATCGTAAAAATATTTAAAATTCTATAAAACTGTATTTTTGTAATTTTTTTGTTATTTTTGTGTATTTGTGAAATTATCCCTTTATTTTAAGTGTTACTTTTAGGGTAGGGATAAAAAATTTTTATTTATCACATAAATAGAATACACCTTCCCAAGTCACATAAGAAACCAAAACAAGAGTTAGAAATGATAGGAGTATTCAAATATTACATATCTTTAACCTAGTTTATATTAATTTTACTTACTTTCAATTTTATTTAAAAAAGATAAAATATACATCATACTCCTATATTTTCAATATATTTTTTTTTATATAATATCTAGAATGATATAAATTATTTTTTTTTACATGTGGGACTTGGATACTCAAAGTCTAGAAAGTTAATTAAATTATTTATATTATATACATATAATTTCTTAGATGACTATCTAAATAATAATATAGTAATATCTTTATTTTTTTTATTATGTTTGCTTGGAATATACTTTTTAATAGATATTATACATAGTTATTAAAAAAATTTAATTATAAATATTAATTTTAAAAATATTAAATTATTAAATTTTGATCCAATAATAAATAATAAAATAAAAATTTGAGTTTTTATACTTAATTTAACAACTCATATTAGAAAAAATCAAAACATGTCTCTTTTTAAACTATACCCAAAAATATATTTATATATAAATATTTAAGTCAAACTCAATATTTCTTTATTTATTTTTTTGTTATTAGAATATTTTTTTCAGCCAATGGAACAAACTCAATTCATATAATGTGAAGATTTATTTTTTTTAATTAGATAGAAAAATTAAATATAAAAATTCAAAATTTTCTAATAATATATATTGGTGAGTAATACTTATTAAAAGTGCACCATATAATTTATAAAAGGGTCAACTTTTTCTTCAATACCATTTTCTTTGAACTCAAGCCAAATTTAATAGAATAATATTGTCAAACTTATTAGCTTCACGTTTTATCCCTAGAAAAAAAAAACGTCAAACTATATATTTTATTTATTATTTTTTTTAACAAAAGAAACTTCAAACTATATATATTATAAGATTATTTTGGATCTTTTCAAAAAAAAAGAAAAAGAAAAATTATTTTGGATATATAAATAGGGGCACAAAAAAAAACCTTTTTAAAAAGATATATAAATGCAAAAAATTATATTAAAATATGATTATAAATATAAAATTTTACACAAAATAGATTAAATTATAAACACATATAATTTTTATAAAGATCAATTAACCCTACTTGTCTCCATATAATCTGCCACTAATTCTATTTTTCTACTCTATATTGTAAATAAATAAATAGTATTAGCCACATATTTATTTATAAATGCAATTAATAAGAAAGGTAGCCCATTTATCCAACTTATTAGTTAATTTTAAAGTACATATTTTTATGAGCATTTTGGGTTATATTATGGGGAAATTTTTATATATATACATTATATATATTAATATTACAGAAAAAACGTTAAATGAAAACAATGCATTTGTATGCCGTGACACGTCATCAAGCTTACCGTGATTAGCTTCAATAATTTTGGAACCACCGGCGATGAAGGAGACGCGCCCACAATTCCATATTTCTCGGCCATCTCTGCGCGTGGTTCTACTGTTTAAAACAGAAATCTATAAATACCGTAAGAATAATACACGAAAACGAAAAACAGAAACCAAACCAACCTTGAACGAAAAAACACCATTGACGGAAAAATACAGATCTCGACGAATCTGAAAATTAGAGAATCGATCATCATATCTCTCAAAACTGTTGCTGTATACAACAAGCAAATCATCGTCTCTCTAATTCGACCTACAATTCAATCCATCAATAAACCTATGAGCTGATCACAACAAACAAAAAATCGAAAAACCAGAAATCGTTGCTTCGAGGAAGAAGAAGAAGTCCGTCAACTACAACATCGAAAACTAAATCTGAATAAGGTACCTATTATACATTACGATACATACTACTGCTTATAACACATTACACCTTCCAATTCCTGAAAACACCTAAAAATCCATCATGTTTGTTAATTCTGTTAAACATGATTATTTGACAATTAATCAGTACTAATCAGATAGTTTACCAGTTGTAATCATAACTGATAGTAAACTAATCAATACTAAGTACTTTAAAAAATACAGTACACTATAAACCTTCGTAATTGTAATCGCTCCAACATTATAGTTCAACATATAGTCATCTAATTAGTAAAACTGCATATAAACCTTACTATAAAAAATATAAAATTTAGTTTATGAACATCACACCTATTACATGTTTATTATTTTTGTATATACATAATGTTTACTGTATACAATACTTAACATGATTAAACTAAACAAATCACGCAGAATATGGATGTTAGAACAGTTGATTCTTTTTTACAATGGAACTTGGGTTGACAAAACAACATACGTTGATTATGAAGTCGAAGGTATACTAATTCCAACAGTTGTTCACATTATGAGCTTTCTCACATAGTATACGAAGCTTTGAATTTGGACAGAAACAAATATACGATTGATCTTCAATTTCAAGTAACTGAAGGCATACCACCAATAAGAATCAAAGACAATAGTGGATGCAAGTTTTATGAACAAATACGAAGGAAAAATGATGATGAGACCAAATATCCTATCTGTGTTAACATCTCAACATCCACAACCGACAATGAACACAATGATAGAGTAAACTATACCTACAATGGGGAAACTAGTTTACAAACAAGGCAAGCTATTACTACCAACAAGAACAGAATATGCAACAAAGATGGCAGATTATGTGATTGAACAAACTCAAATATCGATGGAAGAAAGCTCCGAAGAAAATCAAATAATTTTAAATCCTCAAGTTCTTTGAAATACACATTGGCCAAGTTTTTGCAAACAAGGAAACCCTCCAACAAGCAGTAAGCCTTCACTCAATAAGATACAATCAACCTTTCAAGGTAAAAAGATCATCAAAATTAGACTATAAACTAGTCTGTATTGATGATAACTGCAACTGGACATTCTTAGCATCAAAACATGGAAAGACTGACATGTTTATCATAAGAAAAATAGAGCATACTCATACATGTTCATTGGACATCACTTCTGGAGACCATCCTCAAGCTACAAGCAACCTGGTTGGAAAGGTTATAAAAAACAAGTTTGTAAACCCAAAAAGAGATTACACTCCAACAGAAATTGTGGATGACATGGCAGATGATTACAGTGTCTCTATATCTTACCAAAAAGCATGGAGAGCTAGAGAAAAGGCAATTGTGGATGCTCGTCGCTGCCCACAAGAATCATACAGTGAGATACCATCAATTTTATACATGATGCAAATATCAAACCTGTGTAATAAAATACTTCATCAACATAAAGTACTAATATGCTATATAGGAATTTATACTATAAACTAATTGGTTACTTTTGAAACAGGAACAATCACAGACCTAGTAACAGATGAAGATAACAAATTCAAATATCTATACTTTGCAGTAGGTGCTTCAATAAAAGGTTGGCAACACTGTACACCAATAATAGTCACAGATGGAACCTTTTTGACAAACCAACATGGAGGCACTTTGTTGATAGCAAGTGCACAAAATGCAAATAGACATATATTCCCACTTGCATTTGCAGTAGTAGATTCCGAAAATGACAGCTCTTGGGAATGGTTTCTTCACAAAATAAAGGAAACTTATGGCGAAAGAGAAGGTCAATGCATCGTATCAGATAGACATGAGAGTATACTAAAAGCAGTAAAAGAGACCTTTCCAGATATAATGCATGGGGTATGTTGTTACCATTTGATGAAGAATATAAAAATGAAATTCAAAAAAGGAGGTGATGAGCTCAAGATTGCATTTAATAGTGCATCTAAAGCTTACAACATAGAAGATTTTGAAAAGAGCATGCAAGACTTGGACAATATAGATGTAAGAATAAGAGATTACTTGGTGAATGAAATTGGTGTCGAAAAGTGGACAAGACTATATGGCATGAACAGGAGATACAAAACAATGACATCAAATATTGCCGAATCAGTCAATGCAGCCTTGAAAGGAATAAGCGACCTACCCATCGCAACTCTACTAGAATGCCTACATTCATTGGTGCAAAGATGGTATTGGGAAAACAAGAATAGAGCCCAAAAAACTACAACAACACTGGCAAAAATACCTGAAAAAACATTAAAGAAACAAAGAGATATGAGTTTAAAGTACAAGGTAATTATGTATACAGAAAAATAAAAATTGCTTACAAACATATTTACTTCCGTTGTAAACTTAATAATCGTTTACTTGATTAATACAGGTTGAAACAGCAAACCTTCTGGTATACCAAGTACACGACAACAACAGATCTCACATAGTAAACTTGGAGAATAAAACATGCAGCTGCCAACGATTTGAATATGATGAAATGCCTTGCTCTCATGCAATGGCTGTACTAAGCAAAAGGAACCTGTCTTGCTACAAATATTGCTCATACTACTACACGAAAGAAGCTTTTATGGCAACATATGAAGACAGTATACTCCCATTAGGTGAGGCAACATCATGGAATATACCAGATTTAATAAGAAATATTGTAGTCCTCCCACCTAAACATAAGAGAGCTGCCGGAAGACCAAAGAAACAACGATACAAAAATGGACTTGAAGCAAAAGCACAAGTGGTATGCGGTCAATGTCACCAGAGAGGACACAACAAAAGATCATGTAAAAATGACCCAAAAGACTTAAAACCACCAAGAAAAAGAAAAAGATCATAAGATCCTGAGGTAAAATGAATAAATGTTGGTAAGCATCAAACATGGTTACTAAATAGACAGTATACAAAAACAATTTACAATGATAATTGTTAGTTGATAAAGCTTTTCAATGTATTAATACAAACTTTTAATAAAATGATTACAATTCGCTTAGATTCAAGTAAGTTTTTTTTTTCCTCCTCTATATATGAACAGTTACCAAATATATGAACAGTTACTAACTGTAATTTATTTACAACCATTTTAAAGGTTAATAAACCATCACATTGGTTTATATCACTTAGAATGGTATACAGAAATGTCATTGGTTTATAAGATCAAACAAAATTAAACAAAAATCACATAAAAAAAGCCAGAACACTAAAACTAATTTCTAAATCCAAAAAATTAACATATTGTCTCACAGAAATACATAACATAAAAACTGCAAAACATACTGTGCCAGTAAACCAAAAGGTTACTTCAAAATTAAAATAGGCAAGAGTCTCCTAAAATATTACTGTTCCAAACAGTTTCTTAAACAAACACAAACATAAACCTAAAAACAAAACAACATGACATAAAAATACACATAAAGTTCAAAAAAATGTAAACTAGGTTTCCAACATGTTGTTCTATTACATAAAACTATGGCATCCTTCCTGGATGCTCCGAAGTAGACTCGTACCCACCCAACTCCTTCTTCTTTGCATGAACAAACAGATCAACACACAACTTCTTCCGAGTGAATGCAATGTCCAACTTCTTAGGAATCTTATCAATCAATCCATGCATGAAGAAATGAGCATACTTTATGATAAAAACACCACAATCACTACATCACAAAAATAAACCCATAGCAATTGTCAGATAACAAAAAATAAACAATAACATAGAATCATAAATATAAAAAAAAAAAACAAAGATAGTTACCTATCCTCTTGTTGTGGCAAATTATCAACCACGACAATATCAAACGCATCAGTATCTTTTTTACCTTGCCAGTGCTTACTACTCCTGTCAATATCTTTTCTCCCCTCATAGAAATTAACATGTGACAGTAAGATAGGAATTATTACAGCAAATGCACGAACAAAACTCTCTGAGTTGTTCTTGTACCTCCCAAACCTCATAGAATTCAACACTTTTAAGCATCTCATCTTAATGTCAAGAATACACAATATCCAATGAGCAAGAACAATCACGTTAACAGGCATTAGTACGAAATCAAGCTCAGCCCAGGGTTTATTGCATAACATATAAAAACCCGCTATGTATGCAGCTGCCTTAGAATCCTTCTTAACCGAATCAACATTTTCACCACTTGCAACAAACTCATTATATAATTCAAAAATTTGAGAAGCAAAGAAGCAATCAGTAGTATTACCAGAAATTTTCACAGCATCGGTCATACTTTAACTTCTTTCTCAAATAGTAGAAACAAACATCAATATGCTGCAATAAACATAAAACAATCCAAAGTTATAAACAAATATACAGAAAAAGTATACAATAAACAAAAAAAAATATATAATAACACACTAACCGAGCATGACAAGTTCTTCCCAACAGTAAGCAAATCATAGAACCACATCTTATCATCAATTTGACAAACCACAAAATCCAATGGAACCTTAAGCTTCCTATGACATTCTTTAAACTTCTTCACTTTGTTTTTATCATTAAACCCAATCTTAAACCACTGATCAAAAGATTTAGCTTGCACATCATCAATCACATTGAAAAAGCCAAATCCAAAAGCACATGATCCAGGACGTCCACCTTTTGGTTTACCAATACTACCTGAACCAAATTCTGTGGCATACGGACTGTTGTATACAGAACTAGGTTTCCTCTCTCTATTTCCAACTGTAGGAGTTTCTTCCTCCAATTTTATAGACTTTCCCTAGCATTCAAAACAATTACAAACAAATAAAAAAAAAAGTAAGTGAAAAGAAAAAAAAAAATAAACTACCAAATAACATAAACAAAATAAAAATAAACCTTTTTCAAACTGTCTTCATAGGAAACCAAATGATCATTAACAACCTCCATGGTAGATACAGAAAAGCTTTCGAGAACCATGCTTCTTCTCAACACCAACAACATCGGCCTTAAAATATCATGCAAAAAAAAAAACAAAAAATATGTAAACATAGTAAACCAAAAATCAATACTCAGAACATAATCAAGAATTAAAAAAAAAAAAGTAAACAAACCTTGTCCAACCCATAGGTAGATAAAACATCAGCATTTGTTGCCTCTAATTTATTTAAAGACTTATCCTAAAAACAAAAAATAAAAAATAATTAAACATGACAAAATGATTCAAAATATAAAATAAACTAAATAAACAAAAAAGTATACGATAAAAAACAAAAAATGACAAACCTTTTTAATGCTTCCCTCATAGGCATCAATCTTTTCATTTATAATCTCCAAAGCAGACACAGTGATACTATCCTCAGTGCCTTGACTATCAAACAACTTTCCCTTACTACAAACACCTTCAACATCATTTACACTTGCATCTACATCAACTCGCTCTGCGCCTCAACATTATCTTTATTACTCCCATCTGCAACATCTTTTGCTTCTTCAGTATTCTTTCCCTCAACATTGTCTTTATTTGTCCCATCTGAACCAATAGCTTTAACAGCATCACCACCCCCCAAACCCTGTAAATATACAAAACAAACATAAAAAACATTTGACAGAGACAACAACCAACATAGTAACAAATCATCTAAATAATGAAAAAACTAAAAAATAAATAAACTTGCCTGGTCATCACCACCATCATCTTCATCCTCCTTAGATTTTTTAACAACATCCTTAAATAGGCCATGATCATCAACAACCTGTTCTTCATCATTCAATTTATCAGTATTCTTTTTTTCTTCAGTAAACCAATCAGGTTTACTAGAAATAAAACTCATAATATCAAATGAAGGAGCATCATCATTAAAAACCTACAAAAAAATAAAAAAAAACCCATTAAACAATAAAAACATTAATAACATAAATAAAAAATATTCAAAAAACAAAAAATATTCAATAAACAAAAAACAATATACTAGTTTACAAAACAATAATAACCTGAGTATATTGGATATTCTCATCGAGTCCAACAGTTTCAATTGCATCTTGACTTTTCACATCAAAAACTTCAACATCATTTAAATCATCATTCTTGCAACAAAAAAAAAGAAAAAACCAACAAAATCAAAATAACATATGAAAAAACAAAGAAACATCTAATAAACTAATAAAATAAACATAATCAAACCTTGCCATCGCTCTCATCAGGACTATCATTTCCATCTTTAGAAATTTTTGCATTTTCAATAGCTTCCTTCAACTCATTAAACTTCAATTCCATAAAAAAAACCAAGCCTTCACTGATCTTTGAGTCAATATACGACTGAAGACTTAACTGCAACTCCTTGAATCTACCCTCCAACACATTATTCAATACTTCAATAGACTCATCAGTCTTCTTTTGCCTAGAAATAAACTCCTTCATCTTACGCATCACACCATCGACATCAAACCCACCAGTAAACTCCTTCTGTACACCAGAAGATCCAACTCTATCAACATTAAACTTTGAGAATGGAACATCATCAAAGTCATCATCTGACTCTTCTCGGCCAATAAACTCCATTCCAGTAAGCACCAATAAACCTTTTATTTCATCTTCAGTAGGCACAATATGTTTTCCTTTCAGCTAGCAAAACAAGAAAAAATAATTAGTTTACAAAATATAATAAAAACAACAAATAAACAATTTACAAAATATAAAAAATACCTTATTTGAAGATAGAACTTTCTTCTCAACTTCACTTGAATTAGGATTTCCAATACTCTTCCATCTACAAAACCTATATGGTTTACCAGAATCATAGGAACAAAACTTTGCCTTCAAGCACAAAGGAATGGTTTCATACAACCAAACCAAAAATGCAAAAGGTAAACCAGGAAGTTTATAAGATCGAGGACCCTTTTCCAAATGTTTCCCTTTAACCTTAGCAAGAGGCTTAGCAACACCTTTTCCCTTCATAACACCCCTCAGACCAATCTTTAAATTGTGCAAAGTTAATTCAAACACTGGTATACCCCATGGAAAACTACCATACTCATCAACCCCAATTATGTTCAAAATCTCAACAGGAACTTTTTTTGAGTAAACACTACTAATCAAACAATTAGTAACAAGGTACAAAACAGCCATCTTCACAGCATACTCATCTGACTTGAAATCACTATACATAAACCTATGCTCAACAGCACTAACAGTCACTGTCTGATCACAAAAATATCGATCAACAAAAGCATTTTCTCTGTGTGTATACTTACTCAAATCGACATCACCAACACACAGTAAACCAGAAACAACAGCAAACTCAGCTAAACTGAATCTGAAATTCTCATCACCAAACTTAAACCACATTTCTTTTTCATTTTTCTGATATACCTCCCTATGTAAGGCATTATGAACTAATTGAGACTGAAAACCAACAGGATGGCTATCCAAAAAATAACCAAAACAAGTATCACGAAACAACTTATGTTGATCTTTAGTCAACTTGGAATTAATATTTTTGACAACAATGTTATCCTGATTAGGGAATAACATCACTTTTCCCTGAATCTTTTCACCAGGCTTGAAATATAAATCCCATTCCTGTAAAAAAAAATGATATACAAAGAAATTCACACATTAAACTAAAAATAAGCATCAATAAACAACTTCACAAGATACAATAATCATTTAAATTTGTAAACCAATACTTTCCACTGTAAACAAAAAAAAAAATACACATCAATACCTAAAAAACTATAATAAACCATAAACATACAAAAATAAACCAGTAAGCTTAAACATAAACCTAAATAAACAAAATCGAAAAAAAATTAACAAATAAACTAAAAAATCAATAACAATAACCTAAAAATAAATAATCAAACCCTATAATAAACAAAAACAGAAAATATATTTGTAAGCCAAAACTTTCCATAGTAAACAAGAAAAATACCCATCAAAAATCTAAAACCCAAAAATAAACCATAACCATACAGAAATAAAACAAAATAAACTTAAACATAACCTAAATAAACAAAATCGAAACAAATTAACAAATAAACCAAAAAAGCACATAAACAGTAACCTAAAAACAAATAATCAAACCTATAATCAACAAAATAGATTACAAACATCATGAAAAATAACAAAATAAAAACAACACCCAAAAACCCACAAATAAAAACCGACTACAATATAAACCAAAAAAAATATTACAAACAAACATAAAAAACATTTAAAAACATAAAACAATAAACTATAAAATCTAAAAATAAATTAAACCCCTAAAAATCGTAAACCCAATACAACCAAATAAAAAATTAAAAATCATAAAAATACCTTCAAATCATTACGAACTTCAACCTCCAAGTCTTCACTATCATAATCCTCAGGCAAATCTTCAGCAACTTGCTTCATCTTTTTCACATTTCGAACATCTTCTTTCTTCACTTTATCAACAACTCTTTTTCTCTTTTGCAATGCCGAGCCACGGCTACCATCCGATGATCCACCAGAACCACCAGAACGATCAGAATCATCACGATCTCCATCATCGGAGACATTTTCCATTTTCTTCTTATCAGCAGCTACCTTTACAGAATGCGAAGGAGAAATTGAGGAACGAGTTTTAACCATTTTTTAGGTTTACAGATGATAATAACAAGGCAATAAACGAAAATGATGCACTCAAACTCTCTTGCTAATACAAAAATAAACCACCCCAAGAAGAAGAAACCCTAACCCCTATACTCTGTATAAAACGAAAACAGAGAAAAGAAAAGCTCAAAATGAATATTTATAAAACAAACTTACTTTCCTTTTATACAAACACTTAAAAAACCATAAAAATGGTAAAATAGAATATAAAAATAAAAAAAAATGATTACAATCCTCTAAAACTGTCCATAATTTGAATTACACATGCAAAAAAAGTGGCGCGTGAACAGTTGAACACTGCAACATGGAAGACGTGCAGGACGTGATGTGATGACGTCATCACACATCACACGTCCCATCCAGTTATTTAAAAAAAAAAAAAATGAATTAAATTGAAAACGGTATAAAAAACGGTACATTATCATATATAAATGACAGCACCATATTTTTGTAAAAAGAATGCAATTAAAGTACTGGAGTGTAAATTTTCCTATATTATATTATGAGTTAAGTGCATACGTGCACTTTGGCTTAATATATTATATTATACAGTGTATAGAGTAATTGGTGACCAAATCAAGTTATGACCAAGTTGAGTTGCAAAATTGCAAAACATGTAACCATTTATGCCATATTTGAAACCAAATAGTCAAAAATGTCATACAATAAGCTTATAAGAGTGTTTTTTGAACAAAAGCTTATAAGAGTGTTACTTACTCATAATACAATATAGTCAAATATATATATTATATATCCATGTGTATTATGTAGGAGATTTTGACCTTGGCTTTGAAATCAAAATAAAAATAATATCTTAATAAGCAAGTAAAATAACATAAAATATCTTAGGTAACTTCTTACATAATTTTGTTTAAAGAAAAAAGGGTCATTAGTCCTTAGCTAGTATATAGATATTTTGTTATATCACTTTTTCTAGATATTTATGTCTAAGTAGTAAGCATGACTACTCATTAGTCATTATAGAGGAATTGGATCCAAAATTTCATATTTTTATAGTCTCCTTCATATTTCACAATTAAAAAACAATTAAATATATTTGTGGAAAAATAAAATGTGATTTTAAATGAAGTAGTTGCTCTCAAGCTATGGAAAGTAATTCCATTTAAAAAAAAAAAAAGTGTTATAAATAACTAAATTATGTGAAATAATACTTAATATATTTTTAGAAAATAAATTATCATTTTAAGGAAATTAAGTGGTAGAACATTAATATATGAATTATGTTAACATAATTTTTGCACATGTATTTAATTTTAGCAACATATAAATTTAAGTGAGGAACACATTATTTTTATTTGTATGGTTAAGATTAATTACACTTCATTTGTTTAAAAAATTAGTATAATTTGAATCTCTCTCTAAATATATATATGGAACACTTCTCAATGGATATTACCCATTGATGGTTACTAAACAATTTAACTATGAATATTAATTTTTGAAATATTAAATTATTAGATTTTGATCTAATTACTAATAATAAGAAAATTTTAAATTTTTATACTTAATTTAGCTATTTAATTAAATAAATATATACTTCTTACACTACATTAAAAATATCTTTATATACAAAATACTTAAGTCGAATTCAACTTTTTTTTCTTAATGTTTCTTTCAACCGATGGAATAATCCCAACTCATATAATATAAAAATAAGAGATTTTTTTAATTAGATAAAAAAACTAAACATAAAAACTCAATTTTTCATAATATTACTCATAAATGGGTAATACTCATGAAAAGTAGATGAAGCATTTTTTAATTTATTTTGAAAAGCTTTAGTCATAACAAATTTGTGTTGGAAAACCTTACTTTATACATGATGAAAAAGAAGTATTTATTATTCATGGAGTTTATTGGATTTTGGCATTGACAATTTAGAGACTAAAAACTTTGAATTTAATAGTTCTTAACTCTTCATAATGTTAATTAATTGTAGCACATATCTAAATTAAATTGACTAAATTATTTCAACGATTTATGGTCTATTGGTTTAGGTCATCCTAACCACAAATTTAGGAGAAAAAGAAAGATAAAATTTATAAAAGATTTGTTTTAGAATTAATGAGTCAATCATTCAATTATATATTTTTATAGTTTTAATTGGATTTATATAATACTTTACACATAATCAAATAAAAAAAATGATTAGAATCTAAATGTTTAATAGTAAATACATATATAAATAACGTTACAGTTACAAGTACTCAAAATTTTAAGATTATAAAATGAATAAATTTAATGTTTATTTTTAACAACATAAATACTCAATATTTGTAAAACTGTAATTTTTTTATAATTTTATCAGTACAAACTTTGTTATTGTCTTAAACAGGACACATATAAGGCCCATATTTTAAATCGTTGGGTCTAGACAGAAACATATAGTATCTAAAACTTCTAAATGTTCTTTTAATAAATTTAAAACAAACTCTGTAGTCTGTACTGATAAAATTGGAAGAAAATTACAGTTTTATAAACATTGAGTATTTATACCGCTAAAAATAAACATTAAATTTATCTCGCTTACAAACTTAAAATTTTAAATACCTATGTCGCTATTTACCCTTATTATTATTAAATTATAAGAATTTTTAACTTGTTGCATTTTTTGGTTAGTATATTTGTGTTATATGTCGTACTTTTGTGCTTGTTGTGCTTAATTTTTTTTTTTTTTGTGTTGTGTTATACTAATTTATAATATCGTATTGTGTCATGCCTAACTTCATATTTTTTGGTACCAAAGTCTAAGTCCCTAGTTACAACACTATTCTCAACTAATAACTAACTAGTGAGCTTTTGACTAGAAACAATGGGTATTCAAATGCAATACCATTTTTTCCCCTTGACCCATCAACAAACACAATGTCTAGCAAAAACAAAACGCGTTCATGAATCATAATTATGAATTAATTAATCAAACTTCCATTTCAAAACCAAAAAACACCCCTATATTTAATTCAATAACAACAAAGTTTACCATATATTTCTCCTCAATTTACCCAAATACATGTACTTTAAATGCATAATTAAATAGCTGTTAGATAATGACACCCTTAAAATCACAGCTTGCATATCAAGCTCTCCACTAGTGGCCAAGTTGGTGTTGGAAACGTGTGAATGTGACTATGAAGAAAATAAAACAATAATGTACACAACAAAGTACAAAACAGTATAATAATAATAATACCAGATAAGAACGTTTGACCATACGCGGTCTTGCTTTTTCTACTAAACATATATATAATATTGGATCATCGCAACAATAAAAATCAGAACTTTAACTGATTTTCTTTTGTGTTTTGTTGTTTTTGATCATCAATGGTACTCTTGGTAGCAAAAATCAGTAAGCTTTATTCCAAGCTGGAAAATCTTCACCATCATAGCCAAACAGAGGCTTTGTTAGCTTCTTTTGAAGGGTTTGAATCCCAAGTGTCCAATCACTTGATAAAGTTTCAATCTTTAGGGTTAAAGATCTTATCTTTTTCATGGATTCATCAACTCTTTGAGCTTATTTCTTTGGTCAACAAAGCTTTTGCTAGGCTTGTTGTTGAGATTGAATACCCTGCAAGTAAATGGGAATCTTCATCTATTGATGAGTATCTCAAATATAGTTTGAATTTGCTTGATTTTTTCAACTCAATTAGTTCATCTCTTTCTCATCTTGCTCAAGCTAAGCTCTCTTTATCTCATGGTGTGAGTTTAGAAGAGAAATCATCATCTTTGGGTTTGAAGAATTTGAAGCCAATTCAGCCATTTAAGCCCAACAACAAGAAGAAATATTTGGTCAAAGAAAAAGTCAAAGATGGTGCTTCTTTGTCTTGTAAAGAAGAGGTAATTCACCATGCTTTGATGGTTATGGAAAGTTTGAGTTATTGGGTATGTGGGGCTGTGTTGTGTGGTTTGTCTAGTGATGATGAGATTTACTTTGAGGTGAGAAAATTGGCAATTGGGTATGTGAAAGTTTCTTCCTTTATTAGATTAGAGTCAAGTGTTTATGAATTTGTGGTGGAGAAAAAGAATGGTGTTAAGGAAGTGAAAGAGGTTAATGATTCATTGGCTAAGCTTGTGGATGCAATTTCTGATGAGAAAAGCTATGATGATGAAGCTGAGGATTTGAGGAAGAAATTGGGTGTTTTTGAGGCTATGTTGGAAGGGTTTGGAAAAGAAGTTGATCATCTTTTTAATGAGGTTTTGAGTGGAAGAAATCAATTGATTAATGGATTTAGACACTAAAATTAATGTGATGTGTAAATCAGCACAAGTTGTAATGTTTTATAAAGCTTCTTATTTAAGAAGAAGTTTTGAATCTTTTGTGTATTTTATCTTGATTGATTGTAATATGTATGTCTTGGGATTAAGAAGAAATCTATGTACAGAAAAGCTCAAATTTAATTATTCATTTTCTCAATATGTTCTTTATTTACTTGTTGTGTTCTTATCATTTCATAATAGGTGTTTCAAAATCTCATAAATCATTGTTTGGAATTGGTGATGTTACAAAGTACCTAGTAGTAATATAAATTATTTTTTTCATCTGTTGAAGGAAAGTACCTCATCAAGAGCACCAGAGATGTAAATGTAATTAATCTTACACTATGTTTGGTAGAGGGATACATGGATTGATGGATTCCTTATTTGGCAAGAGGGAGAAGATTGATGGAGGGAGACTCTTTCACTCCATATATACAATTTCTAAAGGAGGAGGGAGGGAGAGGGATAGAGGGATTGATGAATTTTCTTGTTTGGCAAGAGGGAGAAGGGAAGGGAAGGGAGAGGATTGATGGAGGGAGAACCTTTTCCTCCAAATGCACAATTTCTAATCCCTTAAAAAATGGGGGAATTGAAAAAAAAAAAGACAAAAATGTTATATAAAATGACTTTTTTACCCTTCAAAATAAAATATATAATCATATTAAAAATAATAAAATAGTAATTTTACTCTCCGTCTTTTTAACTTTACTTTAATACCAAACAACATAAAAGAGACTAACTATCCTCTCCATCTCTCTTACTTCCCATCATTTCAAAACTCTTTATCTATCCTACTCTTCCTCCTTCCTACTAAACATAGAAAAATGCTAAAAGAGCACTTTAAGGTGTCAAGCATCACAAGAGTTGACGTACTGCTGTTGATGTAATTTAATATCGAGTCTCACACATTTAATAAATAATACAGTAAACCAATAGCTAATTATAAAATATCATATCAGTATAATATTAGACCCTTAAAACACCAAATAACAATATTCTACCGGCCTACTTGTTCTTAAGGTACCACATCATTAATATTAGATATTGTGCTAAATATCATATAAACTTATACCACTTCAAAACTTAATACATAGTAAAAGTCTTTTTTTTCTTAAATTTTTTAAGAAAGCTTTGTCATACATTCTAACTTCTCAAACCTTAACAGAGCCAAAATAAAATACTCAAGCATCAAAACCAATTTTTCTTTCTTGAAGAGAAAGAAGAACTAGGGTATATACCTTGAGTTGACTAACAAAATTCTTCTCAAAACTTAGTTGAATCCTTGTAAAATTGATAATGAAAATGATTCTTTTGGTACAAAATGTGTGCACAAAATTAGTTTTTTAGGGCTCGTTTGGTACGTCGTATAAATGTCGTATTGTATTAAATAATAAATAATACTATGTTCAGATTAAGCAATGTATTGTATTAATTATTACGACTAAATTTTTTAATACAATGTATGTTGTATTATTTAATACATAATAGATTGTCCGTATTAGCTTGTATTATAATATTTACAAAGGATTTGGAGTCAACACCAATCTCCGACCCAAACCCAGACCCGGACCTGGACTCGGACCCAAACCTGGACCCGGACCCAGACCCTGGACCCGGGACCCGGACCTGGACCCAAGACCCAGACCCGGACCCGAGACCCAAACCCGGGACCCGAGACCCGGACCCGTAGTTGGTGTTGGGATCGAGTGTATTAAAAATATATTATAACTTTACATAATCAATTAATACAAGTCAATACCAAACATTGTATTGTATTAAATAATATTAATACAATACAATACAATACAACACAATCCAACACAATACATTACAATACGGCGTACCAAACGAGCCCTTAGTGTGCTTCTTTGTAAATCATGTTGCTATACTCATAGCAAAGTTTTTAAGTAGCGTTTAGTAATACTTTTACTTTTAAATTTTTTAATCACAAAAATGAAAAGTAAAATTTTTATTTTTAAAAAATAAAAATGTGTTCTATAATTACTTTTGTTTTTCAATTTTAAAAATAGAAAATAAAAGTGTATTCTGTAAGTTTAATTTTCATTTGTTAATTTTATTTAAGTTGGGTTCGAAGTCGGGGTCCAAGTTTGGGGTCAAGTCTGAGGTCCGAAGTCGAGTCTGGCGTCCAGGTCGGGGTTTGGGTCTAGGGTCTGAGTCGAAGTTTGGATCCCAAAGTCTAAGATGAGATCAGAGTCCAAAATATTAATCAAGAAAAAAAATTATTCAAAAAAATTTTGAAAGTAATTTTTTTTATTCTCAATTAAAAAATTAAAAAATGACAACAATTTTATAAAACATAATTTTTAGAAATTATTTTTACTTTTCTAATTAAAAAAGTATTACAAAAAAGCACCCTTAAAATATAAGGGAATTATCTCATATATTATTTGTTTAACTTTTTTTTTTCTTTTTTAAATTTACAGTTTGAGTTGCTCTGATGGTTTCTCTTGTAATTTCTATCTGGGTTGTTATACGAATTTTGATTGCGATTTAAGTTACTCTATTAGTTGTTATAAGGGTTTCTGTGTAAAATTTTGTAAAAAAAAAAATTATTTTAAAGTGTAAAAATGAAAAAATCCTTAAAATATATATCTAATTTTAGTAATTACACTTTCTTTCCATCTTTTTACTTTAAATACATGAAATGAAGGAAAATTATATCCAAAAAAAAAAAATGTAACAAGAACACAAGTCCACCAGAATATCCAATTCCAAATGAGATGAGAAAGAAGAATATATTTGCAAGAAAGAGAAAGTTGGGGAGTTCCTTCCTATTTTGATGCATACTAAAAGAGAAAGCTATGTATAGTATGCCAATGTCCATAGTTAGTCACCTTAATTCTATAAGAATGTTAAAAACTTCATAATTAACTAGAACAGAATCAAAGCCTAAAAGGAACAAATCTATCTGACATAGACGATTCTACACAACTTTTCTTCAATAAAGGAAGGGTGGTTATCAACAAAAATTGCAAAACTCAAAACAAAATCGCCAAATTCATTTCGGTTTTGCTATGTGATTCTGTTAAAAGAATCAATCAAAGTAGGCCCATGTTGCTTCCTGAGTCTGTGGAGTGCATTTCTTGCTCAGGAGATTTCCTCTTTCTGTAAACATCACTAGCCAACCTGGATGAACAATAACAAATCAATGAGTAAACATGACATAGCCTCAACCGTTCGATATTACGGGACTAGAAAACTATAACAATTTATGTGTAAGTATCTAAGAAGGACTCAAACATTTGTGGGAAATCATAACAATTTCTGTATATGTATCTAGGACCTAAGGCGAGCTAGTCCTGCGCCTAGGGCCCACCTAGCCAGAGCTCCAAAAAAAAGTTTTCCCTCCTAAAAATACATACTTTTTTACTAGTTTTGAAAATATCGCATTTTTTTCTAAACAAAGGGCTCACAAAAGTTCAGGGCCGACCCTGTAAGTATCTAAGGACTCAAACATTTATGGGAATAAACCACATGTCTGACCATTTGAGCTACCACATCAGGTATCTCAATAATCAAATTTCTATAAACAATCTCACATAAGAATCTTCGCCTAATCATTAAGTGCCTAAGAAGAATTAAATAATCAAATTTGAAAATGCATATCTAAGTGACTCTGGTATAAACAATCTCATAAAGAAGAATTAGTACCCTAAATGCAATGTGGTGTCAGAGTCTCCTTTCTCGGCTGCAAAATTGGAGTTCTGGTCTGGTCCAATGTCACTATGATTAGCACTAGAATTCTTCTTTTCAATGGGGTAGTACTCAAGGTAAGATGGAACCGTGCAATCAGCTCGAGGAAATAAACATCGAAGCTCTTCAATCTACAATTTAAAGCAGAAAAAATCAGATACACTATTGTAAAGAGAGACAAGCTAATGTTACAAACTCACACACAAACTTACTTGTCTGCGCAATGTTTCGTTTTCAAGTACAGCACGCTGTTCCTGGAAAACCGAAAAATTTGAAAGGATTAATGATACAATCATGTACAACATAAGAATTGTAAAGTTTTCATATCCAAACTACAATTCAAGATATTACATTGGGAAAAACCAACACCATTCATAGACTTTCTTCAAGAAAATCATTAGCTTTGAGCATATAATTTTTCGGAAATGTAAAACTAAAACAGTCTTTTAAGCCTTGTTCTATAATTAAAAGAGAAAACTACAAGAATAATAGGACAGATAAGCATTTTTACATGATAATTTCGGTTAAATTGAAGATTAGCAAGTTCTAAAGTCTTGTCACTTACCTGTAGTCTTGATTGTTCTAGTTGCTCCTTCAGTAATTTCTCCTGAAATCATAAGAACAACAACTAATAAGGCCTTTGTAATACAGAGAAAAAGTCAACAACAACACGATAAGAATAACAATAAGTGTTATTCAAACCAAAAGCAATGAACCTTTCTTTCCTTCACCGAAATTAATCCATCATTTAGTTGGTGTTCAAGGTGCTGCAATTCTTTCGAGCTCATTCCACTTAAGTCTTCGCCTAACAAACGACTAAAAAAAACAAAGATTAGATCATTGAATCATTATTATTATTTTTCATTTTTAGGATCTAGCAGCATCCCAAGAATTGTAAATTCCAAAGAGTACATACGATTGTTTTCGTTGTAGCTTTGCAATTTCATCTTTCAAATCATCAACCTCCTTAGAATCTTGCTTCTGAAAAGTTACAATTACAAGCATCATGCAATATTGTATTATCCCAATTAATATTGGTTCATGAGAACAACACCATAGCAATAGCAAGAGCCCTTTTAGATTTATGTTATCCTCAAACAAAGTCATTATCAGTTGAAAATCATTAAAAAATTATTAGAGCCTGCATTTCAAATTAATCTAGAAATGCCAATAAAACATTCCCAAAATCTATCAAGATTAGTTCACTTAATATATAAGCTGAATAACAGTGAAGTACAATACAAAAATCAAAATAAAAAACATGTACACATATATTAATTCTGCCATTTCTTCAAGTAGTTTTATCATCGCCAAGTTGCCCAAGGCTTACACTTTTCTAAAATCCAATCGTGGATTTTATGCCAGTAACCCCTCTTTTATTTTTTATTTCTATTAGCTTTGTCGCTGTAAGTTTTTGCTAAGATTTTGAATACTGTACTAGACAAATTCATCATTTAATTGAAAACACACACACACAAAAAAAAATATATCAACAGATATGATAAGATCGAACTGGTATAACCATTAATACAAGTGGTCTCTCTTAACCATTATTCAATAACTTTTTAAGTACATTCCAAATATAAAATTTGGTTTCATTTATATCCAAGTAATAAGAAGCAAAATTATGTATAAGAACTTTTGCCCATATTCTCAAACTTTAAATGATAATAACAAATAATAAAAGAGTCAAAATAACAAAGAATACCTCTGTTTTGTCTACAATAGCACCTTCAGGATAATCTACACATTTATTATACCTTGCCAGTGTTCTTTTCATACTGAAAAAACAACAACAAAGAAGAATACAAAAACAAATATATAAGTGTTATCATTTCACTCAAAGGGAGGCACCTTTTGTTTGTCCCATGAGTCCATGTGTCACCAGAACAAAATGAAAACATAAAAAAGAGGGCAATGATCACAACAACAATCATAAATAATAATAATAATAAAAATAAAAATGGTTGGATAAGAAAACTCAGATAAATCCATGGACTTAAAAGACCACTCAAAGTAATGATTTTTGAGAATTTGTTACAGAGTACCAAAAAGGGGTATAATGTTTAACAATGTAGATTTAGACCTATTAAGGAGAAGCCACTAATAGAGTGTCACCAAGATAATAAGAAAACAAAAAAAAAAAAAAAAACCATTTCTTAAAAGTTGCATTTTGAATTGAAAAAAGACCATTTCAAACAAATAGCCCCTTTAAGGGGTAACAGAATATCAAATCCCAGATAAACATTTTCCATGTGAGTTCATTTAATGAAAACATTTTCACAAACATTTAAGAAACAGAAAGAGAGTCAAAGAGAGTGTATATTCAAATGGGTTTAATGATTAAAATACAAACATGCAAAACACTCAATAAGGAAAATGAAAAAAAAAAAAAAAAAAAATTCACCTGTATCAAATGAATAAATAAATAAATAAATAAAAAACATACCCAGAACTCGAATACTCAAAAAGCTTCCCTGTATTAGAAAAGATTATAACAGCAACCTCAGCATCACAAAGAATAGCAAGTTCTTGAGCCTTTTTAAGCAAACCAGCCCTTCTTTTAGAGAAAGTAACTTGTCTGCTATTAGCATTTTCAATCCTCTTAATCTCAATCTTACCCCTACCCATCTCAAAACCCAGATAACAAAATTGATCAAAACTCAAAACCCAGAAATAAAAATCCAAACTTTCAATAAAAAATCCAATCTTTCTCGAAGATATTATATCTCTCTAATCTAACCCCTTAATGGGTTTTCTTCTTTGTTCTAAACTTGGAAAAAGAGGGTGTGAGGGTTGCCAAATATAGTGAAGATGAGAAGATAAAAGGGCGTGAGATAGAGAGCGTTTTACCCCAAATGGCGAAAGTTTGGAAACGGCAAGCTTTTGCATGGCTCTGTATACTATTTAGAGTTGTGCATGACTCTTTTTTGCCACATTTAGAGTGGTGTGATGTTAATAGGGTCTCCACTTTTGGGTCCCACTTTTTTAATAATAATAAATTAATTAAAAATTCTAATATTATTATTTTAATCTTAACTAAGTCAGTCTGCCTCATCTTTTGGGTCCCACCTAGAAATGGATTTTTTCATAAAAAAAAATTGAAAACAAAATAAGGGTGATTATATAATGAGTATTGCTATTTGGGATTAGTAGTGCTCCACACTTTCTATAAGAGTATTGTTATTAGGTATTAGTGGTGTCCAGCACCTTTTATAAGGTGACACTTTATGCTTAGTTAGTGATATTCTCTGAAAGTTATTTTCTTAAGTTATATAAGATATGCTACTTAATTACATCAATAATAGTATGACACTAAAGAGAGTGCTAGGCACCAGTGTTATCTTTTAGCAACTCTTCTTTTATAGGTGGCGCTCCATGATTGGTGATATTTTCTAAAAATTATATAAAACCTGATACTTAATTACACCAATAGCGGTATGACACCGAAGAGGGTGTTAGGCACCAGTAGTATCTTTTAGCAATTCTACTCTATAATGCACTCTTTTAAAAAGATATACGATGCATCCCATTTGTTTCGGAATTTAGATGAACATTTTAGCCATTTTTTTATGTTGTAATCATTTAAGATATTTTGTAAAATTTTAAAAACTTTAAAATAATTTACAATATAGAAAACAGTGTTCAAATAATCTATTTCACACATATAAAATAAAAAAAATATATCATATTTGTAACAAATTATTTAAAACCATATTTTCAATATATTAATTTTTTTTTGAGTTTCTAAAAAAAAGGAACTAATTTTTTTTTTTCTTCAAAATATTAAAACAAATAAAGTATATTGATGTACTTTTTTAAGTGTGGAATATTAGAATATTTCTAATTAAGGAAATAAAATAATATTATTGATTCTGATAAATGAATATTTTATATTCATTGAATCTGGATAGAATCAATTATGTAATATTCTATATATGGTCAGATTTCTATATTCATTACCTGATTTGATTTTCTGAATTAATTGTCAAAATATTCTGACAATTAATGTGGCACAGATACTGATGGAGTATCTCACCTATAAATATAGGGTCTCGGTCCCCGAGCTCCTCACTCATTCTGTTCATAACAGCAAATTCCATCTAAAGAGAGTTGAGAGAGCGAGGAAGCCCGATTACCCATGGTAGTCAATTTCCTTTGCAGATCAAAGCTTATGTGGGTTTGAAGCTCAAGATTCAATGGCTGGAGGTATTTCGATCCTTAAATTATAGTGCATATATGTTTGATTAATTCCGCACTTTATACTTAAACATATATATTTCAGTTTATACATATAAATGTCTAACAGTTGGTATCAGAGCGGTTTTTATCTCTGCCTTGATTTTAGTTTGAGTTTCATATATATATATATATATGATCGTATATACAGTGTTTATATATATATATTTAATTCAGTGTTGATATATATATTTATTTTCGTTGGGGTATATATTTATATATTCATATTCATTCAATCCCAATTATATATATACATATATATTTTCATACATATATACTTGTTTATTCATTCAGTTCATATATATATATTCATATACATATATATATATTTTCTTCATTTCATTACGTATATATGTTGTATATATATATATATATTATTTATATATCTAAATGCTATATACAAATATATACATATATACATTTCATGTTTATATATATACATACAGTATTTTTATTTTTCTGTATATATATGTATATATATTTATATATATATTGTATATGTATTAATACATTCATATATTAATATAGATTATTCTAAGCATGAAAATCCACTTTGAAAAAACAAAGAAATCTCAAAATTATTTTTCAGAAAATTTTGGTGATTTTTAAAGTCTTTGTTTTATGTATTTTCGATGCATAAAATCTATATGAATGTCTTAATTTTTGCATTTAGATTCATTTGGAATTGATTTCATGATTTTTGGAAGTTTAAGGAAATTTTATCATGTCGCTTATGGCAGTGTATTTTTCAAAAAAAAAAAAAAGGGGAAAAAAGTTTCGATTTTTTTTTTATATATTTTTTTTATTTATTTGAAAATATAAATTATTCTCCTATTGTTAATTTAGTCAATAAATTACATTCATTAATTTCCATTTTTAATTTAATACATATATTTAGAATTAATATGTTATTTAGTATAAACTGAAAATGGAAATTTGTTTTAATATGGTAATTAATTACATGATTTATTTAGGCATGTAATAATTGTGCAATTTGTATAATTGTGCATTTAATTATTTATTACCAAATTTATGTAATTTATTGTTTAAATTAATAAAATTTGAAAAATCTGCCATTAAGTATAGTCTTTAATTTTGCATTTAATTCATTCCATATAATTAATTGTACTAATTTGTATAATTACCTTATTTATACAAATTAATTATTAGTATAAATATTTAAGATATTATATGGTCATAAATGCATAATTAATTATATATTATGGAATTAAGCATTTAATTTATTATCATACAATAATTGTATTAATTTGTATTTATTTGGCAAATTTATGTTTAATGCAATTAATTTAGATTTGTATGATTTAAATGCTATACATAAATTCCTTTTATAGTGCTAGATATATTTAGAAATATTCAAACATTAAGATAGGTTGAATATTTTATATAGCACATTAAGTTTCATAAAACTTCATAAAATATTCATAAAACTTCCTAAAATGAATAAAATATGAATAAAATGTAAGTAATTTTGTGGTTTGACATAAGAAAACATGAATTTGGGACAAATGCTCATATCTAGAACGGTTTTTAATGATCTTCGGACGACCACACTAGGAGCATTAATCTCAGTGATTGTCTACTATGTTAATAACGAAATTACTTTTAGGTAGAGCCCAATACCTAATGTCAAAGTGAAAATATAATTTTATATAATTAGGGAGTAGCCACAGCATCCTTATTTGTATAAAATTATATATTAATTAAAATTTACCTTAATGGACATAACTTGTAATTAATTATATAGGTATAATAATTTTACCCCACGGGGATTTTATTATATTTGTATAATTAATTAGGATAATATGTTAAATTAAATTCTCTTAATTTACCCCACAGGGAGTTATGGGGATTTAATTTAATAGTGTTATCACAAATTTAATTAAAGATAGATAATAATCCTTCATTTTCCTAAACTAATTGTTTAATTAAATCTATCATAAGGTTCATCTAATTTTATTAAATTTAAAATTTAGCCCACAGGCAATTTTAGATTTAGTAAAATTTTAATCTTCAGTTTATACTTTGGTGTCTAGTGAACCACATAATTTTAAATAATTAGGGAGTAGCCACAGCATCCTTAATTATATAAAATTATATATATTAAGTGGATTAAGATCACATAATGGACATGAATTATGTGAACATAATAATCTTACCCTACAGGGATTTTATTATATTCACATGATTAATATGTTAAATTAAATTCTCTTAATTTATCCCACAGGAAATTATGTAGATTTAATTTAATAATTTTATCATAAAGTATAAAATTTTGAAACATTTATAAATAATTAAGTGTTTCATACCTTTCATTAAGATAGAAATATTAAACTTTAAGTTTTTCATAAATTGTGTAAATCTATCATAATCTACATCTAAATCTAATCTTATTAAATTAAAAATTTAGCCCACAGGCAATTTTTGTTTAATAAGATTTCATATTTAAGCATGTTTATTCATTGGTAAAAACATGATTCATTTAAACCTCAAAACTATATATGTAATTTTATTACATCACTATTCATAAATTTCTTCCATACCAGTAGAAATTTTCAAAATTTATTCTGATAACTTCATTTAGAATATACAGTTTTTATTGTATAATTAAGAAAAATAAATCACTTTATTATCACCAATAAATTTTAATTTATTGTGTATGAATTCATTCTAATATAGTTAATGTGATTATTAACACATAGTGGATTATTTTAGATTGTTATTCCACATTCATAATTTCTTGCAAGGTTTACAAATAAACCTAAGAAAGTCAGTAACTGTGAGCAAATCTTATCCACAGACAAGATAAGTTCTCACATTTAGAAGTTTAAGGAACAAGCAATATAGTAGTGGCTTCGTTTTAAAATTGGCAAAGACCTTTATGTTCCAAGATTCTATTGAAACTTGATTGACACATTTAGAGGTCTTTACTACAAATGATGTCACTCATAAAGATATGCAAGTTCAATCTGACAATAAGAAATGTGTTATTAATAAGAATTCTTCTACATTATAGCACCAAAAATTATGGAACATATCTCCATAAATAGAATAAATGTTAGTAATTGGTGGGGATATTTATTACACTTGATTTTACTAACTTTATTTAGAACTTGTGTGAATTTCATTAAAAATATGTATTCCAACAAGTCAAAATCGGTGCATACTAGAATTCTATCATATTAGAAATCATACAAGTCAATTAATTTGAAGACATGGACTCAAATTTTGCATCTCTTTTTTAACGATTACTCACATAAATAATTTTTCTACAAAAGTATAGATTTATATGTTTCAAAGACATTTAAATCTTAAGTAGAGAAATGGTGCATTTTGCATATTAAGATAGTGAGATCAAATATAAAATGGAGAATACTACATTAAAATTCATGAGTATGGATAAACTCCCAGTCTATTTGCAAAGTTTCTTTAAAAGCATGGGTTCATTGCCCGATACATATGCTTGGTACACCTAAATTATAGTGTGTAACAGATTTAAGAAACTAAGCATTTTTTGGACATGGGGTGGAGCCTACATAGCAAACTCCAATCTTTCCTAAATCTTTGTCTATTGATACTCAACAATGGGGTGTACATTTCGAATCGTGTTCTAACCAAAGTTGTTTCTCAAACATATTTTGAGTTGTGATAAGGTTGAAAACCGACTTGATGACATGTACACATTTTATAAATACCCATATATAGTTAGAGTACAATTGTCAAAGAAAAGATCTGGGCCCTAAACCATAAATGAGCATATTTCATTTGAAAAGCTATAAGGTTTAAGGGTTACATATTTTATTATCCATCTCACAACACTAGAATTGTGGAATTAAGAATTGACTTGATCAGTGGGAGTGATCAATCTAGGAACCTAGTTTCCGAGAAAGATCATTCATATTTTCTCAAACTTCCACCTCAAGTGTTAGATTAATTATGATTCACAACAACCCTTAAGATTACTGGTTATTGAGAATTCATAACTAATCATTAATAATATACAAGTCATTGGTAAAATTCTAATAAGTTATGTTATTTAGTAATTGCTTACAATTTCTAAAATAACATGCTATTGAACCATTTGCTCTTTTAAGAGTTTGTTGGTCCATCCTTAAGATGACTTATTAGAACGATTAAGATCAATGTATTCTAGTGATCACATTTTGTACAATAAGAGTTCAACTACAATATTAATTTGAGACACAAATTAAATTATAGAATGATAAAGAATTGAAGTTGTAGTACAATATGCCATGAATGAAGAAATGAATATCTTTAATAGCAATAAAGTTTATCTTTAGTAAAGTTGCCTAATGGGGTGGAGAACATTAATTAAGCATAGGTTTTTTCACCAATAATATTCATTAGGCAACATTGAGAAACATAAAGATATAAAAGAATATTCATTGCTAAGAAGTTCATTTTGAAATAAGAATCAATAACAAAGGAGATTACATTCTCACTTGTTTTTATAAAAGATTCTATTATAGACCTTGGCATTTGTTGCTTGTTTTAATTCATTAATCAATTCCAAATAGTGAACTAGAGGAGAAGGTATATAGACTGCCATAAAGATTTTCCTCTAATAGTGGTGAACATATGCAAGCTTAAAGTGTCTACCTATAGATTAAAACAAACATCTCACAAATTGGTATTATATCATCTTTTCCTTTAGGTTTGAAAAGAGAATTATGGAAATAATTATATACCAGAAAGTTAGTGGGAGTAATATTTGTTTTATACGTCGACAATATGTTACTTGCAAATGATAATAAAAGTTTTCTATATAAGTTGAAATCATTCATATCTTAAATTATTATTTTGAGATAAGGAATATAAATAATATATATAATTTTAATTAATTAGAGAGTAGCCACAGCATCTCTGATTAAATAAAATTATGTATTATTCATCAGATATAATTTTTATCTTTAAGTGTGATAAATTCAACTCGAACCAGCATCAGAAAAATGATCTGAAGTGAGAATAAATTAAGAACATTCATTTGCTTCTATTTTAGAAGCCTAATGTATGCCTAAGAGTCTGAATAAGACTTTGCATTACATTTGTTTCAGGATCGTTAAGCAAGATATCGAATAACTAAAGTTAAGGCCCCTTTATTTTTCATACAAAGTGATGAGGTATCTTTAAGATACTAAAAATTATATTCATACATATTTTAAGATGAATTGACCATCTGGAAATATAGTTAACCAATTAGATTCTAACATACTTCACTGGTTGTATTTATTCACGTAAATCAATATTTTATTACGTCCTTAAGATTACCAGTAAGTTATATTGTAGAGAATCTTGATTGTTATTTCCACTATAGAAGTCAGATTCATTTACTGTTTTGAGGATACATCTCGTATGATGTATTATAGAGTTTCATAGTAGGCCTAGAGTTCAGAATTACAGTTTCATTAGGCCATTAAGAAAATTTTGCGATAAATTCAGCTACAATATTTATGGCTAATAACTGCAAGAGTGCGGTCGAAGCTAGCATATCGACATTAAGTATTTAGCCATAAAAATGCGTGATAAAGTGGTCATTAATCACGCAAACCGAATTGGGTGATCGCATAGATCCTTGACTAAAGGCATGCGCAACACAAATTCAAGGATCATAAAGTAAATATGGGATTCGATTAACCCATATGCAGTTTTTTTTTTATTTGTACAACCAAAAATTATTTTATGAAACTCTAATTTCGATATTTTCTCATATTTATGTGCACCTTAATTTCATCTGAGAAAATTATCGTAAGAGGACCTGAATAAACATAAGGGTTAGGGTTTATTCACTTAAGTACATTGCCACATAAAGTACATTGTTATATAATAAATATATCGTAATACATGGAAGATAATACTCGACTTATAATGAGGACATATCGCTATGATTCGTATGTTTATTATATAATGAGGAACATTTGGGTTTGAATGTTTTAGTTTAAATGCTGACCAAGTGGGAGAATATTAGAATATTTCTAATTAAGGAAATAAAATAATATTATTGATTCTGATAAATGAATATTTTATATTCATTGAATCTGGATAGAATCAATTATGTAATATTCTATATATGGTCAGATTTCTATATTCATTACCTGATTTGATTTTCTGAATTAATTGTCAAAATATTCTGACAATTAATGTGGCACAGATACTGATGGAGTATCTCACCTATAAATATAGGGTCTCGGTCCCCGAGCTCCTCACTCATTCTGTTCATAACAGCAAATTCCATCTAAAGAGAGTTGAGAGAGCGAGGAAGCCCGATTACCCATGGTAGTCAATTTCCTTTGCAGATCAAAGCTTATGTGGGTTTGAAGCTCAAGATTCAATGGCTGGAGGTATTTCGATCCTTAAATTATAGTGCATATATGTTTGATTAATTCCGCACTTTATACTTAAACATATATATTTCAGTTTATACATA